>NW_027507790.1:79372275-79814775 GCF_037356315.1 Lithobates pipiens | reverse complement strand
ATTTAGCTGGCCAAATTCCCGCTAGCAAAAATTTGAGAACATGTTCTCAATTTTTCCGACGGAAATTCCGATCGTGTGTATGTAATTCCGACGAGCAAAAACTCTTGCATGGTCAGATTCAACTACGAGATGGAAGCTATTGGCTACTGGGTATAAAGTGGTTGTAAACCCTTACAGACCACTTTTACCTACAGGTAAGCCTAGATTAAGGCTTACCTCTAGGTCCAAGAAATATCTCCTTAACCTACATGGTTAAGGAGTGTAGACATGTCACTGGAGAAGTGATCGAGGGGGTGTACATCTCACCTAGGTTGCTACACAGTGTGAGATGGTAAATCCAGGATGGATCAGTTTCTCAGCAGCGATATGCTGCTGAGTTGTTATTTAATTTTGCCGGGCCTGGGTTTATATGGAATGGCAGGTAGGTTTGGTAGAGGGACCTGTCATTCCACATCCCCCGATCCAGTTCTGGGTTTGGGATCAGGTGAGCTTTGATCCTAATTAGCCTGGGAAGCTAAAGGACCTGCAGGGTCTGCAGGTGATTGCTCTCAGCCAGGGAATGAACAATCTGTGTGTTGAAGGAAGCTGCAAGCACAGCCACTGCTGGAGCTAAAACTCACCCTGCGACATCCAGGCGAAAGACGCTGTGTTTGTAAGTGTCAGATAGGTGAGCAGAACCTGTTAGTAAGCGCCCAGCCGGGCTAGGACTTTTATTTTTGTTGTACTTAGAAAGCACGGTGTTGCTGTATATTTTGTTTGCTGGACTGTTTGTACCACGAATAAACGCCAAGATCTGCTTTATAAATTCCAAGTATGCTGTGAACTGTGTCCAAACACACCCTACCCCGGGAAGATCCCTTACAATTGGTGGAGGTAGCGGGCAACACGGTTGCTAGGAGCAACGGTGTGGACAGACTTGGCTACAGCTGCTGATGTCCTGGGTGAAAGCTGCAACTACACTCCAAGAACAGTCCAGCAACATGGAGGAGATGCTGAAGCAGTTTATGCAAGTGAGTTTGCAACAACAGCAGGCTCAGACAGAGGCCAATAGACGACATGAACAGTCCATGGCTGAACAACAGCAGGCGCAGACAGAGGCCAATAGACGACATGAACAGTCCATGGCGGCACAACAGCAGATGCATAAGGAAGAGTTGCAAGCTTTGCGCCAAAGCCAACAACAACTTATCGAGCACCTGATAGTAAATCGTGAGGCGCCTGTGGTTACTAATCCACCCATAGTGATGGGAGCCGCTCCAGAGATTTTTTTTGGGAGAAGGACTGTGCAGAAAGCGCTGCAAAAGATGACTGCTGAGGACGATGTTGAGGCCTTTCTAACAGTATTTGAGCGCGTGGCTGAGCGAGAGAAGTTACCAGCCGCTGAGTGGGCAGAGGTAATTGCGCCCTATTTAACAGGTGAACCCCAAAAGGCCTACTATGACCTCAGTGAGCAAGAGGTTAAGGACTATACTCGGCTAAAAGAGGAGATACTTGCCCGACTAGGAGTTACTACTGCAGTCCGTGCCCGGAGGGTACGCAACTGGAGCTACAGTCTGGACAAATCAGCGAGGTCCCAGATGTATGACCTAATCCATTTGGCAAGAAAGTGGTTGGAGCCAGACACTTCTACTCCTGCACAAATCCTAGAGAAGGTCGTGATGGATCGCTACCTCCGAGCGCTTCCTAAAGACCTGCAACGCTGGGTGGGACAAGGTGATCCTAAGAACGCAAACGAACTTGTCAACCTTGTGGAGAGGTTCCAGGCGACTGAGGACTACCTCCGTGATGTTCCTGCAGCATCTTCACCTCCCCGGAGTGCCAGATCTGTGCCGTCAGCTGGTAAGAGACTTCCATCTATTGGGGGAGTGTGGAGGGGTGCTGATGGGGGGAAAAGGGCTCAAGTGGTGTCTCAGGGACAAAAGACTGGTGATGGTCCCGGGTGGCTAAGGGGCTCTGAAAAGGACTCCTTGCCAAAGAGACCAGGCCCTATCCAGTGTTGGAGATGCCATGAGGCGGGACACGTGTCGGCCCATTGCCCTCTTACCTCTGAACCCATGGAATGTGACGCTAGCCGGCGTCAGTCGCTATTTGCGGAACCATCTTGTGCTGCAGTTCCTGGACTAGAGACTGAACCGCAAATCTGCAACATCACAATCAATGACTTTCCTGTTAAAGCGTTAATGGACTCAGGAAGCCTTGTAACCTTGGTGCATGCTAGCCTGGTGACTGGGGACTTAGAGTCTAAAAAGCATATGAGCGTTGTGTGTATACATGGTGATACAAAAGTGTACCCTATAGTGCTGGCTAAAGTCGGGACTGAACAAGGCACAGTACAATATGAAGTGGGTGTGGTTAAAAACCTCATGCATAATGTAATATTGGGGCGCGATTTTCCTTTATTCTGGGCTCTCTGGGAAAAAAGAAAAATCCCCAAAAGGAGTGAGGATACCTCTAAGGTGGTTGCCTTGTCCACTGTGAATGATAAAAGTGTACAGGATGAAAATGATTGTTTTCCTTTGCAGGTCCTGGCTGGGGAGGAGGAGGCTCCTCCCACTGAGCAAAATATACTAGACTTAGAGGTGTCTAGCGATAATTTTGGGGCTGCACAATTACAGGACCCCACTCTCAAAAATGCGAGAGAGCAGGTTGCTGTTATGAACGGGGTACCTCAGGAACCAGATGCTGAAAAAAGATTTCCACATTTTTCGGTGACTAATGATCTTTTCTATAGAGTTAATAAGGTTAAGGATGAGATTGTGGAACAGCTTCTGGTACCTAAGCCGTACCGGCGTCAGGTGCTTGACATGGCACATAACCATGTTCTTGGGGGACACTTGGGGACTGACAAAACGCGAGAGAGGGTTCTCCAGAGGTTTTTTTGGCCGGCCATATATGATGACATTAAAAAATACTGCGAGTTGTGCCCCACATGTCAGGTTAGTGCCCCAGTGTCACATTTTCGCAGTCCTTTGGTTTCGCTCCCTATTATAGAGGTGCCTTTTGAGCGTATTGCCATGGATTTAGTGGGTCCCATTGTAAAGTCAGCTAGAGGACACCAGTATATTTTGGTAGTCCTGGATTATGCGACCCGCTATCCTGAGGCTGTACCCTTAAGGAACACTGCATCTAAAACAATTGCATGTGAGTTGTTTTATATGTTCTCTAGGACTGGGATCCCCAAAGAAATCCTAACTGACCAAGGTACGCCATTTATGTCGAAAGTAATGAAGGAATTATGCAGACTATTTAAAATCTCACACATCCGTACCTCTGTGTACCACCCCCAGACGGACGGATTGGTGGAGAGATTTAATAAAACTTTGAAACATATGTTGAAGAAAGTGGTGGCAAAAGATGGTCGTGACTGGGATCATTTATTACCCTACCTCATGTTTGCTATTAGGGAGGTGCCCCAAGCGTCCACAGGGTTCTCACCATTCGAGTTGGTCTATGGTCATCACCCTAGGGGTCTACTAGACATTGCAAAAGAGACATGGGAGAATGAGTCCACCCCATACAAGAGTGTTATTGAGCATGTAGCACAAATGCAGGACCGTATAGCCACTGTAATGCCCCTGGTAAGGGAACACCTCCAGAGGGCTCAAGAGGCCCAAAGTAGAATTTACAACCGGTCCGCAAGAATCAGGACATTCAACCCAGGCGATAGGGTCCTTATACTAGTCCCCACTGTTGAGAGTAAATTCTTGGCGAAGTGGCAAGGTCCCTATGAAATTGTTGAAAAGGTCAGTGAGGTGAACTACAAGGTGCACCAACCAGGTAGAAGGAAGCCTTTCCAAGTTTATCACATAAACTTGATCAAGCCCTGGAAAGACAGGGAATCCTTGGTGGCGACAAATACTGTTAATAATTTGTCACCACCAATCCCTCCAGTCAAGGTAGGTGATACTCTATCAGTGTCACAGAAACAGGAGGCTCAGGAATTTTTACAGAAAAACAAAAACAAGTTCTCTGACCTCCCAGGGCGTACACACCTCATCCATCATCACATTGAAACTGAGCCTAGAAGCAGAGTAAACCTTAAGCCCTATAGGATACCCGAGGCACGTAGGGAAGCCGTATCTGCCGAGGTAAAACGTATGCTTGCTCTGGGGGTAATTGAGGTGTCACAGAGTGAATGGTCCAGCCCAATTGTGCTAATCCCAAAGCCCAATGGAACTTGGAGGTTCTGTAACGATTTCAGAAAGTTGAATGAGGTCTCCAAGTTCGATGCGTATCCTATGCCCAGGGTAGATGAGTTGATTGAGAAGTTGGGTAACGCCAGGTACATAACCACCCTCGATCTCACAAAGGGCTACTGGCAGATTCCACTTTCTGGTGAGGCTAAAGAGAAAACTGCATTCTCCACCCCTGATGGGCTATTCCAGTATGTAGTGATGCCATTCGGGTTACATGGAGCGCCTGCAACTTTCCAGAGGTTGATGGACTTGATTCTGCGACCACATCGTGATTACTCAGCTGCCTACCTCGATGATGTGGTCATTTTTAGCCCTGATTGGGAAAGTCACCTCTGTAAGGTACAGGCCGTGTTGGATGCCATAAGTGATGCGGGGTTGACCATAAATGCCGAGAAGTGTGCTCTAGCCCTAGAAGAGGCCAAATATCTAGGCTACATTATTGGGAGAGGGTTGATTAAGCCACAGCTAAATAAAATTGAGGCAATACAGAATTGGCCTAGACCCCTGACAAGGAAACAGGTTAGAGCTTTCCTGGGTATTACGGGGTATTACCGTAGATTTGTGCCGAACTTTGCCTCAGTTGCTGCTCCACTAACTGACTTGACAAAGGGCGGAAAGACAGCAATGGTCACGTGGACCCCAGAGGCCGAGAAGGCTTTCCAAAGCCTTAAGTCTGCCTTGTGCCAACCACCTGTCTTAGTTACCCCCGATTTCAGGCGAGAATTTCTGGTCCAGACAGATGCCTCTAACACAGGCTTAGGTGCAGTACTCTCACAAGTAGTGAATGGTGAGGAGCATCCAGTGACGTACTTGAGTAGAAAACTAACCCCGGCCGAGAAAAATTATGCCATTGTGGAGCGAGAATGTTTGGCAGTAAAGTGGGCCCTAGAATCGTTAAAGTATTACTTGCTAGGCAGGAAATTCAAGTTGGTGACAGACCATGCCCCCCTAACATGGATGAAGTTAAACAAGGAGAGAAATGCAAGAGTGACTAGATGGTTTCTCTCCCTACAAAACTTTAATTTCACTGTGGAACACAGGCCAGGGAAATTACAGGCAAATGCTGACGCATTGTCAAGGGTAAGTTGTCTGTGGGGACAAAAGGCTCAGCCCTCCGGTCTGAAAAAGAGGGGGGGGATATGTAGACATGTCACTGGAGAAGTGATCGAGGGGGTGTACATCTCACCTAGGTTGCTACACAGTGTGAGATGGTAAATCCAGGATGGATCAGTTTCTCAGCAGCGATATGCTGCTGAGTTGTTATTTAATTTTGCCGGGCCTGGGTTTATATGGAATGGCAGGTAGGTTTGGTAGAGGGACCTGTCATTCCACATCCCCCGATCCAGTTCTGGGTTTGGGATCAGGTGAGCTTTGATCCTAATTAGCCTGGGAAGCTAAAGGACCTGCAGGGTCTGCAGGTGATTGCTCTCAGCCAGGGAATGAACAATCTGTGTGTTGAAGGAAGCTGCAAGCACAGCCACTGCTGGAGCTAAAACTCACCCTGCAACATCCAGGCGAAAGACGCTGTGTTTGTAAGTGTCAGATAGGTGAGCAGAACCTGTTAGTAAGCGCCCAGCCGGGCTAGGACTTTTATTTTTGTTGTACTTAGAAAGCACGGTGTTGCTGTATATTTTGTTTGCTGGACTGTTTGTACCACGAATAAACGCCAAGATCTGCTTTATAAATTCCAAGTCTGCTGTGAACTGTGTCCAAACACACCCTACCCCGGGAAGATCCCTTACAGGAGATATTTTACAAAAAAAGGGCACCAGTGTCTACGGTGCAGGTGCACTGGGCACGCCGCAAGTGAAGGCGAACGTGCTGTCATTGATGGCTACCATGCGCATGCGCCGGAGTGATGACATTACTGCTCCGACCAATCACAGCGCCGGAGCCGCGAGACCCGGAAGTCATACATGGCAGCGGCAGAGATGAAGAATGAGGACTGCTTTGGGGGCTTCGATCTCAGGTAAGTTATTCATAATGAGCTAGTATGTTATGCATATTAGCTCATTATGCCTTTGCCTTGCAAGGTTTATTTTTATGGGGGGGGGGGGTTTCCCGGGATAACTTCCTCTTTAAACTTCCCTTTCCAGGGTTTAGGCAGTGCCATCTTAAGCATTCTTTTCTGAGTCCACAGTGGAGTGTATTTCCGCCCTTACATTGAGCACTTCCTTTACTGTTAACCATGCCTCCTTCTCAAGCCAACGTTTGTATGGCAACCCTGCTTCCCTGTTCATAGCTGACTTTATTTCTTTCGTTTGTCTAATGTTTGCCTTTGTCAGTCTTATCAGCTTCAGATGCCACTGCGCCCATCAAATCCTGCCACTGTGCCATCAAATGCCACCACTGTGCCCATCAAATGCTGCCACTGTGCCCATTAATTTCTGCCAGTGTGCCAATTAATTTCTGCCAGTGTGCCCATTAAATGCTGCCAGTGTCCCATCAAATGCTGGCAGTGTGCCATCAAATGCTGCCACTGTGAATCCCCACTGCCTGCTTGCGGTCTGCCCGGAACTTAGCCTATCTTGGTGGGGCAGCGTGTGACGGCCACGAGCAGGGTCCTCCATGCGTCTTCTGCCATCCTCATCTCCTATCTTCTCCTCCTGATAGGCGTCCAATAGCTGCACCTATCGTTTCAGCCAATCAGGTGACAGGTAACAGACCCGCACACCTGATTGGTGGGGAGGCGGTTCAGTGTTAGGAAAGTGAATATTAATTCACTTTTCTAACACACCTGGGAGGACTGTGAGTGTCAAGCATGGCACTCGCAGTTCGCCTATTTTGAAGCCTATTAGAGCCTATGGCTCTAATAAGGTGCTTCAAAAACACCCCCTGACGCTGTAATTCAGGTGCCCAGCGCCCCAAAAGGGAACCTAAATATGGGGGTGGCAGCGGTGGGCAAGGATAAATTCATGCTATGCTATGCATGAATCTATCCATTGGTCATAGAGGGAGTGGCTGGAGAGAGGGGGCGGCACCTATGCACCCTTTTGGACGCACCGCCACTGATAAACACATGCACATACATATATAAAATCAGCATAGGTGACATTTTAAAAGTTTTTACACCTCATCAGTTTAGTGTCAACTAGTAGTTCTTATCCTAGAATTACTGTTCTCACTCTGACCTTTGCAGCAATATATCACACGTTTGGTGTGACCTTAATTTTTTGTTTTTCTTTTCACACAGTTTTGACATATTGTATGGTTTAGTCAGCAGGAAGCTGCAGCTACAGAACACATTCTTAAAGTGGTTGTAAACCCTCTGGGACCACTTTTACCTACAGATAAGCCTAGATTAAGGCTTACCTGTAGGTGCAACAAATATCTCCCAAACATACACGGTTTAGGAGACATTTGCAAAAGACTAGCACCGATGTCTATGGCGCACACTGGGCATGCCGCTGCAAACGGTGATCATGCCATTAGTGGCGGCTCCCGTGACATTATCGTGGCTCACTCCGGGATAGATGGTGGCGATGGAGGAGAAGAAAGAGGGTCGCTTCGGGGGCTTCCATCTCAGGTAAGTTATTCATAATGAGCTAGTATGCTATGCTCATTATGCCTTTGCCTTACAGGGTGTGTTTTTTTCCCTGCCTTTATGGGTTTTAAGGGTAGTAAGTGTGTTTCTTTTTTTTTTTTTGCTTAACCTTTAACAACCAAAACCGTAAGCAAATGAATAGGACACGGGAAAGTTTGCAATTACAAAAATAACAGTTTTTTAAATAATAATAAAAAATAAAAAAGTACAAAACATATAAATTGTAAAATGTTGTGATGATCTGAAGTTTTATGCCCTGTACACACGACTGGACTTTCCAGCAGACTAGGTCCGACGGACTTCCCGCCAGACTTCCGACAGACTTTCTGAACTTTCCCGAACGAACGGACTTGCCCACACAAGACCAGCCTTTCCGGCAGACTAGGTCCGCCGGTCTACCCGACGGACTTCTGACTAGGCTTGTGCAATTCGTTTCGTAACGAATCGAAATTCGGCCGAATTTTGCATCTTTCGGACATTCGGATGCATCCGAATGTCCGAATAAAAAAATAACAAATTACAACGAATACGAAAGAAATATAACGAATGAATTCGAATGAATTCGACATGATTCGAAATTATTTCAACCGCATTCGAAATTATTTCAACATGATTCGACATTATTTCAACTGCATTCGAAATTATTTCAACACGATTCGACATTATTTCAACCGCATTCGAAAATATTTTGTGACCCGACTTTAGGGCCATGTATCTCGGGGTCACTTGGTGCTAGACACTTCAAATTTGGATATGTTGTACCCCAAAATCGGGTCGCAAAATGTTATTAGTTAATAGAGCAGAGAATGACATTTTGCGACCCGATTTTGGGGCCACATATCTCGGGGTCACTTATAGCTAGAAACCCCAAATTTGGTATGCAAACACAATGGTACTAGCACTACAACATATCCAAATTTGAAGTGTCATTTGAATGCATTCGAAATTATTTCAACATGATTCGACATTATTTCAACTGCATTCGAAATGATGTTGTAGAGCTAGTATTATTGTGTTTGCATATCAAATTTGGGGTTTCTAGCTATAAGTGACCCCGAGATATGTGGCCCCAAAATGTCATTCTCTGCTCTATTAACTAATAACATTTTGCGACCCGATTTTGGGGCCACATATCTCGGGGTCACTTATAGCTAGAAACCCCAAATTTGGTATGCAAACACAATAATACTAGCACTATAACATATCCAAATTTGGAGTTTCTAGCACCAAGTCACCCCGAGATACATGGCCCTAAAGTCGGGTCACAAAATATTTTCGAATGTGGTTGAAATAATGTCGAATCATGTTGAAATCATTTAGAATCCGGTAGAAATATTTTCGAATTTTGTTGAAATATTTTCGAATGTGGCCGATTTTTCAAATTCGGTAGAAAACTAAACGAAATCCGAAAACGAATTTAAGGAAGTTAACGAATATAACTAAACGAAATTAATGAATTAACGAATTAAAACGAAACGAAACTAAACAAATTTTTTCCTTTTGCACATGTCTACTTCTGACAGATTTACGTTGGATTTCCAAATTAACGGACTTGCCCACACACGGACTAAAGTCCGTTCATTTTGAACGTGATGAGTTACGACAGGACTAGGAAGGGAAGTCAATCTCAACGCTTTTATCGGCGAGATTGACACCTTGCAAGCCCCGTCGCCTAGTATGGATTTTAAGTGGGGGTCCCCCCAAAATCCATTGCAGACCTAACGGACATTGTCGCCTCTCTTTCGCGCTCGCTGCAATAGGAAAATGTGATGTACAGTACCCTACAGCGTGTTAGGATCACGCTGGAAACATTATCGCGGACAGGTGCTGTAGCTGCCCTTGCGTTGTATTTGGTCCGTCGGACCAGCATACGTATGAACGAGTTTCCCGCTAGGAACTGGGTTCGGCGAAGTTCCGGTGGGAAAATTTAAAACATGTTCTATTTCTAAAGTCTGTTGAATTTTTGGACAGCAAAGGTCCGATGGAGCCCACACACAATCGAATTGTCCGACGGATTTGTTCCGTCGGACCTTTGCTGTCAAAAAGTCCAGTTATGTGTACGTGGCATTAGGGATTGCCAGAACTGTATGCAGGCTGCATGGTAGGCTGATAATATGTTGAAGGGTTTAGATAAGGGGCATAAGTGCCCATCAGTGTCTGCTGTGCAATATTTCAGGCTGGGCTGGCACTGGGGATGTAAGATTTAATGCGTTGCATCACTGCAATTCCATATTTAAAATTTAAGCTGACCAGGTACCTGAACAATGTATATGACGTGTATTTGCAAACTGCAACGAGAAGGACATTTGAGTTTTAAAAATAGCAGTCATCTCTTTTAATAATTAAAGAGTTTCTTACTCCTGTTTAGAAACTGCCAGTTTTGAGCCACCTCCCCTCCAGGATGAGGGCCAATTGGGCAATGGTGTAGCAGGCCCTCTCTCCTTCTGTTGCTCCTCCAAAGCCTCCTCCACCATTTATGTAGGAGACCCTGTATTTGGAGTCTCCTGTCTTGATACTGAGGGTTCCTCCTCAGGGTTTTCTGCATCATGATCTTGTGATACTTCCCAGAGGCTGTCTGTGCTGCAAATCCAAAATGAAATAAAAAATAGTTTGAACGATTTTAATAATTGAAAAGATACACAGATTAAAGATATCCTTTGATCCTAGCTTACCCTTGGTGAAAGAGTAGGATTTTGTCAGGGCTGGGCTCAGCCCTTCCTTCTCAGATCACTTTGCTCAGGTGTCAGTTAATTGCCAGTCCTCTTAATTCCACAGTGAATCACATGGTCTTAATTGTCCTGCCTGTCAGCTAGCCCTGCTGGCTATTTAAACTGCCTGGATCAGATCTCCTGTGCCTTCGCCTGGTTAACATATCCGAATACTCTCTGCTGTGTTTTCCTGTTAAAGACTTTTGTCTGGCTGACTTTCCTTCTGGTTCCTGATCCTGTTAACTGCCTCTACTATGCTGATCTCTGGATTTCTGTTTCACTGACAACCCTCTGTTTGTTCTGACAACCCTGGCTATGTTTCTATAACCCTGACTATGTTTTGACTACGATTGCTCTGTTTATACCATTTTACCATTTTGTTAAAAAGTGTGATTTTTACTGCACTTCTGTCTTTGTCTGATTAATGGTTCCTGACATATGTGAAAGACTTTGCAGCCAAACCACTTCTCGTGCTATTTTCTTTTTTTAAATGACTGTTGTAGCTATCTTTGGCGCTCCACCATCCTGTTTGCAATGCTTTTACTGAAAAACATAAAAGATTTTTTTTTTCAGATACCTTGCAACTAGACACTTTATTTCAAGCCTTCATTTTAAGTTTATGGTTGAAAAATCTACTGTGAGCTCTATTGCTCAGTGTTTTGGGAAGTACTGATAGATGGTCTTCCCGAAACCTACAGTGGAAGAATGGTCAAAGATAGCTGATGTCCTCTGGCAGTCCTTTTCCCAATTGCATGGGCGTGATAGATGGGAAATACATATATGTATACTTAAACCAGTAGCCAATGGCAGCATTTTTTATAAGTACAAAAATTGTTTCTCTTTTATGCTGTTTGCTGTGGCAGATGGCAATTATCGTTTTACTTATATTGATATAGGGTCCTATGGCAGCAATTCAAACTCTAGTATTTTTAGATATTCATCTTTTAGACAGCTGCTGCAAGAAAATAGACTGGCCCTACCAGACAACAGTCCTCTCCTTGGAACAAATGGTCCTGCTATACCGTATGTCTTTGTTGGGGACGAAACATTCGCTTTAGGTGAGCACCTTCTAAGGCTGTTTTCCAGCCAGTCATTGAACACAGATGAAAGGTGTTTAATTATCACCTCACTAGAGCCAGAAGTAGGGTAGAGTGTGCTTTTGGCATCTTTGCAAACAAATGGCATTTGTTGCACACTCCAATCCATCTTAACATGCAATAAAGGCTGTGAAAGCAACATTTATTCAGCTCTACCCAACTTTATTCAGGAATGTGGCAGCTTCCAGTTTGAGGACACACTTGGCGATAATAACATGACAAAGGCTAAACTGACAGTAACTCAGGGCAGTAGGAGTGGTGCCACTATTTTTATTCCTATTTCTTGTTTCCAGAAGGTCAGCTGCCATGGCAGCTTGATGCAATTGCATAAAGCAGTTGCATAAAATCATACTCATATTCTTTAAATTATGAATGTAATCTTTGCTAACTATTTAAAGTAATTAATGTGTTGGTTTAATTGCAGAAGTTATGTGCATCTTGTTTAAAAACTTGGTATCTGAACCAAAGGTTATAAAAAAAATCAGAGTATAATGTGGACTTTTTTTTAATCATACAAAAAATAGTGTTCAAACATACAATGGATGCTCAACCTGTAGCCCTCCAGCTGTTGTGTAACTACAAGTCCCATGAGGCATTGCAAGGCTGACAGTTATAAACCTGACTCCCAAAAGCAGAGGCATGATGGGACTTGTAGTCTCCTAACTTTCTAAACAAAAAAGGTTTACTCCCCTGCACCTTTGGAAAGTGGAAAGTGACAAAAAATTTGTACATTTTAACTTGCGAAGTCTGCACATGCACAGGTACAACCACTTAAATTTTTCACCTTTCTGCTTCTTGGAGAATGAATCCCATTCTGAATAAGTCCCCATTGCAATTTTCAGACACTCCTGGTCTCCGTTTTGTATGGTCTTTGTGCTGCGGCTGGCATGACTGTAGAGGAACGGTCTGGACCTCACCAGGCTGATCAAAAATTCAGTCTTGCGAGGGGATGAAGTTCCTGGTTCTCAGGGGAGCCAGTGGAAAACACATAGGTGTGAACGTGACCCATAGGAAACCAATGTTAAATGGACTGTAGTATGTTTCTACAAAACACACAAAAAAATCAATAGGTGTAAACCAGGACTAGTCCATTGTTATACAAATGTTATGTATACATCATGCATTTTCTTTGCACTATACTGCACCCGAGGACTCCATTCTGTTGTAACCAGGGTACATATAGGATAGTTGATTGATGTGTGCCCTAACAGAGACCTGTGTTATACTAGTGCAGAAATTATATCATAGTGCAGAAATCACCTAATCACAAAATTGTCACAAAAATTTCAGTTGTCTCAACTGAATTAGAAACGTTAAAGGATAAAAATTAAATTATATACCAAGTAAAACATCAAATAAAAAAAGTATTATCATAAAAATGTGCAATAAGTATTGAAACATATCATACCTACCTGCTCTTTGCAATGGTTTTGCACAGAGCAGTCCCGATCCTCTTCTTCTCGGGTCCCCCGCCAGCTTCTCCCCGTTGACCAGTGCCCCCAATAGCAAGCTGCTTACTATAGAGACACTGGTGCATACTCATTACTGAGCCCTGCTGGGCCACAGGGCGCCCCCCTTCCCCAAAGCACCAACCCCTCATGTTGAGGGCACGCGTCCTGGTACGGTCCAGGGGGGGGGGCCTCGCTTGTCCCCACCCCCTTCCTGACCGGCCAGGCTGTTTGCTTGGATAAGGGTCTGGTATGGACTTTTTTTCAGCGTAGGGGGGTTCCCCTTAAAGTCCATACCAGACCTAAGGGCATGGTATGCTCCCGGAGGGGGAACCCATGCTGGTTTTTTATTTAAAATTTGGCGTGGAGTTCCCCCTTGAGAGCTCATTATTCTCTGATTGGCCACGGCTAAAGTCACCTGGCCTGGGGTGACTTAAAGTCGTGTTGTAAGTCACCCCAAGTCGTGTTGACAAGTCGTGTTCAAGTTGCCTCCAAATGTCGCGTTGGAAGTCGTGTTGCCCCTGTGTGAACCGTCTCTAAGAGACCAAGCTGCTGAAATAAGATTGACATAGACTTTATTGCTCTACCTCTATTTTGCCACCAGATCTGGAGCCTGTGTTAACAGTGGAAAAATGTTGCTGCACAAAACACAGCAGCAATGTAATTAAAGAAAAGAGAAAAGCCTGAGGGACACCAAGAAATCTGGACAGGAGGTTTGCACAGAGATGTGACTGAATGGGAGACAGTGACTTTTTTCTATGACTTGACACATTTTAAATCAGTATGATTGCAAAATAATACATTGTTTGTTAATTAATGACTCTATGTTTTCTTTTAGGTTGAAGGGTAACTTTACTTTTGTAGGAAAAAATGACAAATAAAAGATAATATAGGATATACATTTGTTACTGAAGCCCTATTTATTTGAATGGTATTAAAAATTACTTTTCCTCTTCAATCAAAATCTTTTCAGTAAAACCGTTTTGTTTTTTTTTGTTTTTGGAATTGTTCTTCTCTATTATTAAGAGTAATGTAATTTTTTTCATAATTTTGATTTCCTGGACTTCCCTAATCCTGATGCTCACTGATGGTGGCATTGTCAATCACCAATGTAAAGGGACACAAGCCCTTGTTGTGTTTATGAAGGATTGTGGGCATAATAAAGTATGCGGTCCTTCTGTTTGGGGTGTGAAAGTGTATCCCAGATCCCTTTCCCATTTCGTTACATGGGAGATTCATAAGAAAGGAGAAAGCAGGGGCTATGCCAGGTCTCATCAAGTCTTTCCCCTGGCACATAGTAATTTCTCAGAGGGAGACACTGAGAAGTTGGGTGATTGCCCTCTGAACTGTTTAGTAAGTACACTGCACTTTACAACAAGAGTGGATGGGAAGTCATGTTTTTGATATTCTCAAGTGATTTCCATGCAGCACTGAAAAGGAAGTAAAAAAAAAAAATATATATATATATATATATATATATATATATATATATATATATAAAAGTGAGTAACACTGGTGATAGATGTTAAATATATACCTAAAGGATGTGGTATAACAAAATCAGCATAATAGTTAAATAGCCAAACCAAATCTGAAAAAAAGTTATGCTAGAAAGGATAAAATAAAATGTAAAAAATAAAATTATATATAAAAAATGATGTGCATAGAAAAGATATTTGATACAAAAACACAAACCTATATGTAAATCCTGAATAAAAAGTCCTTGGATAGGAAGGTAAGGTTTGACTCCTCACTCCGTAACAATAATCCAAGTTCATAAATCAGGTGCTCAGAAAAAGAAGGGTTCAAAATGATGAAATGATAATTCTGTGACAAATCCACCACTGCATCAAAAAATGTGACCACCATAAGAAATGCAAGCTTACCAAATAGCAAGCTAATAGAACTTGTGACCTACAACCCGGTCAGGGCCTTTATCCAAAGGTATCTCCAATCCCGGACTCGTATCCTAGAGACAGGACAAGTGTCTCAGGGGGATCCACACTCTAGCAGACGTTGAGGTAACTCAGCAGGCACTCCTAGGCCAAGAAGCTCCGATAGGCAATCGTGAGAAACCTAGAAGAAAAAGCTCACCATAGCATAATACCGTCTACATGTGTTTATTAAAGGATTTTAAAAAGTTACACTTACAATGTATAAAAATAGATAGCAGCAAGTAGCCGGCCGGCTGTACATGGATGCCTGTCCACTAAGACACAAGTACACGGTGACGTCAGCACGTCAACTCCTCCCGACGCACATTTCGTCAAAACAATGACATCGTCTGGGGAACCTGAAATTATGTGCCACTTTGTGTAGGTCTATCACATAAAATCCAGATAACATTTGGATTTATTGGTTGTAACATGATTAAATGTGTTAAATTTAAAGGGGTATGAATACTTTTTCAAGGCACTGTACCTGTCTACGGTGACAGTGTGTGTTACAGAAGTTTTTTCTAAAATCATAAGTTGTATTGCAAAGATTATGAGATTCCGTCTCTGTCAAAAGGCAGTAGTGGTAGCTAAAGGGTTAATTGCTTAATTAACGTAGCCCAGTGACAATCACCCTCAGGCTGCTGGTACCTAGATTGTGGACCCGTGAGCTGGAAAATCTTTGTACAGGGTGCAGCTGAGAGTGGCATTGTTATGGAAGTGACAGTGCGTGTGAAACTTGCCAGTCCTTTGTCAAGAGTTAGTGAGGAGGGCAGGGATCTGATATCTGCTTCCGCCACTGTATTAGTTTTGCAAAGCAACTTGAGAGTGTTATAAATCTAGTTGTGTTGCGCTGTCAATAAGTGCAAAATAAAGTGCTTTACAGAGGTTAAGAAATTCATATAAATACATATGTACAAAAAGGCACCCACTTTAAGAAATTTGGATTTTCAAAGGGAAAAGGATGGCAATAATAGGGACCAAAATATATCGTAAGCCCAACTCTACCAATAGCCTATTACATTGGGACAGCCATCTTCCAGCGACCCTGAAGAAGGGCATTCCAACAGGACATCTGATGAGAGCAAGGTGGAGGCCTTTAGAACAGAAAGATGTCATCTCTTTAAGAGATTGACCAGAAGGGGATATAAATTGATTTGTGCTAGAAAGTGTTAAATTGTAAAGTATCAAAACAAAAATTCTTCAAAGACAGTTCCATTCACTAAATAGCCACACCTCAATATATCCAATATAAATCTAGTCGTTTTGCACCATCAATAAGTGCAATATAAATTCAATGGCTCCCTTTGCTCTCACTGAATCCAGTGAGGAGGGTGAGAGAGAGAGCAGCACCGATGCTCTCTTGCACAGCGCTGGACCGGGATTGGGCTCAAGTAAGTATAAAGGGGGGCTGTACCTAAAGGATTTTTTACCTTAGTGGCCTGGGACTGGTAAGAGAATAATATCATGCAAGTTAATCTGTTTGCTGGGAATTGTGCTTTCTTCAAGGACCCCAACTTTGCCAGCCAACATTTTTTTCATCAATTATTGTCCAATTGGCTAAATCTGGGACTTTTATAGCAAGTTATGCAGTTTGGTTCTGATAATTACGATTGCTCAGCATACTGCAGGTGTTTACCATATCTCCCAGAGTAACGGTATTGTCTTATTGATTATTTACATAAGTGCACTTGCTAATCTTTTCTTCTTTTAGGCTATGCTTGGCTTAATAAATTCTTTAAAATACCTTAAGGTAGGTGTCATGGTCGGTTCCGAGTCCCAGCAGTCCATGGAAGACTTACCCACAGTATTGGTCCGTTGAGCGCTAATAGGTCTTCCTGGGCGCGCGTTAGCGCGAACGGACGCACGCGGGTGCGAGCAGGTACGATCGGGCGCACGCGGGTGCGCGAGGTTGCGAACGTGCGCACGCGGGTGCGCGGGGTCACGAACGGTTGCACGGTTTCACGTGGGCGCGAACGGGCACGCCGTGCGACCGTTCTTGGCGCCCAGAGGGCTTCTTAAGTGATCCGTTCTAGTGGCCCGGTGCTGTCCTGTCTACAGCGTTCCTGAGAGTTGCCTCTGATAACCTGATTGTTCCTGTCTCTGATCTACCCGGCTTGTTCCTGATTATCCTGCTTGCTGCCAGCCCTGACCCTTGGACTTCCTGACTACGCTTCTGCCTCCTCCTTCGGTACTTCTGCTGCCAGCCCGTTGACGACCCGGCCTGTGTTTGACCCCGCTACTGCCTGCTGTTCCAGTCTGTGTTCTGTGACCGCTGCTGCCTGTTGCCTGCCTGCCAGCCGTTCCTGTGTTATCTCCTGCACCTGCTTGCTGCCAGCTGCTGACTACCTTCCAGCCGTTCCAGAACCACCTGCTGGTACCCGCTGTTGTCTGCCGCCAGTTCCTGGACCAAGCCCACCTACACAGACTTGGCACTTGTGCCCTCTGCCCTCTAGAGCCCCTGTTCCCACTCTCAGGGGATCTCGAGCCAGAGGCTTACGAGAGGCCGCTCCCTGCACTCCGGGCTCCTTCCACCAGGTACGTGATAGTAGGTCAGTAAATGCTGGGTGAGCAAGGTGTGTCTTCTTCAGGTGTGCAGGTTATTCACAAAACAATTCAGCTGCTCCTCTGGGGGTAGAGCTACAATTTAGAACTATTTAACTTTTTTTAAAGGGTAAAACCAAGCACGCAGTTACCTGTAATTTAGTGTGCCAGCTGCTGCCAACACAGAGGATCAGGCAATGCTCCTGTAACACATTGGGCCAGCGCAGGTGCCTAGTAAGGGGTGCCTGTGGGCAGCCGTAGTACAGCGTCCATGGATAGGTTTGGGAACTCTGCCTATGCACTGCCTCACCCTTTGCACAGCACTGAACACTATGAAGTATCAGCTGAGCACAGAACTGATCTCCGCACAGCGTGATGCACAAAGGTGATAACAACGACCACATCCCTCTGTATACTCTGACACTGAGGCTGGCACACACAGCCACATTGATGGTCTCTGAGCAACCAACTAGAGGTTGCTTCCTATCTTCAGGTGAGTAACAGCTGGAATCTGATTGATTGGTGACTGTTCTGTACAGATGATGGGGTCCCCTCTCTTAGCACATTGTCCTGTCCTGACTGGGATACATTTCAATAGTGGAAGGAGAAGTGCCAGCATCATCTGGAACTGATGACTCATCCTGGCAGTTCTCTGGTGCCTCCCCCTGGTGTCTGCAAGATTGTGGAATCTTCTAGAACTAGAGATTGAGGGGTTAGGAGGAGCTGCCATTAATATTTATGAGGCCTCAGTCAATCCCCAGAAGTGGGTTGGCAGGGGGCAGAGAAAACCCCAAAAATAGACAAGGGGCATTGCAGCAGAGGAGTCGGGTGGAAAATGGAGATGGAGTGCTGAGAAGAGGCTGTCAGTGGCCCTTGAGGGAACCCCCTGCCAGGGAGGGGTAATTCCTCAGGTTGGAGGCTCAGGATAGCTGGCCTAGAAGGATCCCTTTTACAGGGGGGCAGTTGGACGAGAACCTTTAGGAGGGGCAGTGGGACAGAGAAAAAGACACAGAGTGAGTAGAGATCAGCACTGAGCAGAGACAACACAATGGGAGAGACTGTCGGCTTTAACAGTACTCTCTGAAGACAACAGTGGGCCTTGTCTTTACACTTGCGCTGCTTAATCTCCATGGAAGTGTGCCAGTCGGGCAGGATGGGGCAGAAAGTCAGTCAGAAGGACTGTGAGGAATATCAGCCATGTGGGCTAGCAATTTTCTGCAAGCAAGTGGAGCTGGGATCAGTGGCCACAAGGGAAGCAGTAGGAGGAATGTCATGCTGTTTGCTCTCTGCACTACTTTGTCAAGGGACTGAGCGTTCCTACCTGTAATGGGCCCTTGCTGAGCTAACAACACAACTGTTAGCTCCCTCAAGAGAGAGCAGCAGGTGCTTTGCGGAGAAAACCAAGTTTGTGCAGGAGGAAGGAAAAGTGGACTTTTTGAAAATAGGGAAGAATTGTTCCTTTGTTCATAGTTCTGGACATTTTTCAAGTTGGACATACCATAATTCCCTACCCCATCCAAATTATCAAGCCCCTAATAAAACATCAAAAATTAGCCAAGGACTGATTTCTGCACTGGAGTGCATGAAGGAAATGTTGCGTGACTGGCTGTGCAGCAGTGGGGACCCGGGACACTAGCAATGGGGGTAATTCTACCTTTCTGTACTAAATCTGCTCTAAAATGTAAATGCTAGAAAAATCTTTCTCTATGAGGAATATCATTGAAATATTAAATGTTATATGCCGCCAACGGATATGAGCTAGTTTCACTCCTACTAATCTAATCTTCTGATCCTATCTCATTTTACATGTACATTTTTTAATGAGCATACAGCTTATCTTGACAGCTTTTTTAAGGTGTTAAAACCCTTGCTATTTTGAGGTTGAAATTGGGAAGTTCTTGCTTTGAGAAACAAATGTTCTGTTTCATTCTGGCTACAACTAGATATTTTTGGCAGATTATATTTACTCTTATGGGCTCATTTGGATAGGCGATTAAACCCATCCTCCGTGCAGGGCCGATGACAGATGTATGTACATGCACCCTAGAGCTACATGCGGGTAGCCCTTAGAAGTGGATGCACATGCAGTGGCTGCATGGACACAATCGCATGTCAAAGTTTGACATGCAGGTGCATGGATTCGAACGTTCAGATCTGTAAACCCGCTGCGAACCGCATGTCAAACTTTGTCATGTGATTGTATCTGTGCAGCCTGTCTGAATAAGGGAAACTTATTAAGGCAAACACTTCACTGGTAATTTCATTATCGGAGATGGTTGCTGTGCTGTTTGGGAGTAACCCTGCCTGTCCGTCACTGGTCTAACATGCTGATATCCATGCTGTAAGATAATATAAATTAGAACACAATCAGGGAAGCAAGGTGTGGGTGTTTGGTTGCCACAGAAAGACAGTGTAGTCTACGGAGAGCAGGGCTGGGACAAGGGGTGGGCAGGAGGGTGGGTTGCCCTGGGCAATGTGGTGTCATGTGAGGTGGGGGGTACCACAAGGAGATTAGGGGGAAGGAATTTGTGTTAAAAAGGGGAATTTGGGGGCTTCAGGGGGTAAGAATTGTTTTAGGAGGGCAAATGTAGGGAGGGTTGTGCTAGGAGTTGTGATTTGGGGGGATTTGTGTTGGGAGTGGGGGGTGGGGAAAGAGGATTTGTGTTAGGAGGGGGGATTTGTGTTATAAGAGTAAAATGGTAGAGGAGAAATATTTTTGGGAGGAATTTGTGCTAGTAGGGATTATTGAGGGGTATATGTGCTGGGAGGGGAAATTTGTTGGGGGGGTTTTGCTAGGTTGGGGGATAAGGGGAGCGGGATTTGTGCTGGAATAGGGGATTTGGAGTCGGGGGAGAGTATTTGTGCATGAAGGGGGGTATTTGTGCTGGGGCATATTTGGATACAAAGGGTTTGAGCTGGGGGATGGGGGGCAAAGATTTGTGCTGGGAGGGGGGAATTCAGCAAGGGGCCAGATTTGTACTGGGAGGAGGGGTAATTTATGCTTAGGGGGTTAGCATACAGATAAGTGCTTGATTTTTTGGAGGGAGAGGGAATTTTCACTGACAAATAATGCCCATACATCTTGGGGGGGGGGCACAATTTTGCATGTTCTCCCTGGGCTCTAAATGACCTTGTCCCACCACTGACGGAGAGACATAAAGGCAGCCAGGAGTAGTGTGTGAACTAGGGTGGGAGCGGTTTCATGCACTCTCATCATTCTTTTCTTACTTCTATGAGCAACTACACTGAACAAATTTCTTCTGTAGGAAAGCAATTAAAATTATTCAGTTGCTATTAGTGCATCTATGTACTAATTGTACTTGCGCAGACATATTAGTTAAGGTTGCAAGTAATAAGGATCTGTTGCCACTTTATACACAGTAATATTAACATATTAATTAACAATTTGGTGTAGCTGTACCCCCGTAAGGGCTGCTAATAGACTCTGTACTCCACTGATTACCTCGACTCTGCAAATCCTCCCTTACCTCTGACACTAGGGTTGCCACCTGTCCAGAATTCCCCTGGACAGTCCAGGTTTTGAATCATATGTCCGGGTTTCCAGCGGACTGAAACACGGACACGTTATTCAGACTGGGCTGTGGCTCCCTGTTGTGCTTTTAAGGACATTTTCCCGCACAATATTTACTAAGTAATTTTTAACGAAGATATTTTTAAGATACAGAATCAGTCTATATGACACAGTCTATATATGTGAAACTTATTCACGGAGACGAGTGATCATACAACATAGCTACATTTATTGGTTGACAGAAAACAAATATTTACATGAAATATTAAAATACAGATTACATTACTTGATCATTTTGACATTTACTGGGAACAGCCTCAAACTGGGCGTAGTAGTACCTTGGACACAATTATCACCATTATCATTTCTCGGTAGAATCAATAACCTTTTGATACTTGACAATTAAACAGAATGTCTGTATTTCACACGTCCAACCGTTACTATACTGCAGGTAAGTAAGTGGTTAACAATGTGAAATAAATTAGACATTTGTTTGTCAATAAAGTTGGCATCTATGCAAAAAGAAATTTATAATGAAAAATAAATTTAGAGAAAAATCTAAAAGGCGGTTATTGATTCGGGAGAAATATTTTCAATAATAGAATATTCAAAATCAATATTTAAGAGAACATAGAATAATTGATAAACATATATTTACCCATTTCCAATATGGCTATTAGTGTGGAGTGTTGGTTACCAGGAATTTTAAGATGGCTGCCGTGGCTTCAACATGGATTCTCTTACAGAGGAATTACTTGGTGTGACCTCCGAGTTCCAAGGAGCAGGGATCTTCATGAATGTAAAAATGTGTATTCAGGCATGTCTTCCAGTGTCCCTTCTCAGGGGGGGTCCCTAAGCTTCACCCTGACTCTCTCCCCCCAGCTCTCCTCCGAGCTTTTTCCTTTTTTTATCTGGCCCTCTATTTCTTAAATATCCTCTTAAACAAAAAGATCATAAAATTATACTAAGTTCTGCCCAGAGGGTGTGTTCCCTCCTCATTGGCCGGCAGACTTAATGGTTAGTTTTCCCGGGAGTCTCGTGATTTTAAGGTAATTACACCTTCAACCACCAGGTGTCTCACCTGTGTTTGGTGTTTTATTCCTTTAAGTTAATCTTTTTCTATTTCTATAATATACGTTCGTTGTTTATATATGTTCTAACGAATATATTTCGAGTGTTCAAGAATTATGGCATAATATAAAATACGCTTTAACATAAATTTCAATAATCACTTGCATAAATTGGTGATATATATGCATATCAATGTATATCTGTTAATCTTTAGTCCATTTAGAAAGGACACAGGTTAGATATATATCAAACAAATCACATACAATTATTATCTATATGGATACATGTATAATTTGGGTATCCAATCAATATTTGTTTATCTAAACATAGGTTAAATTCTTATACAATTCTAATCATGATTTATGTTTTTTATAATACTAATTTGTTGCTAAAACACTTCTACTTATAATCACACTTTCATATATAATTTCTTTGTGACCAAGTTCTTTAGATCATTAGATACTAAAATTATAATCTCAGTTGTGACCTATGTAGAATTTAAATGGCTTAGAAAAATATGGATGATACTGGTATATGAATCTTACAGCAGGTTTTGAGATGAACTCTATAGTAAGATATCATATCCCGGCTTCTCATATACGTATATTATGATGTAAAAAAAAAATACACAATTTTCAATGTTTCCTCGTAGTGTCTTCAAATGAACAGTGAACATTCATGCATACAGTCCCATTGTTTACTTTTCTAATAGAGGTGTCTTATTTGCCCTGTGGGGGAGATCTCCATTTCGTATCTTAGTCCATTGTCTCATTGGCATCTGAGTCCATATTGAGGTTGACTTTAGTATATCTGTTCACTCTCTAATACAATAGGTTTATTTATTTAAACTTTCCTTGACTTAAAAGTTATCGTGGCTCCAGTCTGAGTCAGCTTGAGACTTTTGTTTGTCGCAGCCCATCTTTTCAAGGGGTCATATAAATTGGTCACCTAATTCTGATGGGAGGGGAAAGTGGTCCTTTGGTTTGCTGATTTAAATGTTACCAGGCTCTCTGACAGTAAATATTAAATGTATTATTATTATTTTTTTCTTAATGAATTTACAACAAAGCCCCCCTTGTGAAGTGTTCAAATGCCGGAAGTCGTTTGAAAGACTTCACCAATGCAACAGGTTGAAGAAATATGGCTTCGCTCGGGCCTTGTAAGTTGAGTTGTGAAGATGGATCCGGATTGTGGATATATATATTGAAGAGGTATAGACACATGCAGATGGGTGTAATTCTTTGAAAAACAAAATGGGTTTGTGATCGATGTGTGCATCTCAGGGCCGTCATCCGTTGATTGGCAGGAACTGGACCATTCCGGGCACCTTTAATCTTGGCCGTCCTGGTGGGTTTTGTCCATGTAGACTGGCCATCAGTGGGGTCCCTGGATCCCCCATACGTTTCCTTCTCTGGATGTTTCATACATGTTGGACTCTCGGTTCGGTTGACCGGCTCATGGACATCTTAGTCCTGTAACGGAAAATGGATTCCATGAGAAAAGATATATAAGTTTTTTACATGATCTGTGTTTGAGATCTCAGTGTCAAGCTGGTATCCTGGGCTTACTCAGAGCCCTCCTCTTCCCTCATTTGCTTTGGGAGACCAAGCTCCAGGGCTCATTATCATGAGGCCATTTATTAATATCTGTGGATACCAGACAATTCTGACTGACTTATGTTCTTCAGAACCATTTTTTTTTTAGCTTAATTGTAGCGGTTCTGGAATAATAATAATTAAAAACATTTCAGTTTGACATGTGACACTTACTGTCAGTAACAAAATATTTGACATCATAGTCAACCTTCTACTTGGGAGGAATAAAACAGATAAAATCTCCCCCCTTTGGGGTGTCAATACAACTCATTTGAGGCAATCAAACTACCTTATGCGGGTGACTCCTCATATTTTACCAAAATATCAAACCATTTAGGCCTCTTGATATTCATGTCTTTAGGATTCGGTCTTCCTCTGGAATTACCGTCTTCGGGACTTCTTGAAATTGGGCTGTTTGGAGCGACCTGTTTATGTCAGAGGAATGAAGTGTCCACTGAAAAATAGGAGAACAATTAATATCTAACAACCACAATCCCTCGGTAGGGATTTCAGGATCCTCATTACTGTAACCTGGGGAAAAACATGGTGTTAGAACCTCTGCTTCTTATATCTTTATTCAGTGCATTCCTCTGATTTATTTTAACATAGGCGCTTAAAAGGCTCTGTGGCCCTTGGGCTGGCCACAGGATTTGTCCCTGGAAGAAGTGTTATTCACGTTCCGTATAGCAATGAAACCGTGTAACATATCCATAATTTTGGCTATTTTGGTTTCCGTATTGCTTACAGGCTGATCAGAATTGGTTCGTGGGACCCGGTTTCTGTACTTTCTGGGGACTACTGGCTCAGTTTTATCAGACATATCCACATCAGAAACATTGTCTTGATTCTGGGATAGTTGTCTGGGCCTTAGTTGTTCCCTATTGTTCTGGGGATTTTGGGGTGTCTTACCCTGTAATTTCTCCCTATTTACCCGTGTAGGCCCCCGAAGTCCATTACACCTGTAAAGGTGAGGGTGTCTACCCTTAGTTTTAAATCTGACCCGTTGGAGATATACCCTATAGTTTCTCCTAAACCTTGGGTCTGGATCCTTTGGATGAGACTCCTGAGGTGGTCTTTTAACTCCCCCTCTAAAGGGTGGTCTCTGCTCCCCCCTTCTGATGGGTGGGGACATTGGTTTCCCGCTGGGGAGACTCGGTAGCATCTCTCTGACTATATCAGCGTATCTCTTTCTCTTGGTTTTGGGCTGTAATGATTGAGGAGATACATAAAATTCATCCACAAGTTTCATTATAGGGCTTTCAGGCCTTCCATTGTTTTCACCAGTTTGTTGGATAGAGTACAAATTGTTACTCTCTTTTACCAAAGACTCCAGTGAACAACCCCCTTTGTAGTCTTTCCCCAAATTCACTTTTATGTGGGTAGGCGGGGCCTCGAAGAACATGGGTTCAAACTCAAGTTCATTATAACTTGGCTCCTTTTCTGCTAAGTGGACAGCACCCTTGAGCACAGCCATAACTTCGGTGGGGCTTTGATCACTGGTGCGTGTGATATTGTGTATATCCACTCTAGCTGCGTTAACATTTTTATGTGGGACAAATCCTAGATGAAAGATGTTTTTAATTGTTTGCCAGGCAGTACACCACAGACTTATTACAGCTTCGCAGAATGGACGGAGTTTGGGTTCAAATACCCACGGTAAGAAATGAATCCTAGATTGGTCATCATTTAGGCCTAAAACTGATAAAGCATTTTCATATTTTTCAATGTGGTCAATAATGTGCATGGATCCCTCTTCCTTAAACACCGGGACAGCATCTTTTAAAAATTGTATTATTTCTGAGGCGTCCTGTTTAGGGGTGCCTGTATTTTTCTCTGATCCCAAAGAAAACTGGTTAGGCATAACTTCATGTGGTGGTTCAATTTTTACCCCCCTTTGCTCTACAGATGGCTTGGGGTAGAATATAGTTTCTTTTTCTAATTCTTTTTCATTATGTAACTCCCAAATTTTAGGTTGAGAGTCAGATTTTGGAGTATTGTCAGACTCTATACTTTCAGGGTTAAGCATCTGAGCGTTATCCTGGGGCATACACTTCCCTTGTTCTTTTAATTCATCTGGTTGCTTAATTAGGCATTCCTGTCCTGACCTAAGCTGATTTGTTTCTTCTTTTAAATTTCCACAGCCTATTACTCGGCAACTTTTTAAATTTCCACAGCCTATTACTCTGCAACTTTCGTCAGGAGACTCGTTTTCCTGCAGAAAAATCTCCTTCTCTCTTAATTGTTTACACTCTTTATTTGATTGGTGACATTCGTCCAGCATTATCATTGCATTATTTTGCATCTGTTCTGTTTTAATTAGGGTTTCCTGTAAAAACCTCTCCTTCTCTCTTAATTGTTTATACTCTTTATTTAATTGGTGATATTCGTCCAGCATTATTGCATTATTTCTCATCTGTTCTGTTTCATGTTTCATCATTGTCACTATAGACTCATCATAATAATCTGCCTTGTCTTTAATCTCCTTTAGCTTTTTAGTGGGCTCACATTCCCCTTCTATTAACTGGGATTGGGATTCTAAGATATCACTCTCTTGTTGGTTATCTTGACGTTTAAACTCACTATAAAGATACACCAGGTTAGTGCTTAATTCAAAATGCATGTGATCAGGCCTTTCTATTTCCTTTGTCTCAGATGAGCTGTCTGTGAGTTCAACGCTTTGACCTTCCACGTTCCACACGTCTTTTATTAATTGACGGGCGTGGTTTATAAGGCCTTCAATGCGTACTTCTAGACCAGTCTCGTTAGACAAACTTTTTTCGGCATGATTTATCATGTTAATTTTTGACATTATATCCAACATTTCCTGTACTTGTATCCATTCTGTCTGAGTACTCATATTACCACTAAGGGCTGATTCTTGACAATCCCCAACAACATAAAATTCACTTTGACCAGACATTTTTCTTGGCAAAATTTTTTTTTTAAAAGTTAATAATTAATAATTTCATGCAAAATATTATTTCTGTCACCACCGTAACTATGATTGATCCTGTACAAAATATCGACGTTATCTCAGCAGTGCCTCCATTTATATATGTTGTGCTTTTAAGGACATTTTCCCGCACAATATTTACTAAGTAATTTTTAACGAAGATATTTTTAAGATATAAGATAAGAATCAGTCTATATGACACAGTCTATATATGTGAAACTTATTCACGGAGACGAGTGATCATACAACATAGCTACATTTATTGGTTGACAGAAAACAAATATTTACATGAAATATTAAAATACAGATTACATTACTTGATCATTTTGACATTTACTGGGAACAGCCTCAAACTGGGCGTAGTAGTACCTTGGACACAATTATCACCATTATCATTTCTCGGTAGAATCAATAACCTTTTGATACTTGACAATTAAACAGAATGTCTGTATTTCACACGTCCAACCGTTACTATACTGCAGGTAAGTAAGTGGTTAACAATGTGAAATAAATTAGACATTTGTTTGTCAATAAAGTTGGCATCTATGCAAAAAGAAATTTATAATGAAAAATAAATTTAGAGAAAAATCTAAAAGGCGGTTATTGATTCGGGAGAAATATTTTCAATAATAGAATATTCAAAATCAATATTTAAGAGAACATAGAATAATTGATGAACATATATTTACCCATTTCCAATATGGCTATTAGTGTGGAGTGTTGGTTACCAGGAATTTTAAGATGGCTGCCGTGGCTTCAACATGGATTCTCTTACAGAGGAATTACTTGGTGTGACCTCCGAGTTCCAAGGAGCAGGGATCTTCATGAATGTAAAAATGTGTATTCAGGCATGTCTTCCAGTGTCCCTTCTCAGGGGGGGTCCCTAAGCTTCCCCCTGACTCTCTCCCCCCAGCTCTCCTCCGAGCTTTTTCCTTTTTTTATCTGGCCCTCTATTTCTTAAATATCCTCTTAAACAAAAAGATCATAAAATTATACTAAGTTCTGCCCAGAGGGTGTGTTCCCTCCTCATTGGCCAGCAGACTTAATGGTTAGTTTTCCCGGGAGTCTCGTGATTTTAAGGTAATTACACCTTCAACCACCAGGTGTCTCACCTGTGTTTGGTGTTTTATTCCTTTAAGTTAATCTTTTTCTATTTCTATAATATACGTTCGTTGTTTATATATGTTCTAACGAATATATTTCGAGTGTTCAAGAATTATGGCATAATATAAAATACGCTTTAACATAAATTTCAATAATCACTTGCATAAATTGGTGATATATATGCATATCAATGTATATCTGTTAATCTTTAGTCCGTTTAGAAGGGACACAGGTTAGATATATATCAAACAAATCACATACAATTATTATCTATATGGATACATGTATAATTTGGGCATCCAATCAATATTTGTTTATCTAAACATAGGTTAAATTCTTATACAATTCTAATCATGATTTATGTTTTTTATAATACTAATTTGTTGCTAAAACACTTCTACTTATAATCACACTTTCATATATAATTTCTTTGTGACCAAGTTCTTTAGATCATTAGATACTAAAATTATAATCTCAGTTGTGACCTATGTAGAATTTAAATGGCTTAGAAAAATATGGATGATACTGGTATATGAATCTTACAGCAGGTTTTGAGATGAACTCTATAGTAAGATATCATATCCCGGCTTCTCATATACGTATATTATGATGTAAAAAAAAAAATACACAATTTTCAATGTTTCCTCGTAGTGTCTTCAAATGAACAGTGAACATTCATGCATACAGTCCCATTGTTTACTTTTCTAATAGAGGTGTCTTATTTGCCCTGTGGGGGAGATCTCCATTTCGTATCTTAGTCCATTGTCTCATTGGCATCTGAGTCCATATTGAGGTTGACTTTAGTATATCTGTTCACTCTCTAATACAATAGGTTTATTTATTTAAACTTTCCTTGACTTAAAAGTTATCGTGGCTCCAGTCTGAGTCAGCTTGAGACTTTTGTTTGTCGCAGCCCATCTTTTCAAGGGGTCATATAAATTGGTCACCTAATTCTGATGGGAGGGGAAAGTGGTCCTTTGGTTTGCTGATTTAAATGTTACCAGGCTCTCTGACAGTAAATATTAAATGTATTATTATAATTTTTTTCTTAATGAATTCACAACATCCCCAAGTAACCAAGATATTCACGCACAAATCTGTTTCCATTTAGAAACTGCTGGCGGCTGTCTGGGGGCAGGTTCAGGATCACTGGGGTACAGGGTGATGATGTCAGCAAGAGAAATTTGGTCACACCCACATTTTTCTGCGGCGCACTATGCACACCATATTACTACTCTCCTTGGGGCACCCAAAGATGTCCAAGGTGGCTAAATTGTTTGGGTTTGGCTTGAAGAAAAGGTGGCAACCCTAGCTGACACCTTGGGTTCCGTCATCTCACCAACTGTAGTAGTAATAGAGACTCACACAGTATAAACCACCTTGCACCCACACTATAGCCGAAAGACGGATACAGCGCAGCGCTCAATTGCCGGGAGGGTGTCCCTGGACATCCTCCTGTTTACATTCCCCTAGCCGATGCCGCAGGTGCGCGGCTTCGGAAATCTGTGTTGGCCGTGTCCCTTGGACACGGCCAATCACAGATCGTGCTAAATGGCCAATCACAGTGGCCATTTAGCACTCGATCAGAGTGTCCAATGAGAGATGATCTCATATGTAAACATAAGAGATTATTTCTCATTGCCGGCTCTCCAACGCTGTCTCTGTGTGAGGAGGGAGAGCTTCTGTGCTGCAGTGGGAGTGAAAAAAATCAGTTACACTAACACAACACAGTGCCACCTGTCAGTGCCATCTGTCCCCAGTGCTACCTGTCAGTTCCATCTGTCCCCAGTGCCACCTATCAGTGCCAACTGCCTCCAGTGCCACCTGTCAGTGTAACGTGTCAGTGCTACGTATCAGTGCCATCTGTCATCAGTGCCACTTGTCAGTGTCACATGCCATCTGTTATTAGTGTCACGTGTCATGAGTGCCACGTGTCAACAGTACCACATATTAGTGTCATCTGTCGTCAGAGCCACGTGTGATCAGTGCCACATATTAGTGCCATCTGTCATCAGTGCCACGTATTAGTGCCATCTGTCATCAGTGCCACGTGTCATCAGTGCCACGTATTAGTGCCATCTTTCATCAGGAACCACGTGTCATCAGTGCCACATATTAGTGCCATCTGTCATGAGTGTCACATGTCATCAGTACCACGTATTAGTGCCATCTGTCCTTAGTGCCACATCAGTGTCATGTGCCATGTATCAGTGCCATCTGTCATCATGCCACATCAGTGTCACGTCATTGTCCTTGTGCTCCAGGGCCTTCAAAAGTGTAATAGGTAGTCAACAAGTTAGATGTGTAATTTATGCTCCTAGAACACCTGATGGTGCTCCCTGCATGTTGGGCCTCTCTATGTGGCTAGGCTGTGAAAAAGTCCCACGCATGTGGTATCGTAATACTCAGGAGGAGTAGCAAAATGTATTTTGGGGTGTCATTTGTGGTATACACATGCCAGCTGAGAGAAATAACCTATTATAATGAAAATTTTGTGGAAAAAAAAACAACAAAAAAACGGAAAATTGTATACTCACCTTTCCGTAATTTTCCTTTCCTGACGCATCCCATGGCAGCACACACAGTGGGTTGTGACTCCGCCTCCACAACCTGATAGGACTGGTTAGCTATAAGGTTTGAAGAGGAGTCCACCGTTGCATTCTCAGTAACTATCACCTTAGAGGGGTGGGATCCTGTGTGCTGCCATGGGATGCGTCAGGAAAGGAAAATTACGGAAAGGTGAGTATACAATTTTCCGTTTTCCTGACGCATCATGGCAGCACACACAGTGGGAAATAACTCGCTACATGGGAGGGTGCGTTTTAGAAGTTTTCTTTATTTACTCAAGTACAGGATATAGATGAGTTTGATTGAATAATTGATCTCCCGAACTCAACCGTGGTTAATTGAGCCGGATCTATTCTATAGTGAGACATGAATGTGGTTTTTGATGACCAAGTTGCTGCCTTGCAAATAGTCTCTGGTGATACTCTGCTGTATGCTGCCCATGAGGTCGCCATCGCTCTCGTCGAATGCGCTTTCAGGCTTTCCGGTATTGGAAGATGTTGAACTAGATATGCTTTTTTGATGGCTTTAATCAACCATGAGGATATTGTTCTTGAGGAAGCCGCTTGACCTTTTTTGGCGCCATGCGGAATGACTAGGAGGTTTTCTGACTTCCTGAATGGAGCGGTAGCCTCCAGGTAGGCGGATATTGCAGACTTCACGTCCAGAGGGTGTGGGTTTCCATCTGTGTTGAGAAATACGGGAAGATTGATCTCCGGATTAAAGTGGAAGCTAGAAGCTACCTTTGGCACAAACCGTTCCGAAGGTCTGAGTACGACCCTGTCTGGGAAGAAAACTAGGTGTGGTTCTTTGATTAGTAGAGCTTGCAGCTCAGAGACCCTCTTGGCCGATGTGATTGCAACTAGAAACGATAGCTTTAGTGTCAAGTCCCATAGGGATATTGATCCCCCCGTCGAGAAAGGTTCTTTGGTTAAAGCTTCCAGGACAATCGATAGGTCCCAGGTCGGAAAAATTGGTTTTCTAGGAGGCCTTATTTTTAGGCATGCTTTCTGAAATTGGATGATGAGGGGATTTAAGGCCCACTTGATTCCTGTCATTGCGGATATGGCAGAGACATGAACTTTTAAAGTGCTTCATCTTAAGCCTTTCTCTAGGCCTAGTTGTAGGAATTCTAACACCTGAGAGACTGAAGGAGAAAGGGGATTCCAGGACTGTAGCTGGGCTATTGCAGAAAATCTTTTCCAAATCTTATTATATATGTCGTTTGTCGACTTCTTCCTTGCTTGTTGTAAGGTGGATATTACTCTTAATGAACAACCCTGATCTAGTAACCTTTCCCTTTCAGTTTCCAAGCCGTCAGGTGTAGTCGTTCTGGTGACGGGTGTAGAAATTTCCCCTGTGAGAGCAAGTCTGGGAACAGTGGAAGTGGGAGAGGCTCTTCTGTGCTCAATTGCAGGATGGCCGGAAACCACGGTCTTCTGGGCCAGAAGGGCAACACTGCTATTACCGTGGAAGACGAAGTCCTCAGTCTGGCCAGAAACCTGGCTATCAAGGGCACCGGAGGGAATATGTAACCAAGGCGAAACTCCCAAGGATGGTGGAGACAGTCGATCCCTGTTGCTGCTGGATAGGCGGTCCTTGCTAAGAAGCGAGTGCATTTGCGATTCGCTGGAGTCGCTGCCAGATCTATGTCGGGAACACCCCATTTGTGTGTCAGAAGAGTAAAGGCCTTGTGACTGAGAGACCACTCGTTGTTTGAAATAAATATTCGACTTAGATCGTCCGCGAGTTGGTTGTGAATTGCAGGTACGTATACTGCCTTCAGATCCGTCAGGTAGACTTGGGCCCACTCGATTATAGGTCGTACTTCCCGCATTAGGACTTTGCTTCTTGTGCCCCCTTGCCTGTGGACATAATTCACAGCCACTGTGTTGTCCATACGCAGGAGGACATTCTTCCCTGAAAGGAGAGGACTGAAAGTTAGAAGTGCTTGCCATGCAGCCCTGAGTTCCAGAACATTCAAGACTATCCCCTGTGGACAGAAGGGCCAGCGGCCCTGTGCTCCCCGATCTAGATGATACGCACCCCAGCCAAGGTAACTGGCATCTGACGTTACTATTTCTGGGAGTGGATGAACGATAGGACGACGGCGAGTTAGATTGTTGGTTTGAGTCCACCAACGTACTGACTCCTTGACTGCTCTGGTAATTGTTATTTGTTGTGACATGGACACCCCGTTCCATTGTTTTAGGAACGAATTCTGAAATACCCTGGAGTTCCATTGAGACCACTGAACCATTAGAAAGGTTGATGACATTGAGCCCAGAATACTTAAGCATTTTCTTGCAGATAGGTGTTCTACTGATAGTAGCTTTCTCACTTTGCGGATAAGAGGACGAATTTTCTCCTGGGGAAGCCCTACCGTGTTGGATCTGGTGTCCAATTCGGCTCCTAGGAAGACCATCTTCTGCACTGGGACCAGGTTGCTCTTCCTCCAATTCACTATCCACCCGAATTGCTGGAGTGTGGAAATCAGAATTGAACGATGTCGTAGAAGTATTTCTCGGCTGTCTGCTAGAAGAAGAATATCGTCAAGGTAGTGTAGGACTCTTAGACCTCTTTCTCTCAGTAGTGCTATAACCGGAAGTAACACCTTTGTGAAGGTCCTGGGTGCCGTTGATATCCCAAATGGGAGGCTTTTGAATTGAAAGTGTTGTTTGCCTATCGCAAAGCGTAGATACTTTTGAAAGGTTTGATGCACTGGAATGTGTAGATAAGCGTCGGATAAATCGACCGAGAGCATCCAATCTTTCTCCCCTATTGCTAGTAATATTGATTGGAGACTCTCCATCTTGAATGATTCGACTAGAATCATTTGGTTTAACTTCTTTAAATCCAACACGGGCCTCAGGTCGCCTGTTTTCTTTGACACCAAGAAAAGGGGGGAGTAGAACCCCTCTCCTCTCTGCTCCTGTGGAACTTCTATAATTGCTTGCTTCTGGAGCAACTCCATAATGTATCTGACTAAAAGCTTTCGCTTCAGGCGCGAAAAGGGTAGCTTGGTAGATTTGTAGTGGTTTTTTGGCGGTTTTTGCTTGAATTTCCACCTGTGACCTTGCTGAATGGTGGATATCGCCCAGGGTTCTTCTATTTTGTCTACCCAAGTTTGGGCAAATAGCCTCAGCCTCGCACCAACTATTGCGGGCTGGGCATGCGTGGCATCAAAAAGATTTTTGTTGGTCTCCCGGCGCGGTTGTCTTCGATTTTTGGACTCTTACAAAAGAGGGTTGTGTGCTTCGCCAATTCCGTTTGAATTCTTTGCCGGGTCTATAGGACCTTACGTCCCGGTACCTTTCCGGAAGGTGACGTCTGAAAGGCGGATTTTTCTGCTGCTTGGATCTTCTGTCCGATGGTATTAGACCCGATTTTCCCCCCGTGACCTTTGATATTGCGGAATCTAATTTTGAGCCAAAAAGGTTAGTGCCATCATAAGGGATCTTACACCAGCTGGATTTGGAAGTCGCATCAGCAACCCAAGGTTTTAGCCAGAGAGCCCTTTTGGAAGTTACTGAGGCCAGCATTGCTCTTGCTGATGACCGAATAACGTCCACTGCCGCCTCCGCTACGAAATCACCCGCAAGGCTAAGTTCCTGCAGAGCTGAAATAATTTTGTCTTGGTCCGCCGCTTCTGCGATTAATTTTTCAACTCCAGATGTCCAGGAGGTGATGGCTCTACCGACCGCTGCTAGGGCGATTGCGGGCCTACAGGCCCCCCCCGCTGCTGAGTAGGCTTTCTTAAGGTCGAGATCGATTTTGCGATCCATCACATCTCTAAAGGTTACGGCGTCCTCTATTGGTAGGGTTACATGGCGCGCTAAGCGCATCAGTGATGAGTCTACCACGGGAGCAGAGATAAGAGGATTCACTGCTGGCTCTTTTAGGGGATAGAGCTTCGCTAATCTGTTATTTAAGCTGGATTTCTTTTCTGGTTTTTGCCATTCATCTCTTATGAGCTCCTCTAGCTCTTCGATAAAGGGGAAGACCTCAGGGTCTTTTTTTAGGTTAGGGAAGTATTTCCTTAACTTAGGCGGAACGTCTCTCTCTTCCTCCCAACCGATCGCCTCCTTAACCGATTTCGCAAAGGGGTTTATTAACGCAAAGTCAAAAAACTGTAGGAGTCAGAGGATCCTCATCCTCTGGGGAGTCATCTGGATCCTGAGGAGAATGAGAGGTTGAGGCTGAGTTAGATGACCTGATTGGGTCATAAGCTGTCACCTGCAGGATCGTTTCCTTAACTGAGTCTCTTATAATATTGGAGGCTTCTCTAGCGTCCGCTTCCTTGTCCCGGGTTGCTTCCTCCAGACAGACTTGGCAGACAAGCTTACTAGGTAATGCTTGCGCTCCGCAGACCCAGCAGGTATTAACCGCAGGACGGGTATGGTGTTCCTCTCGATGTGAGGATGGCGATTCTCTGCGATGACGGGAAGACCTTGACCGACTTCGCCGAGAGTGAGAGTGTCTTGAGGGGGAACGTTCCTTTCTTTTAGAATGGGATGACCCCGAAGACCTGCCAGAGCTACCAAAATGAAAGGTATTAGTGGCAGAGCTCTCTTTTTCTCCTCTTCGCTACTTACCAATCCATACGCCCCCTTACCTTATGGTTCTAGGATGGTCTACTAAGGCAGCGGTCTCCATGAGGAAGAATAGAGTACACCTGTGACCAGAGGTTTTCAGTATAAGAGCCAATGCAGAGTATGGGCAGAAGGTGCAGCAAATAAATGAATGGCAAAGTGCATAAGGATGAAAGAAAAGCAGCTTACCAGAGTTCAGGAGGACTTGTCTTGCAAGGCAGCAGGCTGTGTGCAGAGATCAGGCTGGTAGATGGCGTGGAAGGCACAAGCAGCACTTCAAAACAAAAATGACATTTTTTAAATAGCCCGCCGTCGCTGGAGGAATGACGTCACCGCCGCGCATGCGCACTGGCCGCCTGCGCCGCCCTGCGCCATCTTGGATGCTGGCAAACGCAGAGGGCAAGGGAGAGTGTCACTTCCTGAGCGCCGAACATCCAGACGGAACCGCCATGATGGAAGGGACACAGCGCCGTGGGACTACAGGGCTCAGCATGCCCAGAGTGGGAAAAGGAAGGAAAAAAAAAAAAGGAAAAAAGAAGGAAGGAAACTGAGGACTGAAACAGAAGGTAGGCAGAGAACGGAGACATGTTGGGGAGCTCAACAGATAGGAAAAGGGGGGAGACCGCTGCAGTTATTACAACCTTTTTAAGGTTGTTGTTGTTTTTTCTTAAAAAGGCTTGCTGCTTAGTAATTTTTTGCCCCTGAGACCACCAGAGTGGGGCTCCCTGCGTTATGGCTCATTTAGAGACCGTACGGACAGGGACTTCCAAGTAGGAGAGGCTGAACCTAGCTGGGGTGGTGCGGTAAGGGGTTCCTTGCTAACCGAACTCGAACGTAATGTCCCATACAGGTGAGGAAAAAAAGGAGAATGCAACGGTGGACTCCTCTTCAAACCTTATAGCTAACCAGTCCTATCAGGTTGTGGAGGCGGAGTCACAACCCACTGTGTGTGCTGCCATGATGCGTCAGGAAACATAGTTTTGCAAAGAATTGTGGGAAAAAATGACAACATCAAAAACCTTACCATGCATCTTACTAAATAAATACCTTGGAATGTCTACTTTCAAAAAGGGGTCATTTGGGGGGTATTTGTACTTTCCTGGCTTGTTAGGGTCGCAAGAAATAAGATAGGCCACCAGTTCATCAGGTGTGATACATTTTTTATGATTTGCACCACAGCTTGTAGACTTTCTAACTTTCACAAAGACCAAATAATATCCACTAATTTGGGTTATTTTTACCAAAGATATGTAGCAGTATAAATTGTGGCCAAAATGTATGAAGAAAAATGAAAAAAATAAAAATTTATAATTTGCAAAATTTTGTCACAGAAACGAAGAAAAATAATTTTTTTTTCAAAATTTTCTGTCTCTTTTCATTTATAGCGCAAAAAATAAAAAACTCAGAGGTGATCAAATACCACCAAAAGAAAGCTCTATTTGTATGAAAAAAAGGACATCTGAGGGGGGTAGATCTGAAATGACTGGAAGCTCTGCTGATTTTATCATCCAATCATGTGCAAGCTAAAATGTTGTTTTTTATTTTCCTTGCATGTCCCCCTCGGATCTACAGCAACTGCACTTCCAAGTGCATTTTCAGTGCAAAGTGGATTTTCCTTTAGTAAACAACCCCCAATACATTGGTGCGAAAGTCCCCTAGATTGTAAATGAACTCAAATAATAAATCAATCACAGAAACTTATGTGAACAGGTTAACAGGAGAATAGACAACTGACACTATGGGGATTATTCAAGAAAGGCAACGCCACTTTGCACTGAAAGTGCATTTGGAAGTGCAGTTGCTCTATATCTGTGGGGTAGAGCAAACATGAGGGGAAGCTCTGCTGATTTTATCATCCAATCATGTGCAAGCTAAAATGCTGTTTTTTGTTTTGCTTGCATGTCCCCCTCGGATCTACAGCGACTGCACTTCCAAGTGCAATGTCAGTGCACTTTCATGTGCACTTGCAGTGCAAAGTGTATTTTCCTTTCGTAAATAACCCCCTATACATCTTATGTGTCAGATTTCTCCCTTCTGCCTCCTCAACTCACAGGCCAGTAAATCCTGCACAATATAGAGAAACAGTATGAAGAATGTTACACTCAAATAGGGTGGCTTCCTATAGCAGTTCAATGCAATTAAAGCAGATGAGGGAAAAGGGATGATAAAAATGGTAAAAGGGTATTCCTTGAAATCCAGATATCTTTAGCTAGCCTCTTTCTGGTGTAAATAACATAATCTGGGATGGCAAAGTGTAGCAAAATTAGCAGAACTTTGGTTTATCCTTGTTGTTATATGACTTCCTTCTTTTGTAATCCTTAAGGCTTTATCCAATATGACTACTGAAACCAATAATGTGAAATGGGCATGGGTATCTGCTTTTAGTGTTCATAATAACATAGGATTTAACTTCTGTGGGACAACAAGCAGTGTCCTTACTATAACATGGGCTATGCCCGCTCACCACTCTGGAACTCAGGTGAAGTTGGCAGAGATGCAGATGATGAGAAGACTCCAGCGGGAACTCTCCCTCTGTATCTTGACTCTGGATAATGGTGTCCACCACGCCACGCTGCAGCCCACTGGAATCTCAATTGCAGGCGTCTCTGGATGACCTGGAACACCCTCGAGTCTGCTGCACTAAAGAAGCGATGCTGTCCGCAGAGATCCCTCTGGGTGTAGCTGTTTAGGCCGCAAAACATCAGCAACTCCCTGTCACACAGACCTCCTGCTGGCAGAGTCAAAATGTCATCCAGAGAGACTTATCTAGGCTGCGCCAACTCCTTTTATATCCTTTCCCATCAGTCTGTTCTGTTTACTCAGCATTCTGTTCTTTGTAGTTCAGATCAGTCCTGCTGGCACAGTCACTTCAACATTCAGAACCACACATCCCATGATGCTTTGCTCTACATCCTCAGACATGAAAAAGGAAATTAACATATAGAGTCCAGCAAACACTAGAGGGAGCCAACCCCACATTAATAACAGAAAATGTCTCTCGATTATAGGCATAATAGCTGACCCTGGCTACATCGGTATCACGGATATTTTATAATTTCAGTGGTCAACAGTTAGGCAAATGTTCTCAATTTAGAATTTGAAAGGACAGAGTAGCCCTACAGACCTGAATTGCTCTTAGCTGCCAATGAGTTTCTAAAAGGTCCTGTAGGCTTGTGGCTATAGATAAGGAATGGATCTATCGTAGTTTTTCTCAACCAGGGATCCATGGTTGAGGGAACCCTAGGGTTCCTCCAGAGGTTGCTAGGGGTTCCTTGAGCAATGTGCAATTTCAGCCTCTCAGATAAGTTCCCATCTAACGTCTTCGGGTGACCCCTGAAGACAGTGGCGTAACTGGAACCCTCAGGGCCACAATGCAAGAAACCATGGAGGGCCCCCCTGACCTCCGGACAAAGCTCTTTTCTCCGAGCCCGGTGGCGGAACACCAGGGCCTGGTCACAAGTGGGTGGCTGCATATAAAGGAACCGATTTCTCCATTTCCCCTCGCTTCTCCTCTCCCACCCACAGGCATTCAACGGCTGCAGGAGGAAAATGGAGAGAACGGTTCCTCTATGTCGGTGTTTCACAATCTTTTTCCAGTCAGGGAACCTTTGAAGTATACTCCTAGGTAACTGGGGCTGCACTGCAACCCCCCTGCAACTGTGTGCATTGCATGTAGTTGCAGCATAGTGATGATGCATTTTGCATTTAAGGGGTTAAAACAGGTGGTCAGTAGGCAACATATTGCCTCTCTACCGGCTGTCAAATGCCTGTGAAAAGTGATCTCAGCATGGATTGCTTTTCGGAGGAACGGCATTTTACATAAAATGTGCATAAATGGTGGCTTAGCGGATGGCGGCGTGATGTGAACGCTGACTCTTCCCTTCCAGCGTCCTGCTCGAGAAGCCGAGAAACTGACGGCAGCCCGTGGTTTGTAACCTTATGAACGCTGACCTGCTGAGAGAGAGAAGCTGTGGTCCTCGCAGTGCTCCCGCTGAGTGCTCACCGCTGTTTGTTGTGCTGCCGAGATCTCACTGAGCCTTAAGCCTGAACCGTCTGTCTGTGCTGTGCTGAGCTGTGTTGCGCTGCCTTCCCCCCCCCCCCCCCTGCTGGGAATCGATCCGCTCGGAGCGGAGGACGGACGGTCGGCTCGGCGGTGAAGTGGAGGAGGGAGTAGAGGAGACTGAGGAACAGCTGTGAGAGAGAGTGGAGGCGGAGGTGGATGTGAATGTCAGTGTAAGAAGCTAGCCCTGGGAGTAACAGAGCTGCTAGTGCAGCCAGTGTTTCATACCCTGTTTCCCCTAAAATAAGACCTAGTGTGATTGTCGGTGATAGCTGCAATAAAAGCCCTACCCCCCAAATAAGCCCTAGTTAAAGTCCTTGTAGGTCTTCTTTTCAGGGTAGGGCTTATTTTTGAGGAAACAGAGTAGGGCTTATTTGGGTGGTAGGGCTTATATTGCAGCCAACACCGACAATCACGCTAGGTCTTATTTTAGGGGAAACAGGGTATCTCTGCCTAGATCCAGCCATCCCTCCCTACTCATCCCGCCCATTGAAATGACGGGAGCCCTGAGAGCCCTGGGAGAACTCTGAAAAAGTAAGCTGATTGACGGAATCTACAGGTTTGAAGGCACAGAATTGGCACAGAATTGTAAAGCCGTGTACACACGTAGCCGTCTGTCCGACGTACTTAGTCTGGCGGACGTCCGCCAAACTGTCCGTCGGAATTTTCGAACGGACTACTTGCCCCCACACGGGACTTTTTCAGCGGACTAATACGGCGTACTAAGTCCGCCGTACTTTCGAAATGAACGGACTCGCCCACACACGCGGAGGAAAGTCCGCTCATTTCGAGCGCGTCTCCAGGTAGGCGGGGCCCGCGAAGGAGACGTCACTGGCCCCGCCGCCTGGTATGGACTTAAATGGGAACCCCAACGCCAAAAAAAATCGGCGTGGGGTCCCCCCAAGTCCACAACAGACCCTTGTCCGAGCACGCTACCCGGCCGGCCAGGAAAGGGGGGAGAGCGAGCGCCCCCCCCTCCTTAGCCGTACCAGGCCGCGTGCCCTCAACATGGGGGGTGCCTTGGGGAAGGGGGGGCCGCGCGGCCCCCCCACCCCAAAGCACCTTGTCCCCATGTTGATGAGGACAAGGGCCTCTTCCCGACAACCCTGGCCGTTGGTTGTCAGGGTCTGCAGGCGAGGGGCTTATCGGAATCCGGGAGACCCCTTTAATAAGGGGGCCCCCGGATACCGGCCCCCCACCAATACAATGTACCCCTACCCATTCACCTGTAAAATAAAAGTACAAAAAAAAACACAACACACGAGATAAAATACTTTATTGCACAGCTCCGGGGGTCTTCCGTCTTCGGGGGTCTTCTCGCCGGACTCCTCCGCTATCTTCTTGTAGCTCTTTTGCTAGCGGAGGAGTCCGGCTTTCTTCCTCGCCGCCGGCCTCTTCTCCCGACTTCGGGGGTCTTGTCCCCCTCTTCGGTTCTTCTGCCGGGCCACCGCGCCTTCTTATAGCTCTTTTACAGGCGGTGGCCCGGTCTTCTGTCGCCGCTGCCGCCTTCCGTTCTTCTTCTTCTTCTTCTTCTCCAGGAGATGTTGACTCGACGCTCTCTCCGGCCACAATGCCAGGGACGCGCTGCGCGGCCACTTATATAGGGACAAGGGGCGGTGTCACATGGCTTTATGTCACATGGGTTGGTGTCACATGGTGACCCCGCCCCCTTATGATGTCACAGTCCCCATGTGACATCAACCCATGTGACCAACCGATGTGACATAAAGCCATGTGACACCGCCCCTTGTCCCTATATAAGTGGCCGCGCAGCGCTTCCCTGGCATTGTGGCCGGAGAGAGCGTCGAGTCAACATCTCCTGGAGAAGAAGAAGAAGAAGAACGGAAGGCGGCAGCGGCGACAGCGGCGACAGAAGACCGGGCCACCGCCTGTAAAAGAGCTATAAGAAGGCGCGGTGGCCCGGGAGAAGAACCGAAGAGGGGGACAAGACCCCCGAAGTCGGGAGAAGAGGCCAGCGGCGAGGAAGAAAGCCGGACTCCTCCGCTAGCAAAAGAGCTACAAGAAGATAGCGGAGGAGTCCGGCGAGAAGACCCCCGAAGACGGAAGACCCCCGGAGCTGTGCAATAAAGTATTTTATCTCGTGTGTTGTGTTTTTTTTTGTACTTTTTTTTACAGGTGAATTGGTAGGGGTACATTGTACCCCATACTCATTCACATAGGGTGGGGGACCGGTATCCGGGGGCCCCCTTATTAAAGGGGGCTCCCGGATTCCGATAAGCCCCCCGCCCGCAGACCCCGACAACCAACGGCCAGGGTTGTCGGGAAGAGGCCCTTGTCCTCATCAACATGGGGACAAGGTGCTTTGGGGTGGGGGGCCGCGCGGCCCCCCCTTCCCCAAGGCACCCCCCATGTTGAGGGCACGCGGCCTGGTACGGCTAAGGAAGGGGGGGCGCTTGCTCGCCCCCCTTTCCTGGCCGGCCGGGTAGCGTGCTCAGACAAGGGTCTGTTGTGGACTTGGGGGGGACCCCCACGCCGATTTCGGCGTTGGGGTTCCCCTTTAAGTCCATACCAGGCGGCGGGGCCAGCGACGTCTCCTTCGCGGGCCCCGCCTACCTGGAGACCCGCTCGAAATGAGCGGACTTTTCTCCGGGCGGGAAAAGTCCGCTCATTTTAAAAGTACGGCGGACTTGCACACACACGGCCGGATTGTCCGCCGAAATGCGAGTACGGCGTGCAAATTTTTGTGCAAACCGAAATTCTAAGTCCGCCGTACTGTCGGGTCAAAAAAGTATGCCGGAGGCTACACACGGGGGGGATTGTTTGGAGGACTTGAGTTTGCCGGACTTTTCAACCGGATTGTTTGATCGTGTGTACGCGGCATAAGGAGCACGTGGAGGTACATGGAGAGGTGAGCCTATGTTGGATTGTTGGAGAGGTGCTGAGTCTGCACTATTGTGTATATTGAATTGGGACTGGGTGAGGACTGCTGGAGAGGCCTACGGTGAGCCTCTGTTAAAAAAAAAAAAAAAAAAACTGTTGGAGAGTGCTATATTTATATTATTTTACATACAGGGCTAATACTGAAATATAGGGTACTGTTTTTTTTTTTTTTTTTTTTTTTTATCTACTCCCCTCTATTGATTTCTAAAAACGGGAATTTGCCTCCTCAAAGGGGATGCACAGCACAAGGAGGAGGAGAGAGGAAAAAACTGTGAAAAAGGAGTCAGTCCAACAGGAAATTAAAGGTTTCTTTCTGCATACACGAGCAGCTATAGCTCGGGCGTCCACGCTAGAGACTAGGGAGACAGCTGGTATTGAGATACCAATGGCAGCACCTCGAATGAGTCTCCCATTATCACCAGAGGCAGTGTTGGACATGAATCAGGCGAGGGCAAGGCCTGAATTGGGGTTAGAGGCAGGATATCGGGAAATTTTGGAGGAGCCTACAAGCGGTATGGATTTAAGGTCTGTAATGCAAGGCCTTCCAACTTACCAAGAAATAGAGGCCCTCAGAACAATTATGCAGGCTCTCCCAACACGCCAAGAAATGGAGACCCTGGTGTCCCGACTGGAGGAGGGACACAGAAGGGAAATTCAGTCAATACGGTCAGAGGTACATGCTTTAACAGAAAGGGTAAATGTTGAAACATCAGCTTTCAATAGTATAGAGGAAAGGATTTCCAAATTAGAAAGAGAGCAGATAGCACAGACATCCATTATACAATTAAAATTTGAAGCAGCAGAAGACCGAAGTAGGAGAAACAACCTTAGATTTAGAGGCATCCCCGAAAGTATTGAGGAAGATCATCTACACAGGACTGTGGTCTCTATATGCCATAACCTGGGGGTTAATATGGCCCCAGGAGAAATTGAATTTGACAGACTCCACAGAGCTCCAGGCCCACGTGCAACAGACCTGTCCAGACCGAGGGATGTAATCGGGTGCTAACATAGATATGCTCATAGGGAGAGGATTAGTCGGAGAGCATGGGATGTAGGCCTGATAGTTTATGAAGGTGCCAAGATCAATATTCTACCGGACTTATCCAAAGCTACTTTACAGCGGAGGGCTCAACTGCGGCCAGTACCCAATCTCCCTGACGGCTAAAAGGGGATCAGCCTCTTTTGTGCTTTCATCTCCACAGGATTTACCGGCTCTATTTTCTTTTTTGGAAACCGATCGGTGTGAGGTGCAGGATTGGCTTCAACCTATAAAGAAAAGACGTTTAAAAGAGGGGGCTTTAAGGACTGATGTTGAAAAAGTCTCGATGGGCAGTAAAGAAGCAACTGCACAACAAATAGTTGACGCAGGCTCCTTACCCTAGGTTAATGTGCTATAAAAGAATAAGGGTTATGTATACATACTGGATGATACCTCCCCTATTGTTAAGGGCCAGGGTTCAGTATGGACCCTGGATAATTTACTTTGCATAATGTATATATAGGATGATATGAAATAATATATATATGATTGCCATGTTATCTTTCCCTTCCCCCCATAATTCCGCCCCCCCCCCCTTTTGGTTGTTGTGTTTTTTTTTTTTATATTATTAGATAGACACAAATATTAGTTAACAAAGTAAACTCTGGGTGTTCACTATTTACACAATAAAATATGGAGATTTGATATCACTGGTAGGGTGCACATGAAACTTGGTTTGTTATAGGATTTGGGGGTAATGAGGTAGGGGTATGAAGGGAGGGATGGGGATTTAGGAAGGTAGGTGGGTGGACGGGGGGCGATATAAAGGTAATAATTATAATATACACTATAAAGTATACACTAAAAATATACACTTATTTTGGGTTAAGGGGATAAGGAATGGAATAACTCAATAGAAATGAAAGGACAATATATATATATATATATATATATATATATATATACATTTTTTTTTATATTTTTTTTAGGGGTTGGGGAGAGGAAAAGGGATTTTGTCCCTAAATAGTAGGGCATAGCTCCTGGACTGGCCTGGGGGATTATAGTTGGACCTGATTTGGAATACATGGCAAGGGTATGGGAGAATTATATATATTGTGTAATATTGTATAATATTGAATAGAGGGAGGGGGAAGATGAGAAAAAATTGATTAAATTATTGAAGCTCCTGGAATGGATGTTAATATAAAGGGACTACCTGGAGGGGGAGTAGCGTTGCATGCGCTCCGTATTTGCTAGCCACCCGTCCATACCTTACACCTACGGGAAACTAAGAACCCAGAGGTAGGTGTAGGGGAAACTTGAAAGATATTTCCCAATAGGGGGACCTCTTCCCCCTTTTTCCCTTTTTTTTTTTTTTTTCCTTCTTAGCCCAGACAAGATGGAGGGATTACGTGTAACATCACTTAATACCAGAGGACTTAATGTTCCCGAAAAACGTAAAATGTTATTAAATGATTTAAAACGCTCCAAAACTGATATTGGCATGGTACAAGAAACCCACCTGAAGGAGGGAAAATTTCCCTACCTCCAAAATAGAAACTTTTCAAATGTTTATCATGCCATAAATCAAGAGGCTAAAACCAAGGGAGTGGCCATTTTAATTTCTAATCGTATAACGTGGTCTCTGTTGGATAAATGTCAAGAACTAGGGGGAAGATATCTATTCCTTAAGGGGCTTATAGGAAATATTAAAGTAACCCTTGCTACAGTTTACGCCCCAAATATACATCAAGATGGGTTTTTGAATAAAGCCTTATCAAAATTAATAGAATTTAAGGAAGGGATACTTATTATAGGGGGGGACTTTAATGTCCCTCTAGACCCCAAATTAGACACCTCGAATGGGACATCTTCTGTCTCTGGAAGAATTAGGAAAAATATCCTTCGCAAATTAAACAAACTTCAATTGGTTGATGTATGGAGGGCTTTCCATGAAGATGAAAGGGATTATACATTTTTCTCAAACCCCCACCAACGGTATTCACGCATCAATTTCTTTTTACTATCTCAGCAAACATTATCGTTAGTACAGGACATATGTATAGGAAACATAACATGGTCTGACCATGCGCCAGTTACGATCAATATTCTTCTGAAGGAGGCTACACATAAGATGGATTGGAACTGGAAATTGAATGAAAGCCTCCTGCAACGTCCTGAAATCCGAGAAGAGTTGGTTAAAGAAATCGATTCGTATTTTAAAATTAATGACAATGGAGGGACTGAAATTGGGATAGTGTGGGAAGCCCATAAAGTAGTAATTAGAGGAATTCTAATAAAACATGGGTACCGAATAAAGAGAGCTAGAGAAGAGGAAACAGGTAGATTATTGGAGAGGATAAGGGAGATAGAGATACAACATAAGAGGTCAATGGAGAAGGACAAAGGGATAGAATTAGCACATTTAAGAAGACAATTATCTGATCTTCTTCGGTATAAGGCAAGGGCTATTTTACAACAAGAGAGGAGAGTAATATATGATTCAGGAGATAAATGTGGTCAAGTGTTAGCAAGGAAACTAAAAAAGCATATATACCCTATATCAGAACAAAAGGAAATTTTAGAAAAATCACTACCAAAAGATATTGCAGAGGAATTCAGACAATACTATATTTCATTGTATAATCTTCCAGCTCCCTCCCATTCCTCTTCATCATTAGAAGAATATCTCGAATCCTCACATTTAGCGAGATTGTCATCTCCAGCGCGAAGAAAACTTGAGTTACCAACAACAACAGAAGAAGTAACTTCGGCAATAAAGATGCTGAGGCAAGGAAGGGCGCCTGGTCCAGATGGATTTACTCTGCAATACTTTAAAAGCTTCCATTTACAACTAGTCCCCTATATGGTGAAAACATTTAACATACAAGGAAAAACCGTGCCTCCACCTGTAGAAGCATTAAGGGCACATATTGTACTTATCCCAAAAGAAGGAAAGGATCAATCAATATGTAGTAGCTATCGTCCAATATCATTACTAAACACGGACTATAAAATATTCACAAAGATACTTGCATCTCGCCTACAGCCGTTTATGACGCAGTTGGTCCATTTGGACCAAGTGGGGTTTGTCCCCACACGTGAAGCTAGGGATAGCACAATTAAGGCTTTGAATTTAATTCAATATGTAAACCATAGGAAGTTGCCGAGTATCTTTGTCAATACAGATGCAGAAAAGGCCTTCGATAGGGTCAATTGGCACTTTATGTTAGGAGTCTTAAAACAAATGGGCCTTGGGGACCGAATGTTGGACTGGATAGCAGGAATATATTCAAAGCCACAAGCATTGGTGAAGGTCAATGGGATAAACTCTAAAAATTTCCCAATATCTAATGGGACGCGTCAGGGATGCCCCCTGTCGCCTCTTTTATTTGCGTTGTCATTGGAACCTTTGTTAAGTAGAATTAGACAGAACCCCGATATTAAAGGCATTCCCTTAGCGGATCAGGAATATAAACTTTCAGGATATGCAGATGATTTATTATTTTCACTTTCTAGTCCACAAATATCACTACACAATTTACTGGGGGAAATAGAGCGTTACGGAGCTCTGTCTAATTTTAAAATAAACTATAGTAAGTCGGAGGCGATGGGGATATCACTGGAGGGTTCCATTCAAAAAAAATTTAGAGGACAATTTCAACTTTAAATGGACAGCTACAGCGCTGAACTATTTAGGGATACAGATTCCACCTAATTTAATGGAAGCTTACGCATTGAACTTTCCACCTTTATTAAGGGAAATTAGCATAACGTTGAATGAATGGAGCAAATCCTCATACTCCTGGTTTGGGAGAAGTAACATCTTGAAAATGAACATAGTCCCTAAGTTTCTTTATTTATTCCAGGCACTACCGATCCGGATTCCACTTGCCTTTTTTAGTAAAATCCGAACAATTTTTATAAAGTTTATATGGGCAAGCAAGCATCCTAGGATTAATAGGAAGCTGTTAACACTGCCTAAAGAGGCGGGTGGAATTGCAGCACCTGATTTATACAAATACTACCAGTAGGGATGAGCTTCGTGTTCGAGTCGAACGTACGTTCGACTCGAACATTGGCTGTTCGTGCGTTCGGCGAATTCCGAACGTTTTGGCCGTTCGCGTCAAAATTCGAGTGACGCGCGCGCGGACCACAATGCACTGCGTTGGCGCAGTGCATTGCTGTCCGATGATTGGCCAAGCATGCACTGTGACCCCGCATGCTTGGCCAATCGCAGCGCCGGCAGCGAGGAGAGCCATGATTGGCCACAGGCATCCTGCCTGTGGCCAATCATAGCTCAGACTGTGTAGTGCACGCCCCACACTATAAAAGGCCTGTAGTGTGTTACTTTGCATCTGAAGCAGTGGGTGTTCTGTGTACCTTCAACACAGTACACACCAATCGTTTTTGGCTGATTTCCTATCTTGCTGCTGTGTAGTGGTTGTTGTCTGTGCCCTGACTGCAGTATACACCACTATATTCACCTCACCTATATAGCTAGTGATCTAGCTTTAACCACTTAACAACTGCCCATTGCCGATTAACGGCTTCAGGGCGGTTGTTTAACTCAGAGAGGCCGTTAATTAACGGCCTCCCAGAATTCTGCTCTCGCGTGCCCCGAGGTGTGCGCACTCGAGAGCATCCGTGACCGCCGGGTCCATAGGACCCGGCGCATCACGGTAAACGGCCGCTCATAGCGGCCGTTTACCACGTGATTGCTCCGTCAAATGACGGAGTGATCACTTGGAAACAAACCGGCGTCATGTTATGACGCCTGTTCCTCCCTCCCCTTTCTGTACCGATCGGTACAGCGGAGGGGAAAGAGATCGGTGTCAGCAGCGATGTGGGCTGCATCTGCAGTGCCCACATCGCTGCTCACCGAATTTAACCCCTCAATTCCCTGCCAATACTCTGCAATACCAGTGCATACTCTGCAGTACCCTGCCATTACTCTGCAGTACCCCGCCATTACTCTGCAGTACCCCGCCATTACTCTGCAGTGCAGTACCCCGCCATTACTCTGCAGTGCAGTACCCTGCCATTACTCTGCAGTACCCCGCCATTACTTTGCAGTACCCCGCCATTACTCTGCAGTGCAGTACCCCGCCATTACTCTGCAGTGCAGTACCCTGCCATTACTCTGCAGTACCCCGCCATTACTCTGCAGTACCCCGCCATTACTCTGCAGTGCAGTACCCCGCCATTACTCTGCAGTGCAGTACCCCGCCATTACTCTGCAGTGCAGTACCCTGCCATTACTCTGCAGTGCAGTACCCTGCCATTACTCTGCAGTGCAGTACCCTGCCATTACTCTGCAGTACCCTGCCATTACTCTTCAGTACCCCCCATTACTCTGCAGTAACCCCCATTACTCTGCAGTACCCCCCAATACTCTGCAGTACCCTGCCATTACTCTGCAGTACCCCGCCATTACTCTGCAGTACCCCCCATTACTCTGCAGTAACCCCCATTACTCTGCAGTACCCCCCAATACTCTGCAGTACCCGCCATTACTCTGCAGTACCCCCAATACTCTGCAGTACCCTGCTATTACTCTGTAGTACCCCGCCAATACCCCGCCAATACTCTGTAATACCCTGCCATAAATTGCCATACCCAGCCATACTCAGAGATACCCAGCCATACTCGGTGATACCCTGAAGTACCCAGCCATAGACGCCCCCCACCCCTCACCGCCCTCTGGTGCTTCTACCAACTCGCCAGTACGATCAAAGCCAGAATCTTTTTTTTTATTTTTTATTTCAGGCTTCCCAGCCTAGAGGTGAGATGTGGGGTCATATTGACCCCCCAGATTTCACTGTAAAGAGGACCTGTCATCCCATATTCCTATTACAAGGGATGTTTACATTTCTTGTAATAGGAATAAAAGTGATCAAAAATATATTTTTGGGAAAAAAAATGTCAAACTAAAATAAAGTAAAATGAACAATAAAAAAATAAAATAAAAATTAAAGCGCCCATGTCCCCATGTGCTCGCATGTGCCACACATGTGAGGTATCGCCGAGAATGTTAGAGCGAGAGCAATAATTCTAGTCCTAGACCTCCTCTGCAACTCAAAACATGTAACCAGTAAAAAAATATTTAAAGCGTCGCCTATGGGGATTTTTTAAGTAGCGACGTTTGGCGCCATTCCACGGGCATGTGCAATTTTGAAGAGTGACATGTTTGATATCTATTTACTCAGCATAACTTCATCTTTCACTTTATGCAAACATTGGGCTAACAAGTGGTTAATAATAGAGCTTGCAGTCAGTAGTGTTAGGAGATAGTGCGTGCTGTCTGCGTGCTCTGTACCCAGTACATACCGCTATAATATAGGGCAGGCCCCTACTTTCAAACATCCAACTTACAAACATCTCCTACTTGCAAACGCAAGGAGACAGCAGCAAGTGAGATGAAAAAAGATGGACGACAAAACAAAATTATACAGGGGTGATAACCCTTCCCTATGTTTTCCAAAAAGCTTAAAGATATTTTTTTTGACTGGAGCTACACTTTAAAAATGTACCGGTTGAAAATGACAAACAGATTCAACTTAACACAACAAACCTACACAGTCCCTGTCTTGTTTGCACCGCCTGTATACTGCTGTTCTGAGTATATAGGGCCTGGGGGCCACACGCATTTCCTTTTTTTAATATGGGTACGGGGTTCCCCTTAATATGTGTACAAGACCCAAATAGGCTGGTAATGGGCAGGGAGGGCTACCCATGCCATTTTTCTGAATGATTTTCAACCATATTGCAGGAACCAGATATAACATTAAAACCGCAAGCAGTTTTAAATGGTGTTATTTCCGTTTAATGTCATTTTGTGCAGGGACTGTTCTAAACACGGGAAACACGTGGCACTTCACAGGCATACTATAGACACCCCCCAGGCACCATATTTAAAGGAATATTTCACTTAAAATCACTGCTCCCGCCAAAACGGTAGTTTTTAAAACTTTTTTTTGCAGTGACCCATGTCCCCTGAGGCAGGAGGCAGGTCGCCAAACCCTTTTTAGCACACTATCTTGCATATTAGCCGTTAAAATTAGCACTTTCCAATTCGAACGTTCGAGTCCCATAGACTTCAATGGGGTTCTAACGTTCGTACCGAACGCGGGGGTCGTTCGCAAGTTCTGGTGCGAACCGAACCGGGGGGTGTTCGGCTCATCCCTAACTACCAGGCTACTCAGCTTAGTAGAATTGTGGATTGGTGCCGCCATAGAAACAGTAAAAGGTGGGTAGCTATGGAACAACAAGTAAGTCCCATTCCTTTAGATAGAGCCATGTGGTGTGGCACGGCTATACCTCCTATATTAAGAGCCCATCCTTTAATAGGACCTACGCTTCAGATGGGAGCTAAAGCCATACGGATCCCCAGAATTTCAACAGCAAAATCTCCTTTATTTCCCATTCTTGGGAATCCACATTTCCTGCCCGGCCTGGAAATAGGAGTATTTAGAAACTTAAGAGAGAAGGGATGTTTTCAGGCATCACATTTCTTGAGGTCTAAAAAATGGCCATCAATAGAAATGTTAATGCAATCAGGAGGACAATATGAACTACCCCTTTGGCAAGCGTTACAGGTTAAACACTTTTTGGATACTCTGGGATCGACTGAGGATTATGATCGGCCACTTAATAAGTTTGAAGGATATTGTGAGGAGAAGGAGTCCGTTTCCCATATTATTTCTAAGATATATGCTTTATTAATTTCTCCTTTAGAGGATATTGATATAATGAGTTTAGATAAATGGGAAAGGGATCTCGGACAAACCTTTACCTTGGCCCAACGTCAGAAAATCATACATTTGACTTTTAAATCATCTAGATGTGTCAATATACAGGAATTAAATTACAAAGTATTAATGCGTTGGTATTATACTCCATCACACATGCATACTTTCTTTCCAGAGTCATCAGATAGATGTTGGAGGTGCGGTAAGGAGAGAGGCACTATTGCCCATATTTTTTGGTATTGCCCAGTAATTAGACAGTTTTGGGAAGAGGTTCGGAAAATCTCTCAACTGTTTACTGAATATTATCTTGAGGAAGACCCGGCCTTTTTTCTATTACAATGTACACATATTCCATCAGAGAGATATAAGAACTCAATTTTATGTCACCTGGTGAATGCAGCTAAAAGCTGCATCACCACCTGCTGGAAGGAAACAGGGGCACCGCGAATTTCGCAATGGTTAAGCAAAGTAAGGAAAATTGGGATCATGGAGAATTTGATCCCTATGCCTCTGGAGGAAAGGGAATCTATAGTGCAAGTCTGGGCCCCATGGGAAATATTTTTACAGTCGGAGGAGGGGAAGGGGTTGATTGGAGAGGAAGCTGAGGATTAGACCAACTGGTCGAGTGATGTGAACCTTACCCTTCGTTGGATGAGGTCGGTTTCCACCCCTTTTCTCCCTCTTCCCTATCCTCCAACTGCTCCCTCTTTTCCCCTTCCTTCCCTTTTAATTTTTATTTTTTTCCCTTGAAAAGGGAGAAGGAAGAGGCCCGCTGGGGGGAATTGATATTGTATCAATATTAATATTGTATTAATATTATAATATACAAGAGTGTACTAAAAAATTCCTATAAATGCCTGCCTAATTAGTACACTACACTGCGCTTTAGGAAACCAATATGCAAGATAAAAGAATAAAATGATATACAGATTATAATTTTAAAAAAATACTCTTTTTTTATAAAATACTCCTTTAAAAATATACTCTATTGGCGTAAAATCTCCTTTCTTTAGCTGCTGCTTTAAAACACAGAAATATAAACAATATACAAAAAAATTTTAACTTTTTTAAAGAAGTCCACTTTTTCATATATAGCAGCGCATATACACTCTTAAAAGATTTTTTATATATAAAGTGAGTTCATTGAAATTTTGATCCGTGTCCAGGATAGAAGGTGCTTATTTTATCTGTTCACTGTTGTGATTAAACTGTAGCTTCCACCATAAAATTCACCACTTGTGGGGCACACACGATCCCCCTTTGGGGATGCACTCACCGAACAGCAAGATCAAAAACGCCTTTAAACTGCCAATCAACAATGCTTCTTATGGCCACTAGATGTCTCTCTTGTTGGAATCCGGTTTTCTCATATAAAAAAGCAAAGATGCCCAAACATAGTGTGATATTGTTTAACACTATTTATTTAGATAAAACGAAACCCAACATATATATGCGTACCACATAAACAAAGTATTTAAGCATTGAAAAAGTACTGTGCCTTATCCCATTGGTTCAGCTATGATCGAGGAGGAACGAACGTTTTCGCTGTCTCGTGCCTTACTACCGCTCGCTGAAGCGCAGGGATTGAGGCGCACTCGTCACTTCCGGTATAGTTACGCACTGACGCGTTTCGTCATATCCGACTTCATCTGAGGGCGTAACTTGTAATACCGGAAGTGTCTTTTTATCTACAGAACAAACCAATCAACATCCATCACCGCATGATGTGCGGGATTCTGCACCAATCGCTGATTTTATGTCTGAAGCAACTGTGACTAGTGCAGACCCACATCCAATGTAGAGATGTTTGGGAAAATTATGCATTTATAAACAGTATGCGCAAAGTTTAGCAATAGTCCATATGTAAAGATCCATGGTTCTCCACCAATCCAAAGGTATTAGTTAAAAAGAGTATAAAAAACGATCGTATATGCACATGAACACATACGTTAGATCTGATCGGCCGATACGACCGTTTATATTGTCTAATTACAGATTCCTGAGTTAACGTTTGAAGGCTTTATATAAACAGCTAATTAAAATATAGCCATATACGAATCATGCTTGGCTATAGATCACAACGTAATCTCACGTCATCGGCCGATGCGATCGTAATTTAGACATAATAAACCTTCTTTACATGATTATTTAAAATCAAAAAAAACTACAATATAAAATATCCAAAAATAAACTGCTATTGTAGATTACAGAATTAAAAATTATTAAAAAATTATTAATAAAAGATTAGTAGAAAAAAGTTAGAAAAGATATATTCTTTTTTATGCATAGGACTACACCTATATTGAATGGAACACTTATATTAAACGGGACGCATAGGCCTACACCTATATTAAACGGGACTGTGTTTCTCTAAAAACACCTAAAAATCGCATGTATATAAAAAATCACATGTATTAAAAATTATATTACTGTATGCACACAAATCCTATAAAATTATATGTATAAAAATCTTATATATAAAAAACATATATCTAAAAAAGCACCAATTTCAAAACAAAATCAAATTTGCCCAATCGTCTAAAATACCACACATATAAAGCAATTATCTAAAAATTTAAATGAATGACCGATTATAAGTGTGTCCCTAAGTGTCACTTATAAAGCAATTAATGTCTAGTTCTATATTTAAGCCCTTAGGGCTAAGGACGTCAGCAGAATATATCCAATAGGTTTCGCGTTTTGACAATTCGCGAACTAAATTTATGCCTCTCCAGTGTGATTTTAATTGTTCCACTCCCCAAAAACGCAGGCCCGTAGCATCTCTGTTGTGTTTGAGCTTAAAATGTAGTGACACATTGTGGTCTTTGTATCCGATTTTTATATTGTGTATATGTTCGGCTATTCTTACTCGTAATTTCCTTTTTGTTCTACCGATATACATCAGATCGCAGGGGCATGTTAAAGCGTATACCACGTATGTACTATTGCATGTAATGAATTGTTTGATTGGGAAGCTAGAATTATTTGATGGTGAGCAAAAATTATCTAAAGATCTGATTGGGCTTGCTACTTCACGGCACGCCTTACATCTGCGACAGGCGAAAAAGCCGTTTTTCTCCCAAAAAGTGGGAGGAGGTTTGGGAGGGTCTATGACCTTTTTTACAATTTTATCGCCGAAGTTTGAAGCTTTCCTATAGATGAACTGAGGTTGAGTAGGTAATACGGAATACAATTTTTTGTCTAGCATCAAAACATGCCAATGATGTTTAAAGATGTCTTCTACCTCTTTGTATTGTGAGTGAAAGTTAGAAATAAATCCCCATTCTTTATCACATTTACTTCTAACAGTCAGTCCTTGATCCGCGTTTAATTCCTCCTCTCTTTTGTCTTTTAGACATATCGATCTAGAAGTGTTCCCCACATCTCTAATTGTTTTCTGCAATTTCTGATAGTCATATCCTTTTGCAGAAAACCTCTTAGCTAGGATGTTGGCTTGCTCGATGTAATTGTCAAACTCCGAACAATTTCTTCGTACCCTAGTCATTTGTCCTTTTGGAATGTTACGCAGCCACTGGGGGTGGTGGCCACTTGTGATGGGTAAATAGCTATTTCGATCAGTATTTTTAAAAAATACCTTAGTTTCCAGTCTATCATCTTTTCTGTATACTGTCACATCTAGAAAATGTATCTCTTTCCTGCTCCACTCCGAAGATAAACTGATATTTCGGTCATTGTTGTTTAATTCCTTGATAAAAAAATGTAATTGTTCTTCGTTCCCCTCCCAAATCAAAAACACATCATCAATGAATCTTTTATAAAAAATTAATTCAGAAGGGGGGTTATTAAAAATCACTTTATCCTCCCATTCCGCCATGAATAGATTGGCTATGCTGGGTGCGAATTTTGCACCCATTGCCACACCTCTTTTCTGCAAATAAAATGTCCCATCATACCAGAAATAATTGTGGCCCAGACAAAAGTCTGGTGCATCTCTTAAAAAAACTTTTTGGTTGTGGGGGAGATCATCTCTTTTACTCAGTGCCCAGTTTAAGGCTAAGAGGGCGTCATCATGCTGTATAATCGAATACAGTGATGCCACATCTGATGTTACCATCAAAACATCACTTTTCTCTTTCAAATCTACTTTTTGTAAAGAGTTCAAAAAACTTTTTGTGTCCTTTAAATATGATCTTGTGTCTGTCACGCTTTTTTGCAGAAAAGTATCCAGATATTGCCCCAGTCTTGATGAGACCGAATCAATACTGTTTACAATGGGTCTGGCTGGTGGATTTTTGGGATCCTTATGTATTTTGGGCAAAGTATACAGTGTGGGTATCCTGTTGCTCAAAGGAAGAAGATATCTCTCCTCCTTATTCGTGAGCACATTGATTCCTATCTTAGATTTCACCAATTTTTCCAACTGATCCCGATAGATCCGTGTTGGATCTGATTCGAGTTTTGTATACGTTTGGTTATCTGATAGCATGTCCACAATCTGACAGTGATAAAATTCTTTTGTGAGAATAACCACACCCCCTCCTTTATCAGCTGGGCGGATGATAATATCTTTCCGTTTTTCTAACATTTCTATTCCCTCATTGATGTGTCTATATTGTAATGATTTTATGGGCTTTAAAATTTCCAAATCTTTTAAAACCAGACCTTTAAAAACCTCTATTTGGTGGTTAGGCAAATTGGGTGGATTGAACAGAGATTTATTTTTCAAACCACTATTAATCGGCTTGTTGGTATACGTTACGGGTGGTCCCACCCGTGGTTGGCTCCCTAGAAAATGTTTCTTTATATTCAATTTACGTATGTATTTGTGTACGTCCACAAATACATTAAATTTGTTAACTGGTTTTTTCATTCCACATTTTAAACATAGATTTAAAATATTTTGTTCCTTATGGGATAAATCTACTTGCGCTAAATTAAAAATACCATCTACTCCGACTCTCTCCTTCTTTTGTTGGATCCGACGGCCGGCCCTGCACCCCCTGGGTTTGGATCTTTCCACATAGGAAACACCCTGTTGTTTGTTGTTGGATCCTCTTTCCGGGGATAATACAGAGGGCGCCCTGGGTTTTCCACGTCCTTTTGGCGATTGTATGTGTATTGCTGGTATGGTGGTTTTCCCCTGTGTGGATGGTTGCCCCGCCCTCTCCAGTGATTCCCCCTCCCTCTTCCTAAAAAAGGACATTGTGGGGGAAAAACCTCCCAATTATTATGTGGTTGGAGAGATTGAAACCTATTATGTACAGGGACATTATAAGGTCTGCGTGGGGAATTTTCATATTGTTCATGAGTGTGTATAGGGAGGTTTTGAGGAGCTCCCCAAGGGGTATTTTCCAAATGACGTTGGTTGCCTACCCCTCTTTTTCCCTTTCCTTTTCCCTTTATTTGTTTAAAGGGCGTAGATGAATACGTGGGGGGGTTTAAAAATGAACCATTTGGAATTTTTTCACTCATTTCCTGTGCTTGTGACCTGGCCGTTCCAAGTTTAAATACTTGGTCGAGCAGTCGTGGGGGTGGAGGTGGTGGACCTAATCCTTCATGATTAGAATTATCTGTCTGTTGTTGCCAAGCATACACAATATTTGTCTTAAAATCATTTAAATCCCTATGGTATTTCTTTAATTTCTTTTTTTGTGTGTCCCTGTCTACTTTTTCTAACTTTTTTTGTACTCTATCATTAAAATCTTTTAATTCTTGAGATCCCTTAATGGGGTCCAATTGTTCATGTAAGTCCTTAATTTTATTCTCAAGATTTATCATTTTGCGCTTTTTACGCTGTAAAACTAATTGTTGTAGTTTAAAACCTACACCATTAAAAAAATCTAGCCACTCCTGAGTGGAGTCAATATCATTTAAACCATCCCGCGGGGCTATATCCCACCTTAGACTTCTTAAGATAATCTTATCTTTAGCATACTGTTCCAGGATACAAATATCCCACCAGGTCCGTACCTGTTTTTCTAATGTATTACTGAGTGCAGACATTGCTCCATTATAATTGATCTCAGTACTTATTGGCTCTAAATTAGTAAACAGTGATTGAACATCAATGTTCCTATTTCTTAAAAATTGCAAAACATCCATAGCAGCAGAGAAAGAAATCAATAAAACAATATACAAGAGTGTACTAAAAAATTCCTATAAATGCCTGCCTAATTAGTACACTACACTGCGCTTTAGGAAACCAATATGCAAGATAAAAGAATAAAATGATATACAGATTATAATTTTTAAAAAAATACTCTTTTTTTATAAAATACTCCTTTAAAAATATACTCTATTGGCGTAAAATCTCCTTTCTTTAGCTGCTGCTTTAAAACACAGAAATATAAACAATATACAAAAAAATTGTAACTTTTTTAAAGAAGTCCACTTTTTCATATATAGCAGCGCATATACACTCTTAAAAGATTTTTTATATATAAAGTGAGTTCATTGAAATTTTGATCCGTGTCCAGGATAGAAGGTGCTTATTTTATCTGCTCACATTGGATGTGGGTCTGCACTAGTCACAGTTGCTTCAGACATAAAATCAGCGATTGGTGCAGAATCCCGCACATCATGCGGTGATGGATGTTGATTGGTTTGTTCTGTAGATAAAAAGACACTTCCGGTATTACAAGTTACGCCCTCAGATGAAGTCGGATATGACGAAACGCGTCAGTGCGTAACTATACCGGAAGTGACGAGTGCGCCTCAATCCCTGCGCTTCAGCGAGCGGTAGTAAGGCACGAGACAGCGAAAATGTTCGTTCCTCCTTGATCATAGCTGAACCAATGGGATAAGGCACAGTACTTTTTCAATGCTTAAATACTTTGTTTATGTGGTACGCATATATATGTTGGGTTTCGTTTTATCTAAATAAATAGTGTTAAACAATATCACACTATGTCTGGGCATCTTTGCTTTTTTATATGAGAAAACCGGATTCCAACAAGAGAGACATCTAGTGGCCATAAGAAGCATTGTTGATTGGCAGTTTAAAGGCGTTTTTGATCTTGCTGTTCGGTGAGTGCATCCCCAAAGGGGGATCGTGTGTGCCCCACAAGTGGTGAATTTTATGGTGGAAGCTACAGTTTAATCACAACAGTGAACAGATAAAATAAGCACCTTCTATCCTGGACACGGATCAAAATTTCAATGAACTCACTTTATATATAAAAAATCTTTTAAGAGTGTATATGCGCTGCTATATATGAAAAAGTGGACTTCTTTAAAAAAGTTACAATTTTTTTGTATATTGTTTATATTGTATTAATATTGTTTTGTTTGTAATAATGGCAAGAATATAATGTGTTGTTTTCTTATTGTTGTTGTTTAATGGAATATGTGGCTATTAGAAAGTGTTTCGTATATGTAATTATCATTAACAACTTACGTTTTGTATCTTTGCAAAGAAATAAAGAATTGGAGAAAAAAAAATGTGCATAAATACATGTAAATACACACACATAATACGCCGGGACCATGAAGTCAGCACATCATACTGGACTGGAACCCCGAACCACGTGACGTCCGCATCTTAAATACCCTCTCCCAGAGGGCACAGCGAGAGGGCCACTCCCACTGACCTGGCTCCGAAAGAGAGTAACTTAAGCACCTAACCAGACCATAGTTTTCCACGCCTGCCACAAGAGACAGTGCCCCTTGTGGCCAGGCTGAACATCTCACAGTCCAGTCAGACTGATGCAGAGGTCCAATTTAGACAAATAAACCCAAACCAAACTGCAGTTTAGTCAAAGTTTAACTTTGAAAAACGCATAGCACGTGCTCTTCAGGAGCCGCCGCTATACACATATGCATGCACATATAAACCAGTGGTGGCTGGTGCTCAAAATTTTTAGGGGGGCGCAAGCAAACTGAAAAATTTGGGAAAAAAACATCAATTGCAGCCACTGTGTCCATCAAACGCCACCACTGTGCCCATCAAATGCCGCCTCTGTGCCCATAAAATGCCACCACTGTGCCCATCAAGCGCCACCACTGTGCCATAAAATGTCGCCACTGTGCCCATCAAATGCTGCCACTGTGCCCATCAAATGCTGCCAGTGTACCCATCAAACGCTGCCACAATGCCATCAAATGCTGCCACTGTGCCCATCAAATGCTGCCACTGTGCCCATCAAGCTCTGTCACTGTGCCATCAAATGCTGCCATTGTGCCCATTAAATGCTGCCACTGTGCCCATTAAATGTTGCCAGTGTGTCATCAAATGCTGCCAGTGTGCCATCAAATGCTGCCACTGTGAATCCCTCCCCACTCGCTCGCCGTCTGCCCAGCACTTACCCTGTCTTGGTGGGGCAGCGAGTGACGGCCACAAGTGGGGTCCTCCATGCATCTCCTGCCATCCTCATCTCCAGTCCTTGCCTCCTGATAGGCATCCAATAGCTGCGCCTATCGTTTCAGCCAATCAGGTGACGGGTAACAGACTCGCACACCTGATTGGTGAAGAGGCGTTCAATTAACGCATCAAGCCCTCAAGGGCTCCCTGCAACAAGGGGCACGGTCACCATGGCGATCTCAGCGACCCATATAATTCCGCCACTGCCTGAAGACGTCAGAGCTTGCTGATGAAACATGTAGGGTGTATTGATTGAGACATATAACCTCCATTTGTAACGCAGCCTGGAACGCTGACAGCGTTTTTTCAAACACGTGGAAGTGTCAGCTGCTGAAGAAAAACCATTTGTGCTGTTTTTAAGCTGTTTTCAAACTTTTAATGGAATTTTTTTGGAATAAATGCTAAACGTACTTCACCATGGAAGTTCAATCTTTCTTTATTTTCCACTAATAACACTGGTTACCTGCTGAGGACATCACATCCATCTGGATTAAATCCATTGAAAACTTCCAGCGATCGATGTCAATTGAATGCCGATTGAATCCTGTTGCTGAAAACCTTTGTGGCCGCTGGGAATTTCGGTTGGGATTGTCATTTGGGCCTATTATGATACCTGTAATGGGTGTCATGGGATTCTGGTGAGTAGGGTGTTGATGGTGGTGGAATAAATATTTTAACCAAGACCCAGGATGCATCATAAAGCACTGAAAATTGAATGAAGTCTATTGCATCACAGTTTTTTTTCACAGTTTTTTTGCAGTTTTTTGCATTTATATTTTGGTGCGATTTGTGCACCACTTGGGACACTATATATATTTATATGAATTCATTGCAGTCACAATCTTTGAAAATCTGCTCCTATCTTGTTGTTTTTTTCATTAGTCTTAATTGACACCATTTGCGCAGGTCAAGTGTGTTTTCACTCTTAATTTTTCAGGTAAAGGGGCATGCTTGAAAGTCCTGCCTACAACTATGGTCTTTAAGCCTACCATCAGCCTGCTCTGCAAAGCTAAGCAAATTGGAGATGGAACCCTTTTTCAAAATAACATGGTGCCACGGAACTGTGAATTTTGGTGGATGTGAATATACACATCTCAGCAGATGCTTGAGGGTTTCATTAACAATTATGGGCACTGCTGTGTATCTGCTAAAGGGCAGAATGTTTCTGTGGTGTCCGGAAAGCGATTCTGCATGTGTTCCAGACACAAAGAAATGTGAACGCAGGCTAAATGGCTTAGTGACAATGGTGGTCAGTGTAAATCTTCTCATTACATTAGGACTTGGTGTACAATCCTTTCATTCACACTGGTTGTCAGTGTGATGGTTCCCCTTACATTGGTGGCCAGTAGGGATGAGCCGAACACCCCCCGGTTCGGTTCGCACCAGAACTTGCGAACGACCCCCACGTTCGGTACGAACGTTAGAACCCCATTGAAGTCTATGGGACTCAAACGTTCGAATTGGAAAGTGCTAATTTTAACTGCTAATATGCAAGATAGTGTCCTAAAAAGGGTTTGGGGACCTGCCTCCTGCCTCAGGGGACATGGGTCACTGCAAAAAAAAGTTTTAAAAACGGCCGTTTTGGCGGGAGCACTGATTTTAATGACGATTAAAGTGAAAAAAAAAAAAGTGAAATATTCCTTTAAATATGGTGCCTGGGGGGTGTCTGTAGTATGCCTGTGAAGTGCCACGTGTTTCCCGTGTTTAGAACAGTCCCTGCACAAAATGACATTAAACGGAAATAACACCATTTAAAACTGCTTGCGGTTTTAATGTTATATCTGGTTCCTGCAATATGGTTGAAAATCATTAAGAAACATGGCATGGGTAGCCCTCCCTGCCCATTACCAGCCTATTTGGGTCTTGTACGCATATTAAGGGGAACCCCGTACCCATATTAAAAAAAGGAAATGCGTGTGGCCCCCAGGCCCTATATACTCAGAACAGCAGTATACAGGCGGTGCAAACAAGACAGGGACTGTGTAGGTTTGTTGTGTTAAGTTGAATCTGTTTGTCATTTTCAACCGGTACATTTTTAAAGTGTAGCTTCAGTCAAAAAAACTATCTTTAAGCTTTTTGGAAAACATAGGGAAGGGTTATCACCCCTGTATAATTTGTTTTGTCGTCCATCTTTTTTCATCTCACTTGCTGCTGTCTCCTTGCGTTTGCAAGTAGGAGATGCTTGTAAGTTGGATGTTTGAAAGTAGGGGCCTGCCCTATATTATAGCGGTATGTACTGGGTACAGAGCACGCAGACAGCACGCACACATCTCCTAACACTACTGACTGCAAGCTCTATTATTAACCACTTGTTAGCCCAATGTTTGCATAAAGTGAAAGATGAAGTTATGCTGAGTAAATAGATATCAAACATGTCACTCTTCAAAATTGCACATGCCCGTGGAATGGCGCCAAACGTCGCTACTTAAAAAATCCCCATAGGCGACGCTTTAATTTTTTTTTTACTGGTTACATGTTTTGAGTTGCAGAGGAGGTCTAGGACTAGAATTATTGCTCTCGCTCTAACATTCTCGGCGATACCTCACATGTGTGGCACATGCGAGCACATGGGGACATGGGCGCTTTAATTTTTATTTTTTTATTGTTCATTTTACTTTATTTATTTTAGTTTGACATTTTTTCCCCCAAAAATATATTTTTGATCACTTTTATTCCTATTACAAGAAATGTAAACATCCCTTGTAATAGGAATATGGGGTGACAGGTCCTCTTTACAGTGAAATCTGGGGGGTCAATATGACCCCACATCTCACCTCTAGGCTGGGAAGCCTGAAATAAAAAATAAAAAAAAGATTCTGGCTTTGATCGTACTGGCGAGTTGGTAGAAGCACCGGAGGGCGGTGAGGGGTGGGGGGCGTCTATGGCTGGGTATTTCAGGGTATCACCGAGTATGGCTGGGTATCTCCGAGTATGGCTGGGTATGGCAATTTATGGCAGGGTATTACAGAGTATTGGCGGGGTATTGGTGGGGTACTACAGAGTATTGGGGGGTACTACAGAGTAATGGCAGGGTACTGCAGAGTATTGGGGGTACTGCAGAGTAATGGCGGGTACTGCAGAGTAATGGGGGTTACTGCAGAGTAATGGGGGGTACTGCAGAGTAATGGCAGGGTACTGCAGAGTATGCACTGGTATTGCAGAGTATTGGCAGGGAATTGAGGGGTTAAATTCGGTGAGCAGCGATGTGGGCACTGCAGATGCAGCCCACATCGCTGCTGACACCGATCTCTTTCCCCTCCGCTGTACCGATCGGTACAGAGAGGGGAGGGAGGAACAGGCGTCATAACATGACGCCGGTTTGTTTCCAAGTGATCACTCCGTCATTTGACGGAGCAATCACGTGGTAAACGCCCGCTATGAGCGGCCGTTTACCATGATCCGTGATGCGACCCGGCGGTCACGGATGCTCTCGAGTGCGCACACCTCGGGGCACGCGAGAGCAGAATTCTGGGAGGCCGTTAATTAACGGCCTCTCAGAGTTAAACAACCCCCCTGAAGCCGTTAATCGGCAATGGGCAGTTGTTAAGTGGTTAAAGCTAGATCACTAGCTATATAGGTGAGGTGAATATAGTGGTGTATACTGCAGTCAGGGCACAGACAACAACCACTACACAGCAGCAAGATAGGAAATCAGCCAAAAACGATTGGTGTGTACTGTGTTGAAGGTACACAGAACACCCACTGCTTCAGATGCTAAGTAACACACTACACGAGGCCGCCTCAAAGGCGGCCTTATATAGTGTGGGGCGTGCACTACACAGCCTGAGCTATGATTGGCCACAGGCAGGATGCCTGTGGCCAATCATGGCTCTCCTCGCTGCCGGCGCTGCGATTGGCCAAGCATGCGGGGTCACAGTGCATGCTTGGCCAATCATCGGGCAGCAATGCACTGCGCCAACACAGTGCATTATGGTCCGCGCGCGCGTCACTCGAATTTTGACGCGAACGGCCAAAACGTTCGGAATTCGCCGAACGCACGAACAGCCAATGTTCGAGTCGAACGTACGTTCGACTCGAACACGAAGCTCATCCCTAGTGGCCAGTGTACATCTTCAATACATTGGTGGTCAGTGTAAATCCTCCTTTACATTAGTGGTCAGTGTAGAAGTGCCACCTTACATTGGTGGTCAGCACAAATCTCCTCAACAATGGTTGTCAGTGTAAATTCCCCCTAACATGAAGGTCATTGTATATTCCCCCTTACACTGGTGGTTGGTGTCAATGCTCCTATTACATTGGTGTCAGTGTAAAAATCCCTCTTTATATTGATGGGTGGCGTAAAATCCCCCCATTGCATGGTGATCAGTGCAAATTCCCTCTCACATTGGGGGTCAGTGTAAATCCCCTCTCACATTGGTGGTCAGTGTGGAATCTCCCACTATATACTTGCCAAAAGTTTCCAGCTTTGCCCTACATGATTCAGAATTTGCCACAGTGTACTGCCTCCTAAATAATTAACTAATCCTCCCATCAACACCCCAGCATTGCCACTGATCACCCCCCCCCCCCCCGGCATTGCCACTGATCCCAGGAGTCCTAGGATCCCTAGGAGTTTTCTGTCTACTGATGGGTTCCTTCATCTTCCCGGTCCATGGTGCGCAGGCAGTGAGGAGATGATGTGCTTTATCCTTTAGCAACAAATCAGTAAGCAGTAATGTTGGGCACTAACCTCTTGCAACCAATCACTGAGCGGTAAGGATTTCCAGTAACCTCTAGAAACCAATCAGTGAGCATTATTGATGTACAGTAATCTCTAGCAACCAATCAACAAGCAGAAGTCATGTGCTGTAAACTCTAGAAAATAATGAGTGAGCTATAATGTGTGCTGTAACTGCTAGCAGCCAGTCAGTGAGCGGTAATAATACACTGTAACCTCTGGGGATCAATCGCAAACGCTGCCTGATTTGATTCAGTGAACTGAGTCTAGCTGCTATTTATTGCATGTCTCAGAGCAGGTGGAGAATGAAATTTCATGGGGGGGGGGCAAGAAAATGTTTGTCCAGGGTCCAATCAATATTAAAGACAGGCCTACGTGTTCTGGATCCTAGTCCCAACCCACCTGCCAGATCCCACCAGGAAGTTGACACTGTACACCGCTAACCACAGGCAGTGAGACAATTCCCAATCTGTGCAGCTGCTGACCGACAAATATCTCACTGCCTGTGATTAGTGGTGTGCACACTGTGCAGTGTCGGCTTCCTGGCAGGATTGGGCAGGTGGGTTTGGACTAGGATCCCAAACACACCCGAGCCCATTCCTACACACTAGGCTTCACATTTTCTTTAAGAGAAGAGGGAAATCCTCATTTTGATCAAGCCATCAGAACTAGCTGCTTCATATAACCTATGGCCACTTCAGTTCACTTCACTTTAGAACTCTTCTAATGGCAGGTGAGATGACACCTATAGAGGGGATTGGCCAAGATTTAAGCTGGCCATATATTATACAATTTTCTTGTTCAATTTCCTTTAGATTGAACTTCAACTGTGTAGTACAAGAGCCTGACTGAGTGCATACAAATTGAAAGTGTTTAGGTTTGAACTCATATTATATAGTTTTTGAAAATCTAGGAAAATTGTAAAGGAAATTGTATAGTGTATGGCGAGTCTTAGGCGAACAGTCCGCTGAACAAGGTTTTTCGGAAATTCCGAAAAACTGTCCGCTGAAACTTTGTTTCAGCGAACAGTCCCCTCGTGTGTAGGCTTGTTCGTCAAACTAAGTTCCGCGCATGCTCAGAAAGGATTTACACGCCGAAAGTTATAATGCAGTGTATAGGACGTCGTATTTTTCGTCCCGTCGTACGTGCCGTTCACGTCATCGCGCACGGTTTCAGCAAACTGTTCGTTCGTCGTGTGTGGCCATGTCCGTCCATGCTAATTTTGAGCGGACTGTTTGCCGAAACTGTTTGACGGACAAAGTTGGGCGAACAGTCCCCGCGTGTGTACGCGGCCTTAGAGTATATCCCATATTGTGGGAAACAGACTGTGTAGCAGGCTGCTACCAGAACATGCTGCTGCTGCATCGGGGACACAGAGAGGTGGAGTAGCGGGCATGTCACTGACTGGATTGGATGCCTTAACGTTGGGGAGAATTCCATAGTTTCTGATTGGTGTCACCACCTGGTCATTAGGAAGAATGCCACAGCTGCTGACAGGTGCTGTCATGAAAATCGCATGAAGAGATTGTCCTCCAGGTCTTCTGATTTACGATCGTCGCGGGTACGCACGATTGTACGAACGCCCTTACGTTCGTACACAGGTGCGGTTGCACGGGCACGTGCGCGGTCACGTGCGTGCGTCCGTGTTGGCGCCAAACGGCCTATTTAAACTAGCCTCTTGCCAATAGTCTTTGCTGTCTGCTCTACAGCGTTATACCTGTGAGACCTGATCCGTATTGTTTGTTCCTGTTTGACCCGGCCTGCCTGTGACCCATCTGCTATCCGCCTGCACCCGACCCCGGATTGTTGTGACAATTCTCCTGCCTGTTCCCTTGTACTTCGTTCCTGTCTGATATCCGATCCGGCTTGCTTTGACCATCCGTCTGCTAAAGGTGAACCTGCTTATACTGAACTGTGTCATCTGCTGCAAGTAACCTGCTTATACTGAACTGTGTTATCTTCTGCAAGTAACCTGCTTATACTGAACTGTGTCATCTGCTGCAAGTAACCTGCTTATACTGAACTGTGTCCAGGGCCGCTGATAGAAATCATGGGGCCCCGTACAGCCTACCTGATGGGGCCCCCTTCAGCTCCACCCTGGCCCGCCCCTGGTCCCTCCTTCAGCCCCACCCCTGGCCCCACCCATTGCCCCTCCCCAGACCCTGCCTTGAAACAATTGGCGGGGTATGTATTGTAGAGTATTGGCGGGGTATGTATTGCAGAGTATTGGCGGGGTAAGTATTGCAGAGTATTGGTAGGGTAAGTATTGCAGAGTATTGGCAGGGTATTGGCAGGGTAAGTATTGCAGAGTATTGGCGGGGTATGTATTGCAGAGTATTGGCAGGGTATGTATTGCAGAGTATTGGCGGGGTATGTATTGCAGAGTATTGGCAGGGTATTAGCAGGGTAAGTATTGCAGAGTATTGGCAGGGTATTGGCAGGGTAAGTATTGCAGAGTATTGGCGGGGTAAGTATTGCAGAGTATTGGCAGGGTAAGTATTGCAGAGTATTGGCGGGATATGTATTGGCAGAGTATTGGCAGGGTAAGTATTGCAGAGTATTGGCGGGGTATGTATTGCAGAGTATTGGCAGGGTATTGGCAGGGTAAGTATTACAGAGTATTGGCAGGGTATTGGCAGGGTAAGTATTGCAGAGTATTGGCAGGGTATTGGCAGGGTATGTATTGCAGAGTATTGGCAGGGTATTGGCAGGGTATGTATTGCAGAGTATTGGCAGGGTATTGGCAGGGTATGTATTGCAGAGTATTGGCAGGGTATTGGCAGGGTATGTATTGCAGAGTATTGGGTATTGGCAGGGTATGTATTGCAGAACATTGGGTATTGGCAGGGTATGTATTGCAGAGTATTGGCCGGGTAAGTATTGCAGAGTATTGACAGGGTATTGGCAGGGTAAGTATTGCAGAGTATTGGCGGGGTATGTATTGCAGAGTATTGGCAGGGTAACTATTGCAGAGTATTGGCAGGGTATTTATTGCAGAGTATTGGCAGGGTAAGTATTGCAGAGTATTGGCGGGGTATGTATTGCAGAGTATTGGCGGGGTATGTATTGCAGAGTATTGGCGGGGTAAGTATTGCAGAGTATTGGCATGGTAAGTATTGCAGAGTATTGGCGGGGTAAGTATTGCAGAGTATTGGCGGGGTAAGTATTGCAGAGTATTGGCGGGGTAAGTATTGCAGAGTATTGGTGGGGTAAGTATTGCAGAGTATTGGCGGGGTAAGTATTGCAGAGTATTGGCGGGGTAAGTATTGCAGAGTATTGGCAGGGTAAGTATTGCAGAGTATTGGCAGGGTAAGTATTGCAGAGTATTGGCGGGGTATGTATTGCAGAGTATTGGCAGGGTATTGGCAGGGTAAGTATTGCAGAGTATTGGCAGGGTATTGGCAGGGTATGTATTGCAGAGTATTGGCAGGGTATTGGCAGGGTATTGGCAGGGTATGTATTGGCAGAGTATTGGCAGAGTATTGGCAGAGTATTGGCAGAGTATTGGCAGGGTATTGGCAGGGTATGTATTGCAGAGTATTGGGTATTGGCAGGGTATGTATTGCAGAACATTGGGTATTGGCAGGGTATGTATTGCAGAGTATTGGGTGGGTATTGGCAGGGTATGTATTGCAGATGTTGAACTTCAAGCCCCCCTGCCCCCCCCCAAAGCAAGCATTCACCTCACCTTAAATTGTCCACAAGATCTCGACTCGATCGCCCGGCCCCTGCTCTCTCTGCTCGCCTGAGTCGCCTCTCACTCTGCTACTAAGTTCTTGTCACGCAGAGAGAGAGAGGATTGGGAATATCACTCCGCAACAGCATAACATTATATGCTGGCCGGGACTTGTGCGGTGTGCGGAGCATTAGGAGCGGGTGCAGAAGAAGTATTCTTCCGCGCCCGAAATACAGGAAAGAGTCCCTCCCCTGCAGCCGCATACTGCAACGAATACAGCACATCACACATTAAAAAAAAAAAAAAAAAAAGTTTACCGAACAGGGGGGCGGGGATGTGGTGGCGGACACTGATCGGTGGAGGAGGAACTTTTTTTTTTTTTTTTTTTTTTATACATAACATTTTGCAGTTCAGCTTGCCCGGGCCCCCCTGCTGGTCAGGCCCGGTACAGCAGGGCCAGTTGTACTGGCCTATCAGCGGCCCTGACTGTGTCATCTGCTGCAAGTAACCTGCTTGTATTGAACTGTTCACCTGCTGTAAGTGCCTGCTCATATTGAACTGCTTATCTGCTGCAAGTACCTGCTTGTATTGCGCTGTTTGTCTGCTTCAAGCCACTTGTCATATTGCACTGTTCATCTGCTTCAAGTCACCTGTCTTATTGAACTGTTCACCTGCTGCAAGTGCCTGCTCATATTGAACTGTTTATCCACTGCAAGTACTTGTGTATATTGCACTGTTCACCTGCTACAAGTTGCCTGCTTCCCTGCACTGCTTATCACCAAGTTACCTGCTCCATTGAACTGTGTTATCTGCTATAAACTACCTGCTGATCCATTCACTGTGATTACCTGCTCCACTGAACTTCACCTACCCATCCTACCCATCTGTTGATCCTGCCAGGCACCTGTACCCCTCCTTACTCCTGTGTTCCCTGTTACATTGCCAGGAAACCGGTAGTGGGAGTTGTAAGGGAGGCCTCTCTCCGCAATCCGGGCTCGCTACTAGAAGGTACGTGACAGGTGCATTAAGGTAAGTTTTCAATCTGTGAAAAATTGCATGGTGGAAGCTATCATATCTGTCAGACAGGGATCTGTATGTGTGTGATTATGTGTATGTGTGTGTAGGGCAAGGAGTCTAGCTTTCAGGATAGCTTGAGGAATCAAAGAGGTATGTAGTAACCACAGTCCTTGGACTGCGCCAGATTGTATGCAAAATTTGTATCTGCCTGTTTGTATTCAGGCAGGTAGATTTGGGTAAATTGTCCTCTAGTATTGACCAGCGATTTTGCAGACTATAACGGTTTCCCAGTACTGTTTTTTTCTCCTTTCTTCTTTCTTTTCATTCCTCTTCCAGCAAACAAGAATTTTACTCCAGTTAACATGTCATGGCCATGATTCCTTGGCACTTAAACTCGGTTTTTTCCTGGTATTATATCATTGCTGGCAGATTAAATAGGAGGTTCAGTTTGTAAAAAAAAGTAAAATTAAAAGTCAGCAGCTACAAATCCTAAAGCTGCTGACTTTTAACAAACGGACAATTACCTTTCCAACAATCCAGCGCCGTTCTTCACTAGCCTCCAGGTTCCTGGCACCAGTATCTAACTGTGAGCAGCTGGCTGTGTGGCTTTCAGCTTCACAGCCAGCTGCCCACTGTGCATGCGTGAGCCACTCTGCACTTTGGGAATGGCCCTGTAGTCTTCTGGGACCTGTGATGTGTCCCAGAAGACTGCGGGGTGATCCGAGCAGAAGTGGGAGAGGGTACCTCTCACAACTAGGTACCTGCTCCCTCCAAAATAACATGCCAAGTGAGGCTGAAGAGGATGGGAGGATGTCTTAAAGTGGAACTTCCCCTTTTGGGTGGAGCTCCACTTTAAGTCACAAGCAAAGCATTTTTTTTATTTTATTTTTTATTTATAAAGTTCAGGCCTGAAAAAACTGAACAAATATGATAAAAATATTTTAGTCAGGTAAACATGAAAATATGGCACATAAATATTTCATATTTAGCATTTTAAACCAGCAGCCATAACTCTTGGCTATCTTTCATGTGTTTATCTGGCTAAACTTTACTGATTTCCTGGAAAAAAAAAAAGTATTTTATTTATAGAGCTTAATATTTCAATCTCTGATTAAAAGATTGCCTTCCCCATTCTATCAGCTCTTTACTGCACAATACAGACTTACAGTTGGAGAGAGCTTCTACTGTGCTCTCTCTTTAGAAACCCCAAAATGGTCTGTGAAACCCATACTAAAATGTATTTGTAACTAATACATTATTATTTTAAGAAAAATTTACTAAAAACCATAACAGTTTATGTTATATATATGATTGGCCTGATTGGTCAAACTCTGTATGAATGTGAAGACCAGAGGAGAGATGTGGTTTTCTAAGCTCTGAATACACGATATTACGAAAAGTATTGGGACGCCTGCCTTTACATGCACATGAACTTTAATGGCATCCCAGTCTGTAGGCTGGATTCGCACCTGTGCATTTTTAGTGCTTTTTGCATTTTGCAGATTTGCACTACAGTCCATTTAACATGGTTTCCTATGAAACATATTCTGTAGTGCAAAATGCAAAAAGCACTAAGGCCCCTTTCACACTGGGGCGGGAGCGGCATCGGCGGTAAAGTGGCGCTATTTTTAGTGCCGCTTTACCATCGTTTTAGCGGCGGTATGCAGCCGCTAGCAGGGCAGTTTTAACCCCCGCTAGCGGCCGAAAAAGGGTTAAAACCGCCCCGCAAAGTGCTGCTGCAGCGGCGCTTTGCCAGGGGTATAGTCGCACTGTCCCATTGATTTCAATGGGTAGGTGCGGTTTAGGAGCGGTGATTACACCGCTCCTTCACCGCTCCAAAGATGCGGCTAGCAGGACTTTTTTCACCGTCCTACTAGCGCACCGCTCCAGTGTGAAAGCCCTCCGGCTTTCACACTGGAGTGAAAGGGGCCAGATTTTTTTCAGGCGCTATGCAGGCGCTATTTTTAGTGCTGTGGCGCCTGAAAAATGCCCCAGTGTGAAAGGGGCCTAAAAATGGGTAGGTGTGAATCCAGCCTAAGGCATCGCCAAACTGTTCCCACAAAGTTGGGAGCATATAATTGTCCAAAATGTCTTGGTATGCTGACCACTTAAGAGTTTCCTTCACTGGAACTAGGGGCCAAGCCCAACCCCTGAAAAACAACCCCACACCATAATCCCCCCTCCACCAAATGATTTGGACCAGTGCACATAGCAAGGTCCATAAAGACATGGATGAGTGAGTTTAGGGTGGGAGAAAATGTTGCCAACCAGCTGTTATTTTACAATAATAATAAATTTGAGCCCATTTTTAGGCTGCCCGTAAATGCCCGTTACAGGCAGCGGGGCCCATAAAAATGATGGCTGTGGGCTGACTATGAAGACGTTACTGGAGGGTGAAGCCGTGAAGGGGACAGAGGAGGGCACTGAGTGGTGCTCTGTGGAGAGGTGAAAAGGGAACAGGAGGAGGACAGGACACTGATCTGGAGAGGTGATATGAAGGGGGTCAGAGGAGGAAAAAACCATGTCCACACAGCCTCTGATCATCTCCTGTATCATGTTCGCAGCCTCTGTCCACCTCTTGTATCACGTCCACAGCCTCTGACCATCCCTTGTATCATGTCCGCAGCCTCTGTCCACCTCCTGTATCATGTCTGCATCCACTGTCCCCCTCCTGTTACATGTCCGCAGGACCGCAGCCTCTGTCTGCCTCCTGTATCATGTCCGCAGGACCGCAGCCTCTGTCCACCTCCTGTATCATGTCCGCGACCTCTGTCCACCTCATGTATCATGTCTGCAGGACTGCAGCTTCTATCTGCCTCCTGTATCATGTCCGCAGGAGCACAGCCTCTGTCCACCTTCTGTATCATGTCCGCAGGACTGCAGCCTATGTCCGCCTCCTTTATCATGTCCACAGGAGCACAGCCTCTGTCCACCTCCTGTACCATGTCTGCAGGACTGCAGCCTATGTTTGCCTCCCTTGTTCCCATTCCCCTTTACATAAGAGTTCCCTTTCACTGTAAGGGGGAATCCTGCAGACTCTGATGTAAGGGAGAACTCTGTGCTGGCTGGGTTATAGTAAGCTAACCTTTATGTAAATTCAGAAATATGTTTTTTGACTTTTATTTAACTTAAAAACATTGCTAATAGCAATAGCTATATGTTTATGGTTTAAATATTGGTATTTGCACTGTTTAGCACTGAAAACTGGTACTTTTACATAGGTACTTTTTTGCAGTGTCAGTAGAAAATTTGTGTCGTTTGTAAATTTTGGCATTCTGACAGTAAATTTCACTTCATGGGTTGGCAACACTGGTGGGGGAACTTGACTGGCCTGCGCAGAGTCCTGATCTCAATCCAATAGAACATCATTGGGATGAATTAGAGCGGAGACTGCGAGCCAGGCCTTCTCATCCAACATCAGTGCCTGGCCTCACAAAAGCACTTCCAGAAGAATGGTCAAACATTCTCATAGACACACTCCTAAACCTTGTGGACAGCCTTCCCAGAAGAGTTGAAGTTGTTATTGCTGCAAAGGGTGGGCCAACTCAATATTGAACCCTAAGTTACCATATGCAGAGTGCTATAGGCAGCAATATGTGCATGTACATAAGCTAGCACTGCTTTCCTTACTCTGAAGGAAACCTGTCCTTCCTTATACCTTTGCACTCCTGACCTCTGTAGTGTGCATTACATACTACTACTGACCCCTGTACTTGGTTTACATATAACTAATCTCTGGACTCTGCCCTACTTTTGAGCCCTGAACTCTGTTACCTACTACCTGTGCTATGTGAGCATTTTTATTATTAAAGGGGGCTTACAGATACTGATAAGCCCCCAGCCCGTAGACCCCCACAACTACCAGGCCAGGGTTGTGGGGAAGAGGCACTTGTCCTCATCAACATAAGGACAAGGTACTTTGGAGGTACCGGGGAAATGTACCAGGGGGGCTGCACAGTTTTCTGGTATGAATTTTTGTGAGGATTATGCTGATCCCCCTTAAAAATTATACCAGCCTTAAGAGGCTGGTGAGAATTAGAGAGAAGCCAATGCTTTTTTTTTATAACCTATCCTCTGCACCTTTGTGTACATGGCCAGGGATTCCTGGTCATATAATTGAATAGGGCTAGTGATGTTACTTGGTGGTGCCTTCCCCCCGTTGGCATCCTTAACAACCATTGGGTTAAAGCAAAAGGAATTCCACACAGCTCCTCAGATCCAGTTAAAAGCCATCTTTATTTCACATAAACATATAAAAGCAGTGAAATCACAGTGGGGGAAAGATAGACATGGTAACCCGTGTAGAGCCCATATTTTTGCCTACTAATGCTCTAACATGTAAACCTATGGACAATATTATTCCTTAGTATTTGGCGCCATCTAGTGACCAAAACTAGAAATGGACTTGGATGATTTTCCTTTTCATAGTGTTTGAAAATATAACAGGAAGTGACTGTGTTTACTTTTGATATTTGACCTCATTTACCCAGAATGCCAGGTGACCTACCCATGGTCACCTTGTACTGAACTGCATGCTGGTTAGGATATAAAGGGGCCCTTCGTGGCCATCTTCGGTCTCTTCGGAAAGCATGGCCTGCCTGTGAGGACTGCTGAGAAGGTCTCCAGAGAGCGGGGCCTACAGCCACTGCGGAACATTTACAGACTTTTCCATCCCTCTGAGTACAGAAGCAAGACACAGTGACCGGATCGGTTGAGGATCCAGAGACACCTCTTGAAGCATCAGAAGGACCCGGTTCAACTTGCGGAGCGGTGCGACGGAGCCGGCTGGCCAGAAGCAAGACATAGTGCACGGGAGCAAAGCTGTCACACTTTTCAGTATCCAGTGGGTGAGAGGGCTGTTGCCCATTGTTTATTACGCACTTGTACACACTTAGGCAGTCAACACAGCACTGCTAGGGCCTATAGTCCTATAGAGAAGGTTTTGCTAAAGACTGAAGTTAAGCAGGCCTCAAGCCTATTTTGCACCCTTATGTGTCCTTCACCCTGTGTTATCATCTAGCAAATTCAGGTGTTTCCACTACAGGAACAAGTACAACACTCATTTATAGTTTTTGGATTACAAATTATTGCAAACATCAAAGCTAGCAGAAGAAAGAACATTGAGGACTGTATTCTGCATTACAAGGCCTGGTATTTTGACCAAAGTAGGGGGAGCTGTATATATACACTGCAATTGTCAATTTTTATATCTCTTAAGCCAGGGCTCGACAAAACCTGGGCGCCAGGTCGCATTTGCGACTAGAATTAGCGACCTGGCGCCTGGGGCAGCACAGCTGGGGGTATCCTGTCTCCGTGGACACCCCCGGCGTGATCGCGTCGGGCCGGTAATTGAGCCCCTGGCTTTGAGGCCTTCTGTGATCCTATGGTTCCTTTTGGAATTTGGCGCCCTCTTGTGGTGGCTGTTGGAATTACAACCAGCAATGCCAATGGAGCTTGCCCTGCCTGCCAGCCTTCTCCTTTACTTAGAACCCCTAAACATATATATATATATGCAAATATTGTATCCTATAATAGGAAGGAAGGGGAGCAGGGGATTTTTATACGGTACAATTTATAAAGAAACAGAGATTTCTTTTAAAAGAATTCATAGCTTTAGACTGATCGTACTTCCTCCCGACATGTTTCGCATTTGTGCTTCTTCAGGGGAGTATGCAACTAACAATCACATAAAGAGAAAGTTTAAGAGTACAGAATGTACATATGTGCCGTACAGTTAAATGCATATATAATACATGACATTTTTAATATAAAAAATTAGTCTCAGTATGCTTAGTCCAAGGAGGTGCGATGCTTACCCAGATATGTACATTCCAAGCCTCGCAACACACAAGCCAATGGATGGTGGAATAGATGGCAAGAATTATGGGACAGGATCAAGTGCTAAAAACACCCTAGCCCAATGCAGGGCATAGATGGAGGTAAACAAGCGCTACAGAGATCAAAAACAAAATCAGAAATAGATACTAAGTTTGCAAATTCAATACAGACATTGAGAAGTGTTACATTGTAACAGAAAAAGTAAGCGGTATAATTCCCTCAATTATATGAGGGGATTGGGGCTGAAGAAAAAGCCTCCACATTAAGACAAAAAATACTGATTATTAAAGGAGTAAAACAATTGATTGTAATTGTAATTAAAATTAAGCCTGATTAATATATAGGTTGTAAGTAGTAACTGTTTGAGATATATAACTAGTATGCTGTGAAGGAAAATAAAATTGTTTTTACCTGCAGTGATAGTAAGAGATGAGAGGATTAGTTCCATGTAATGATATTGATGCAATACAAATGCAACAGATCACAATGAACAAATCAATCGATTCATTACAATGTTTTTTGTAAGCTACAGAGTGCAGCGCTATGCTGCCACTCTAGGCCTGCTGAACCTACAAGCAAATAAGGGGAAAGATAAGTAAGTATGTGAAGTAACTGATCCATTCCCTCTATTCTTATTATTATCAGTTATGTATTCCTTTGTTTAGTCCCTATAGTTTAGCTATCAATCAATATGCCAAGCACATGTTATTGTTACTATCACAATGCTATCACCCTTGGCTATGAAATCAATACACGTTTAAGGTCAATTAAATCTCATTTATTTCCCAAGGAAATAAGGAAAATGTGCATCAAGTATCAATAAAAGTTACAATAATATACATAGCATACAATCACAGTGCAATCCAAGCCATACTTATCCGACCTTCGCAGCCACACCTCATGACTGGGTCTCCTGATGGAATACAGAGGGGCAGAGCTCAGGTCACAACCCTTTTTGTCAAACATACTTCAGCCATACCACACCCCATAGCCCATCCTACTCTTTCCCATAGACCAATCAGCGTCTCTGGGGCGTCTCCTCCCCCAGGCTACCAGTCCTGCCATACTTGGCCTCTGGGGGCAGTGTTTGCCCATAATTGCAACTGCTCCGACTGGATTGCTATCTCGTGGCCTGATCTCGGACGCCCCACCAACTGTCCCTCTGTTCTTGCAGACAAGCCGGCGCCATATCCTCTTTGAAGTTCCGTACATTCCAGGTGGGCTGAATAGAAACTCATCCTGCTATTCAAGTTGTGTCACATTCCTTGTTTTCACACATATGACACTGCCTGGCATCACTATGGCTGAGTTCGGCTGTACAAACAGCTGTGTAGATGTATAATAATAATTCCTGTCTGATTCCAACATATGCCGCTTTGCGCCTAAACACGGCGCATACCACCCTTCTTCAGACACGGCTCCTTTTGAACAGTCCATAACTGTCTTAACGTGTGTGGTTCCCCAACATGTGCTTCCGAACCAGTACCTGTGGCACAGTCCTTAGCTTGTGTAACGCGTGGTTGTTTCCAACGAGCGCTCCAGAGACATCTCTTATGGAACAGTACACAAGTGTCTTACCACGTTGTGTTTTCAACGTGTGCAGAAACAGGTCCTATGGAGCAGTCCATAATTGTTTCACCACGTGATGTTTCCCAACACGTGCCGCTTTGCCACTGAGTGACACATCTCCACCATTCTTCAGCGACAGCTTCCATGTCACCATTCTGCATCTTGGGTATCTTCAGGATGGCAGTACAGGCAAGGGGTGCCCATTCATTCACCATTCACCAGCACCCATTCAGAGCGACATATCACCCAGCTTTCAGACCCAGAGTCTTGAGGAGGGCCTTTACTAGCCTACAATACCCGTAGGTCACATTCTACCGCAAACATAAATCAACTTATTACCATAATATGTATACATATATATGTATTACGCACCCCGCTCCCAACCTCCTATAACCTTTTACTGTAACTACGGGTCGGGATTAGGCAGGCTTGCTCGCAGCGGCGTTGCAGGGCTCTGACTTGGCAGCAATGTCTCCAATTTGTACACAGAGAGCTCACCGTCAAATCGTCCCTCAACTTGCATAGACAAATGGGAGACCCTTCTAGATAAATATCGCTTAACTACACATATAAGTTTACAACAATTACCAAACCCACACAATTCCACCCCTGTACCTGGATTTCAGAGATCATGCCCATTGTGTACCATGCACCTCTACCTACGGTTAGGTTCAAGGAACCCTCGAGTCCCATGACTAACACTACACCGGTATTCTTTAGGACAAAGAAACAAAACTCGCCTATGTCCTAAATAATACCTGGGTGCCTTCTTCCCAGCAATGACCTCTCCATCCAGAATACAGAGAGAAATAACTTCCCAACATTACTCGTTCATCCCCATGTATTGATCTAGCCTACAAAGGACATCATGGTCATGCTTCCGACAAAGGGAAATATCAACCTGCCTCCAGCGTTTATCTTCTCTGATCACATGTGTGATATAGCCTCAAATGCAACAAGGTAGAGTCCCCAGTCAGTAAGCCCATTGATGCCACCAAATATACAGACCAAGTCTGCACTTCTGTATATGAGAACATACAGCATAACACATTTCACAATCCAACTTAGTACCACCCATACAGGCATTCGACCACTATTTTGGATTAGTGTAAGCAACGTGTTTTGGCAAAATCTTACTGAGCGGTGACGCTAACTCATCAGGCCACTGCCCCTCATACAGAGACGGTATAATCAGCTTGATGTTGGCTGATATTTCCACCTGCCACAGAGTGCGCGCCAGAGACAATGACAGGTTTCTGTCTTCCCTACCAACCTCTCAACATGGTTGACAAAATCCGGAGCCACTCTAACCTGAGTGTTTCTGTGATTTCATTGAATGTTATCAAGGATACCACCAATCTCCCGGGGTAACAAAGTCACGCTCCTTCTCTGAAGCTATGGCTGTGAGTTTGTTCCTCAGGAGGCTGATGTCCCCTCCATTAACACCCATCCCAGCTATTGTTCCCCCCCAATATAGTGCTGAATACATCCCTTCTCTTTCGGGTTACTCCTCAGAAATAAGCATCCTGCATGGACCTCATTCTCATCTCTGAGAGTAAGTCACTGGTACAATAACCGCACCTGATTCAGTGTATACTCAGCACATATAGGGTGATAGGTTTTTGTCAACCACCATGAGATGTTGCAGCACCATGTGGTGAAGTCCTACGGTACCCTGGTAGCCAGCGTTTGTTCCCTTTATTTTAACAGAGCATGCTCCTGTGTGTATTCACTGGCATTATCTGTGCAGGGTTTCAACCTCTCAGGTGAGACACCAACCGGGCGTATCTTCCTCGTGTCTAGTTCTGGTGTCCCGCATGTCCTGTACACGAAAGCTTCTCTCTAGGACCGCTAGGATTGAGACACCACCCCTACGAGGAAGTTTTCCCCCATTGATGTGTCACCTGGCACCCTTTAGTCTGATCCACAGCTACCTTATTATGCATAAGCGCCAGTATGCCTCCTGGGTACCTGCACCATATTAACTCCCTTACACCAATGCATGTCATACATTAAAACCTTACTTCTTTCAATTCCTCCTTCCAACATAAACAACACATATTTTACATTTTCATGTTTTGACGGATTGGATGTGTCAATTCTTCCCCAACCTCCAACCCATTGCACATGTATAAATAACATGTTTGCATTCATCAGGAGAGACTTCAGCAAAAATATTTCACAAGTTCTCTTGCTAGGCACAGTCTTTCAGATTCAGCATTAGCACCAAATTGTCCATACGAAAAAAAAACAGGTATTAATCTGAATCTTTCAGTTTTCCTTCTCTCCTGATGTTTATCAGAACAAATTTGTGGTATGGTGTGGCACAGACAAACTGCCAACCAGATGATCATCTGTCATCCATCTTCCAGAAGCCTCTCCAATTCTCGCTCCACTTGGATTCTGGAAGTGAAAACAAGAGCAGTATCAAATTCTTATCCACAATATCTGCTCGCTTACCATGTTTACTTATAGTTCCCTCCTTGGAGCCCAGGACCTCAGTATTCCTGGCTTCTGCAACTCTGACCAAACTATCCAAACAACCATGACCTCTTTAGGCTACACCCGTTGTAAAATGGATCCCCATGGTATGATCAAAAACCGTTTAAAACTGAACGTCAGTGTTGCTTCTCAAAAACTTCAAATTTTACAAACTAAAAAAAACAATGCATCTATCTGTATCTTTACGATGTATGCACTACCCCCTTTCAGGTGACTGGTTCTAACTGAGGGCATTGTCAATTCCCCCCCTTTCAGGTGGATTAGACCTACTACTTTTCCACCTGAATAAAAATATAACTAACATAGAGGACTAAACCAATATCAACAAAAAATTTTTTTTAGAAGAAAAAAAAATAAAAAATAAAAAAATAAAAAAAATAAAATAAAAAAAAAATAAAAATGAAAATACAAATAAATTTTTTTAAAAAAAAATAAAAATCTGGCCATGATCACACAAACAACATGACAAGACAACCATCATAAAACAATGACAAACACTCAACTTTTAGTTAACACCATCCATGGACTTTTCTCCTGCAAAGAGTGCTTATTCCAATCTGAAATACAATTAGTTAATGGGGAAAACAAAAACAAAACAAAGCATATGTATCATCACAACATTTTAGCTTCATTTGTAACTCTTTTTAGTACTATTTATTTTTCATTGTTTGCAAACAATTACTAACTAATGAGCTCATGGTACCATGTGATAATCGATTATGCATTTACAATAACCTAACCCCTGTTCTGTTATATTTTGCCACTGTTGTTACTTTGAGAGACCTGCAGACAAATGCAAATGTCCGTATACGAATCAGTTTAATTTCTTCCTGGTCTCTGGAAAAAGGAACACACAAGTGATTACACACAATTCTTATGTTAATCAGCAGTATTGGATACTCAGGAAAGGTTTACAAAGACTGACAATAAGAGAAGAGTACAGAAACACAAGATTAAAAAAAACTCATAACAGAAACATCTTTTAACCACACAAAAGAAAAACCACAATACCAATTCAGGGGTTTATCCCTAAAAGTACAAAACAAAAAAAAAAAAAAAATGTATATCTATATCCAGGTCCTCTATCATATTCTGAACTTGAAACTTACATCAAACCTTTTTCATAGCCGGGAAACATTGACCAGAATATTCTTACCATGCTTGCAGCTCACTAAGTTCTGCTAACATTGTTTCCCCCAGTGCTATATTTGAGTAACCATGCGTCTATCTCCATTTTGACTCTACACAACTGTCCTACATATTGCTTTTTAGTTTCTAGACCCCGCATTTGCGTTTTACACGGGAAATGGGTTTGATTACTATTGGTTCCGTGCTGTGGATGGCTACCCCACCTGGCTGAATAACACACACGAAGCCTTGGGGTCGTTTTCGGGTATAATTTCCTTTCGATATCATTATTCGCCGCCCGACAATATTTTGAAGTGTGACCCCCCCTTTTACACAAAAAACATTTTAGTTCTGGTTTCCCTGCATAGGCCATTTTTTTAGCATATGGCGCTGGAAATCCACATTGCTGGATAATATTACTGCGATTGGAATGCACAGACTTTACACTTTCGTTGTCTGAGGAGTCATCCGAAGTGTCAACTCCTGAGTCAATTTCCAGTGCAGTTATCCCACCTTTATTTGCTTCTTCCACATCGATTCCCATCACATTACTATCATTTGCAGTGATAATAGCATACGGGTTTTCTTCATATTTCACTTCTGGCTTTTCTATACACTGAGCATGTGTGGAGGGTACCTCCACTATTGCACACTTGGAGGATAATTCCATTATGGCTGCTTGTGCCTTAAGCCTTGTGATAACCTGCAAATTCTCAGCCTCCCTTTGATTCAAAGAGGCAATGCAACTTTCTCTCAATTTACACGTTTGTTCTAATTCATCTAATCTCTGTTGCAATACACATTTCTCAGCCACTAATTGTTTAATCCGACTACAAGCATCCGCATCAGCCTTTTCAATCCTGATTGATATATCCCTTACCTGTTCCATCACTTTTTCTCTATCCGCAAACCATTCTAATTCTTTTTGTTCCGCAATTTCTTTCATTCTCATTAACATGCATAAGGCATTGGCCATTCTCTGTTTCCTGCCTTTTTTTGATTTATTAAATATGCGACTGTTATGTGTATCACATTGTTTTAAAAGTTCATTAAACTGATATGTTAGTTTACCTTTGTGAGTAATTTGAAATCGAATCCCACCATGCTTGCTAACGAAACCTTCAATGGCTTCCATTGATATGCTAATTAGCCTATCCACACCAACTGGTTGAGCCATCTTGCTTAGACAAAAGAAATCAGATAACAAATGGACAACCAAAAAAAAAAAAAAAAAAATACGAACCGTTTAAATTTCCAGTGACTTGTGGTTCTACAGCATACAAGACACAAGGCACACTCTTAATCAATGCCTTGGTCTTCTATTGGACCAGAGCTATTTCACTCTCACGTGTGTAGAAATAAAAACCTATACTTCTCCCACTTTTTCCTCAAAGATGTATGGTAATTCCTGCCACTCTCTAACCAACACTGTGCATTAGCAATACACTAAACAATCAGATACCAAGCACACAACGACATAGAGGAAGCTGTTTAGAAGCTAGCTTTGACCTGTAGTCCCACTCCAAAAAAAAAAAAAAACAACAACAACAAATACAAATCCGTTTACCCACGAATTTCTGTAGGAGAACACACTCTTATTCAATGCTCTTCTACCCGATAGCAGGTCATAGGGAATTTCTATTGGGACAGACCGCTTTTTCACAATCACGTGGATATTTCCACTTTTCATTCAAAATTGTATGATTTATCCTGTCAATCTGCGGTTATATCACATAACCAGGGATGATCAGTCCCTTATCTCGCCAGTGCGCCAATTTGCCCTCTGGTTACAGTTTCTGCAGCAAACACAACAATAATGTACATATATATATATATATATCAGTCACAATTCTCACCAGGTTTTACGCGTCCGTTCTACCAGTGGAATATCTCCCAGAATCCTCCTGCTCATCCAAGCGTGGTTTCAGAATTCGCGAGCCAGCGCTAATCTTGTCCACACTAAAGATGACTTCCAGTTCTGGGTGGCTTTGAGCATCTGTGCTTACAGGGACTCAAACAAAAATACCTTAGATTTTTGTGGATTCTGTGTAAAAATACGTTTTACACGCCTTCTGGGGTGCCAAATGAAGTAACTGATCCATTCCCTCTATTCTTATTATTATCAGTTATGTATTCCTTTGTTTAGTCCCTATAGTTTAGCTATCAATCAATATGCCAAGCACATGTTATTGTTACTATCACAATGCTATCACCCTTGGCTATGAAATCAATACACGTTTAAGGTCAATTAAATCTCATTTATTTCCCAAGGAAATAAGGAAAATGTGCATCAAGTATCAATAAAAGTTACAATAATATACATAGCATACAATCACAGTGCAATCCAAGCCATACTTATCCGACCTTCGCAGCCACACCTCATGACTGGGTCTCCTGATGGAATACAGAGGGGCAGAGCTCAGGTCACAACCCTTTTTGTCAAACATACTTCAGCCATACCACACCCCATAGCCCATCCTACTCTTTCCCATAGACCAATCAGCGTCTCTGGGGCGTCTCCTCCCCCAGGCTACCAGTCCTGCCATACTTGGCCTCTGGGGGCAGTGTTTGCCCATAATTGCAACTGCTCCGACTGGATTGCTATCTCGTGGCCTGATCTCGGACGCCCCACCAACTGTCCCTCTGTTCTTGCAGACAAGCCGGCGCCATATCCTCTTTGAAGTTCCGTACATTCCAGGTGGGCTGAATAGAAACTCATCCTGCTATTCAAGTTGTGTCACATTCCTTGTTTTCACACATATGACACTGCCTGGCATCACTATGGCTGAGTTCGGCTGTACAAACAGCTGTGTAGATGTATAATAATAATTCCTGTCTGATTCCAACAGTATGTATGGATAAAAGAAGGTGTTACAGCAGTATGAAGTTAAGCTGAGAAAGTATATTTACCAAGCAAAAGGAATCAGCGTAGCGGCAATGTCTGTATTGAACTTGCAGTGCAAGTGAAATGACAGCGCTGCTTTTTAAATCCCCCATCCATCGAGCCGGCGTCTGACGTCACCGGCTCGATGCGGACAGCCATAGGGGGAGACAATGAGCATGTGCAAAGCCCGTCGAATCGACATTTAAACTACCATCCCCATAATGCCTCAGTGCTAACACGAGGTCCGTTTAGATGAATGCTGATGGAAATGGGGCTGCGCTGGCTCTCCGCCCTGAAGGGGGCGGGAAGAAAAAGGCTAACACAGGGGCAGATAAAGCGGCGATTATCATGGCTTCTAACCCAAAGGGGATTACATGCCCATGTCCACCCCGAATCGGGAGCCACTTGGGGGAATAACCCAGCGGCGCCCTTGGGTGTCCATATGCCCTTACATACTTGGAGCCAGGGGGGAAGAAAACAAAGGATCCAGTCCCATACCACAGAATAATAAGGCTTAGGAATGCGGTGTAAGGAAGAAGGGAAAAAGCAAAGCTCCTCGATGTGGATGGGACTCATAGAGAGCAACAGAGATCCCTAAATGCGCAAACCGTGATACCCATCTTGGGCCAAGCAGAACGAGACAACAAGAAACATTATAGTACATGTGAAACAATAATAATTAGAATTCACATTGTTGGTATACAAAAATATTTTTTGAATATAACATAGACATGGCAATAAAGAAAATAAAAAAGAAGAATAATAGAACATAACAAATTGGGAAAGGGGTAAAAAAGGGGAAGGAAAGGGAAGGGGAAGGGGAAGGATAAACAGAAAAGGGGAAAGATATCACTTCTCTATCTTGAAACCAGGCTCCACGGGGGCTCACAGCTGAGGCGGGTGGGTCCATGAAAAAGACAAACCAAAGTTAGCTATAAAAAAGATCTATAGCTTATATTTTCATTAAAGCCAGGATATTTTGTAGCTTTTAGGGTAAAGATCCACTTGGCTTCAGTTTGTAAAAGAAGCTTATCCACTGAGCCACCTCGTGAGTTTAGAGGTATGTGGGCCAGGGCTGTAAATCGGATCCAATTGGGGTCGAATGCATGATGAATACCAATATGCCTGCTTATGGCTGTGATTATTTTTTTATTGAGAATAGGTTTGATGTGGTCTTTTATACGAATAGAGAATAGTCTTTTGGTTTTACCAACGTAAAATCCTCCACAGCGGCATTGGGCTAAATATACAACGCCTGGAGTGGAACATGTGACGTGGAATTTTGGAACAAACAAACTGCCATTTGGTAGTCTGATCTTCCGAGAATTGTATATATAGGGACACATGTCACATTGCCCGCATGAATAAGTACCTGGTTGTTTCAGTTTAATATCCCCTGAAGAGTCCTGAAAGTGGCTTCTGACTAAACTGTCCTTGAGTGATTGAGGTCTCATATAAGTGATTGATGGTACATCATTTATATACTGGTTGACAATAGGGTCAGCTTTTAAGAGCGGCCAAAACTTTTGGATTATGGCACGAAAAGAATGATGTTGGTTAGAGTATTTTGTAATAATGCGTACTTTATTATCCAAATTTTTTTGATTATTGGAGAAGAGAAGGGAAGTCCTATCTTTGTTTTTTACTCTATTATATGACTTTTTCAAAGATACATGACTGTATCCACGTGCTCTAAGTCTTTTGTATAAGTCATTGGCTGCAAACTTGAAGTCCGAGTCAGTACTACAATTACGTTTGGCCCTTAAATATTGGCTATAAGGGATGCTCTTGAGAAGAGGTTTTGGATGAAAGCTTGTCGCATGCAAGACCGTGTTGCCAGCAGTGGGCTTTCTGTATAGGGCAGAATACAAATGTCCGGTGGCATCGATTTTAATAGTCAGATCCAAAAATTCTATAGAATTTTGACTGTAATTTAACGTAAACTTTAAATTGAATGGATTCACTGAGAGTAGATTATAGAAAAACAATAGATCTGATTCTGATCCTGACCAAAAAAATAAAATATCATCGATATACCTGTACCAGGCTATGATGTTGTTTAGAAAAGGAACAAGGTCTTCACGCGCGAAGGTGTCTTTTTCCCACCCCCCCAGGTACAGGTTGGCATACGATGGGGCACATTTGGTCCCCATCGCAACCCCCTGCACCTGGAGGTAGTGGGATTGATTAAATTGAAACACATTATGCTTTAAAATAAAATCCAATAGCTTCATAACAAATTCGTTGTAAGCAAAGAAGTTTGAGCCTCTTTCTTGCAGATAGGAGCGTATTATTTGTAAACCTTTGGTGTGTGGTATAGCATTATACAGACATTCCACGTCGATGGAAACCAGCCAAGACTGTGCCGGTAGGCTGATACCCTCAAGTATCTTTAAGAGATCGATGGTATCCTTTACATAAGAAAAAAGGGAAATGACATGCGGTGTGAGATGTTTATCTACAAGACTGCTCGCATTTTCTGTCAAACTTTCACAGCTGGAAATGATAGGGCGTCCTGGAGGGTCAGTTAGTGATTTGTGCACCTTAGGAAGGGCATAGAAAGTAGCAATTTTTGGATCTTTAATATTTAAAAAGTTCCATGTGCCTTTATCTATGGTACCTGATTTGTATGCATTGAAAATAATCGAACGATATTGTGTGTCAAAATGAGAAATTAGAGACACAGAAATTGGTCGATACCAATCGGAATTGTGAAGAATCTTATTACACATAGTGAGATATTGTGAGGTATTCATAATTACAATGTTTCCGCCTTTATCCGCAGGTTTTATAACTATATTTGGATTAGTTTTGAGTTGTTTTAATGCCGTCAATTGGTCTTGCGTTAAATTATGTTTATTGGTCGATGGGAAATGAATCTGTTCGATTGCCTGACATACTTGTTGGGTAAAGGCCCAAATATTGGGATTTGTGTTTAGGAGTGGAAAATTTGTTGACTTAGGTTTAAACGTTTCTAGAGGGGGAAAAGAAACTGACTGCACCGACAAGCCAGTGGGGGAGGTAATCATCTCATCATCAGGGGGTACTTGGCCCTCTTCCCATAAATCCATCAAATTAGAGAGGGCTTGTTGGTCAGCAATATTTGCCTCATTGGTGAGTTTTGATGTATTTGTTTGTACAGTGGATTGATTAGGCTTATGAAAAAGGGTTCTGAATATCAATTTTCGTGCGAATAAGTGTATATCCTTTATCAAGGAAAATTTATCTGAGCTTGAATCGGGACAGAAGGTCAGTCCTAGTTTTAGAACATCAAGTTCATGACTAGTAAGGGCATAAGAAGATAAATTGACGATAGACAGTTCAGTCCCTGAGCTAGATTCTGGGTTAGTTGAAGGAGATTGAATTAAATATTGGGTGGTTGGGGAGATTCTTTCCCTAAAAAAATAGGGGCGATTCGGAGGTCCGCCGGTAGGGGAGCACCACTAGGTGAAATAATAATGTCGTTGGTGTTAGTGGTGGGTAGGGATAATGTGAGGGGGGCTGATTTTGTGGAAGAAGACGTGAGGGTAGTGGACATCGAAGTGTTACTGGAGGTGGAAATAGACAAAGATGTGTTGATAGGAGTGGGGGTAATGAGGGGTGGGGGTGGTGGTGGGTGATGGAACATCATTAAGGGACGAACAGGAGCTTGTTTAGACAAAGGTTGTGTGCGGGATGGTAAAGGGGTGCTAAGGTGTTGGTTGGGTGCTGCCATAGCGGCGCCCTCCGAATTGCTTTTTCTCCTTTTTGGGAGTCTGTCTCCAGATAAGTCCCGATAAATTGTGGAGTGATTGGAGGGAAAAGAAGTTGATGAAGCACTGGATCTAGTTTCATCGTCATTATAGTCCCTCCTATTAGAGGAACGTGATGCTCTAAAAAACCTATTTTTATTTTTACCATCTGCTGGCCATTTGTATGCCGAACCATTCGAGTAGGAATTACTATCACGTGTAAGTTTATTTTGTTTTAGATGGATTATCTCAAGAGTATAATTCTCGATGTGTTTGGATAATTCAGATTCCTTACGTTTAAATTTAGGAGTAGAAGTTATTTTAGCATATTCATCGTACCATTTTTTAATAGAGTTGTCTATCAAATCAATGTCATGCGAATATTGGATGGCTAGTAAAGTCATCATTGCTATTGAGCATGTTTGCAAATTTTCTTCCCATTTTTGTTTGATGAGATTATCAATTTTGTTTAGATTGGGGAATATTTGTATTCTAAGACCAAAAGGGACAATTTGTTGATCTATATATTTATGAAAAAATTTTCTGTGCCAAAAAATTCTAACCTTACGTTCCAAAAGACGTTGCAAATATTGCAGAGCCAAGTCAAGATCCTTATCCGATGGTTCACTATTCTTTTGGAGATCTGAAGCTTTGTTCATTAGGCCCTCCCAGGCCTCGCCGCTGAAAGCCGCCATGGACCCGGGAAAAAGAGAGAGGGGGACAAAGGGAAGGAGAAAAGAATGGGTGGGGAGAAAAAAAGGGGAAAAACACAATTTTATAAATTAATAAATATAAATACAAAAAATCATTACACAAAGTTGCCGTGTCACAGGGAGGTGGGCCTATGGACAAAAAGCGTATAAAAACGCATAAATACAATAGAAATAAGTTGGTCCACACTATCCCAGAGACACATTACTATTATAGGTACCTCATCCCCTAATGATTCTGCAAATATTGTATCCTATAATAGGAAGGAAGGGGAGCAGGGGATTTTTATACGGTACAATTTATAAAGAAACAGAGATTTCTTTTAAAAGAATTCATAGCTTTAATATTTAGAAATGTATTAAAAATATATACTTAGTAAAGGCAAAAATAGCAAATACACTCATTATACAGAAAATGCATGACATGGAGTATAGGGGATCCTGAATGTGTTAGTTGCTGAGACTGATCGTACTTCCTCCCGACATGTTTCGCATTTGTGCTTCTTCAGGGGAGTATGCAACTAACAATCACATAAAGAGAAAGTTTAAGAGTACAGTCTCAGCAACTAACACATTCAGGATCCCCTATACTCCATGTCATGCATTTTCTGTATAATGAGTGTATTTGCTATTTTTGCCTTTACTAAGTATATATTTTTAATACATTTCTAAATATTAAAGCTATGAATTCTTTTAAAAGAAATCTCTGTTTCTTTATAAATTGTACCGTATAAAAATCCCCTGCTCCCCTTCCTTCCTATTATAGGATACAATATTTGCAGAATCATTAGGGGATGAGGTACCTATAATAGTAATGTGTCTCTGGGATAGTGTGGACCAACTTATTTCTCATATATATATATATATATATATATATATATATATATATATATATATATATATATATATATAATAATTTTTTTTTTTTTATTCTAACACCCTAGAGAGTAAAATGGTGGTCGTTGCAATACTGTCTGTCACACCATATTTGCACAGCGGACTTACAAGCACACTTTTTTTGGGGAAAAATTATTTATTTAATAAAAAAAAATAAGACAACAGTAAAGTTAGCCCAATTTTTTTTTATATTGTGAAAGATAATGTTACGCCGAGTAAATCGATACCCAACATGTCATGCTTCAAAATTGCGCCCGCTCATGGAATGGCGACAAACTTTTACCCTTTAAAATCTCCATAGGCAACGTTTAAAAAATTCCACAGGTTGCATGTTTTGAGTTACAGAGGAGGTCTAGGGCTAGAATCATTGCTCTTACTCTACCGATCGCAGTGATACCTCACATGTGTGGTTTGAACATCGCTTTCATGTGTGCGTTCGCTTCTGCACGCAAGCTTGGCGGGACAGGGCGCATTTAAAAAAAATTTTTTTTTCTTATTTTAACTTTTATTTTTATTTTTTTCACTGTTCTTTTAAAAAAAAATGTGTGTCACTTTTATTCCTATTACAAGTAATGTAAAAATCCCTTGTAATAGAAAAAAGCATGACAGGTCCTCTTGTATATGAGATCTGGGGTCAGAGAGACCTCACATCTCATATTTACACTAAAATGCAATTTAAAAAAAAATTGTCATTTGAAAAAAATAAAACAAATAAAATGTCCCTCTAAGAGCTATGGGCAATGACTTGGAGACAGGTGGGGGGCTGGGGGCTATCTTCCCCTCACTCGTCTCCATGTCAGGCCAGGGACAGGTCCAGATCGTCGTCACGGACCTGGCTCCTAACTTTTTTAGCTGGCTCCTAGATTCCAAGCAAATTTGTCAACCCCTGTCTTAAGCCCTTGGAGTGTGCCTGGAACTGGGAGAGTTATCCAGAGTCAAGCTTATGTACTCTGGGCACTAGTTCCATTTTAGGACACACCTTCAAGGTATATACAACTATAAGTTTATTTGCACTTATTATTGTGGTTAATCACTGCATTGCTGCACTACGTTGGTGAGGCATTGTAGTTTCTGTGATTACCGTATTTATCGGCGTATAACACACACTTTTTTCCCCTTAAAAGCAGGGGAAAATCGTGGGTGCGTGTTATACGCCGATCCCCCGAAATTCTGAGCCTCTGGGTGGCTTTCAGCCGCCTTCGGCTCTTCAAGGCGGCTTTCGGCTGTTCTCGGCAGCCGAAAGCTGCCGAGAATGGCCGAAGGCGGGCGAAAGCTGCCGAGAATGGCCGAAGGCGGCCGAAAGCTGGCAAGAAGAGCCGAAGATACACATCCGGCTCTGTATCTCGGCGGCGGCATTTAAAAAAAATAAAAAACAAATAGCAAATAAAATAGACAAGGCTGCAATGGGGGACAAGACTACATAAGGCTGCAATGGTGGACAAGGCTGCATAAGGCTGCAATGGTGGACAAGGCTGCAATGGTGGACAAGGCTGCAATGGTGGACAAGGCTGCAGATGACACTGATGGGCATATAAATGTAAGTTTTTTTTTCCCCTTAAACTTCCCTCCTAAAAGTTTTTTTCCTTAAAATTGCCTCCTAAACTTGGGGTGCGTGTTATACGCTGGCGCGTGTTATACGCCGATAAATATGGTATATTACTTCACCATTATTACAGTAAAAATACATTATCTTTGGTTAAGTGAACTGGTGTGGAGTGTTGTTCTTTGTTATCAACAGCAGGTGAGGACACAGGACATTCAGGTAATAACAAGCTATACTGTTATTATTGTGTATTTTGAGGTTGTCTTTCACCGTTAGCTTTACACCAACATCGCACCACAGCTGTTTCTTGGGGACTGAGCCTAGTTAGTGGGGGTTTATTAACAGAGTACAGGCCCAAACAAATTCAGCAGCTCCTTTGTGGGCCAGTGCTGCACGCGTTTCATGAGTAAGCAATAAATATAGTATAACAGCTGTGAATGGTGCGCTTACTTATTCCCCATATAACATCCCATAACCTAAAAGACAAAAGAATAGGGTTGAAATCCTGCAGTTGGTCTGGCAACATAAAAAAAAATATTAATGTGTAAATAAATGATAATTAAAACAAACTTGTCCAATCAAAATAAGTAAACTCCAAAGTTGTGCACAAGGTGCTAAGACAAACGAAAAAGTCAGAATAGAGCATGCAAAAAGTTCCATCCACAATGGGCCATTTAATAATTAATGTGCCTAAAAATGACTCTAATGCCGTGTACACACGATCGGAATTCTTCTCTCTTCTCTGATGGTTTTCCCGACGGAATTCCGATGGAATTCGGCTCAAGCTGTCTTGCCTACACACGGTCACATCAAATTCTGATCATTTTATAACACGGCGACGTACAACACGTACGACGTGACTAGAAAAAGGAAGTTCAATAGCCAGTAGCCAATAGCTTCTGTCTCGTAGTTGAATCTGAGCATGCGTGATTTTTAGCGTGTCGGAATTGCATACACACGATTGGAATTACCGATAGAAAGTTTTTCCGTCTGGAAAATTGAGAACATGCTATCAATTTTTGGCTGGCGGAAATTCGGACAGCTAAATTCCGATGGAGCATACACACGGTCGCATTTTCCTATGAAAAGCTCTCATCTGTCTTTTTCTGGCCGGAATTCCGATCGTGTGTACGAGGCATAACACAGGTCATTTAAGTATCTTGTAACCACAAGAAAAAAGCCTGTCTACCACCTTCAGGTGAAATGGCCACTTAACTCAGGAATTGACCATAAGGTCAGACAGTGCTCATAAGATAAGGTGAGGAGGCGATTCATCCTGTTTGGCTGTTCTATGCAATTTTATTTATGGTTAAATGTGAACAGATATATTTTGAGTTTTAATAAATGTGTTTTCTTTTAGCATTATTGCGCTATGAATTTTTCCCTTTACTCTAAATAAAATCTGTTAATGGGAGACAAAGATTGAAAACAAAACCCAAAAAATGGATCAGTAGAAGGAATTTGGGCTCCAGTGACCCAGTTTGCATTGGGGGAAAGCAATATAGAGCCTGAAGAGTACCATCACTATCCATCTTATGAGAGCTGTCTGACCTAATGGTCAATTTCTGAGGTGAGTGGCCATTTCACCAGAAGGTGGTGGACAGGCTTTTTTCTCACGCTTACAAGATCCTTAAGGCCTGGTTCACACCTATGCATTTTTAGTACATTTTCAGTTTTGCAGAAACACACTACAGTCCATTAACATGGTTTCCAATGGATGTAGGTCACATCTGTGCATTTTATGAAAAGGGTGAGGGACTTTTTTCTGGTTTTTGCTTCCATAGACTTCAATGGAAAAAAATGTGTATTGAAAAACGCAGTCTCAGGGTTCTGTTGAAAGCGCACAGAGCATCATGAAGACCAAGGAACACACCAGGCAGGTCCGTAATACTGTTGTGTAGAAGTTTAAAGCCGGATTTGGATACAAAAATATTTCCCAAGCTTTAAACATCCCAAGGAGCACTGTGCAAGCGATCATTTTGAAATGGAAGGAGTATCAGACCACTGCAAATCTACCAAGACCTGGCCGTCCCTCTAAACTTTCAGCTCAGACAAGGAGAAGACTGATCAGAGATGCAGCCAAGAGGCCCATGATCGCTCTGGATGAACTACAGAGAACTACAGCTGGGGTGGGAGAGTCTGTCCATAGGACAACAATCAGTCGTACACTGCACAAATCTGGCCTTTATGGAAGAGTGGCAAGAAGAAAGCCATTTCTCAAAGATATCCATAAAAAGTCTTGTCTAAAGTTTGCCACAAGCCACCTGGGAGACACACAAAATATGTGGAAGAAGGTGCTCTGGTCAGATAAAACCAAAATCGAACTTTTTGCCCACAATGCAAAACGATATGTTTGGCGTAAAAGCAACACAGCTCATCACCCTCAACACACCATCCCCACTGTCAAACATGGTGGTGGCAGCATCATGGTTTGGGCCTGCTTTTCTTCAGCAGGGACAGGGAAGATGGTTAAAATTGAGGGGAAGATGGATGCAGCCAAATACAGGACCATTCTGGATGAAAACCTGTTGGAGTCTGCAAAAGACCTGAAACTGGGACGGAGATTTATCTTCCAACAAGACAATGATCCCAAACATACAGCAAAATCTACAAAGCAATGGTTCACAAATAAACGTATCCAGGTGTTAGAATGGCCAAGTCAAAGTCCAGACCTGAATCCAATCGAAAATCTGTGGAAAGAGCTGAAAACTGCTGTTTACAAACGCTCTCCATCCAACCTCACTGAGCTCAAGCTGTTTTGCAAGGAAGAATGGGCAAGAATTTCAGTCTCTCGATGTGCAAAACTGATAGAGACATACCCCAAGCGACTTGCAGCTGTAATCGCAGCAAAAGGTGGCTCTACAAAGTATTAACGCAAGGGGGCCGAATAATTTTGCACGCCCCACTTTTCATTTTTTTATTAGTTAAAAAAGTTTCAAAAATCCAATAGATTTCGTTCCACTTCACAATTGTGTCCCACTTGTTGGTGATTCTTCACAAAAAATAAAATTTTTATATCTTTATGTTTGAAGCCTGAAATGTGGCAAAAGGTTGAAAAGTTCAAGGGGGCCAAATACTTTCGCAAGGCACTGTAAATGGACTGTAGTGCAAATCTGCAAAATGCAAAAATCTGAAAAAATGCATAGGTGTGAATCCAGCCTATGTTAGGCCTGGTTCACACCTATGCATTTTTTAGTGCATTTTCAGAAACACACTACAGTCCATTAACATGGTTTCCTATGGATGTAGTTCACATCTGTGCATTTTATGGAAACTTTTTCTGGTTTTTGGTTCCATAGTCTTCATTGGATCAAAAGCATGAGATGAAAAATGCAAAATGCACCTGCAATATGCAAACTGCATCCTGCATAGGTGTGAATCAGGCCTAAGTGCTAGACATAGTGTGGAATGCATTACTGTATCTTTCCTTCCCCCACTGTGATTTCTCTGCTCTTATATGTTTATGTGAAAAAAACTTTTGCTTTTACGTGATACAGTTATGAGCTGGGCTTGCACTTTTTGAGGCTTGATTCACACCTCTGCATTTTTAGTGCTTTTTACATTTTGCAGATTTGAATTACAGCCCATTTAACATGGTTTCCTATGGAACATATTCTGTAGTGCAAATCTGCAAAATGCAAAAAGCACTAAAAATGCATAGGTGTGAATCCAGCCTAAAAGCCAGATTATTAGGTCCTGTGGTGAGTCTCTGACCAGGAGCAGCTGCTTGTTTAAAGTTAACAACCATTTGACAATGGCAAGCTGTAATGTATGATAGCAGTAGTAATACCCATACGGACTTGTGTTTGGGCTGAACCATAAGCTCAAACCTAATCCTGTATATACAGTATTCTAACATTAAATTATACAGTAGGTTAAAGTGGTTGTAAACCCTTACAAACCACTTTGACCTACAGGTAAGCCTAGATTAAGGCTTACCTGTAGGTCCAAGAAATATCTCCTAAACCTACACGGTTTAAGAGATATTTACTAAAAGACAGGCACTGCTGTCTACGGCGCATGCGCCGTAGACAGCAGCGCGCAGGCGCACTATCGCCATTAGCAGCATGCCGCTGCTAATGGTGATATGCCGTTAGTGGCGGCTCCCGTGCGCAATGCGCGGGAGTGACGTCATCGCTGCTCCATCGCTGTGAGTGGCCGGAACAGCGACACCCGGAAGAAGATGGACGCTCTGTACTACAGGGGACAGCGGTGACATTGCTGGCTCCTGTGTCAGGTAAGTGACACATAATGGCCTACAATGCGATGCAAAGTAGCCCATTATACTTTACCTTTGCAGGGAGACAAAGAGGAAGTAAACCCATCAGGGTTTACTTTCTCTTTAACAATTTATCTCTTGTAGATCCATGCCCTTTTTATTGAATGCCCCACCAATAATTAAAGTACATTCTCTGCTTACAGTGGTTCGCTGGACAAAGGTGTCCCTTGAAATTTTCTTAAAATGTTGGCATTAGGAAGGGAAAAGGGCGGAGGTTGGTTATTAATAATCTCCAATGCAATACTCCTATTGCACACGATTCTGCACAAACGGCTGTATTTTAAATTGGGTGCTGAAATGAGCATTGGCTGGAACCGAATGCAATCATGAAAAGGAAATGTCACCAGCACACCAGGACCTTCAAAAATGGGTTCAAAACTTTAATCACATAGTATCAAAAAGTAAAAGCGATGTTTTGGAGCCACGTAGGACCCCTTCATCAGGCATGTGACAAATTGTGATACAGACAGCACACTATTTAACCACTTGCCGACCGCCGCACGACGATATACGTCGACAGAATGGCACGGGCAGGCATATGGGCGTATATATACGTCCCTGCCTTCCCGCGGGTGGGGGGCCCGATCGGGCCCCCCCCCGGTGCCTGCGGCGGTCGGTATTCGTTCGGGAGCGATCCGGGATGAGGGGGCGGCCATTCATTCATGGCCACCCCCTCGCGATCGCTCCCGACGAATAGAAATGCTCCGTGACATCACTTCCTCTCCTGTAATGTAAACACAGGAGAGGAAGTGATGTAATCTCTCCTCCGTGTCGGTATTTTTCGTTCCGGCACCGAGGAGAGAGGATCGGTGAGTTGCACCAACACGACACTACACAGTAGAACATGCCAGGCACACTCACACCCCCCCTTAACCCCCCGATCACCCCCCCAATTACCCCTGCCCTCCCAGTCACAGTGACACCAATGCATTTTTTTTTTTTTTTTTTTTTTGCATTGGTGTCATTTGTGACTGTAATAACTGTTAGGGCAGTTAGGGTTAGCCCCCTTTAGTTCTAATGTGCCCCCCTAACCCCCCCAATAAAGGTTTAACCCCGTGATCACCCCCCGTCGCCAGTGTCACTAAGGCTGGGTTCACATTGCAGCGGTTTATGAGAACGGATGTGATTCGCACCGCACTGCAGTGCAAATCACATCCGATCTCTGCGCGATTCGAGTTCAGCCATACAGATAGTATGGCTGAATTCGTGCCGCACCCGCCGCAAATTCGCACGGGACCCTTTTTTTAGTCCGCAGCAGAATCGGATTGCATGGGTGTTCACACCATGCGATCCGAGTTTGCAGATCGCACTGCGATATGCGAACTGATCTGGGGGTGTCATTAACATTTCACTGACACTCCCAGCAGTTCGCATAGGGCAGTGTGAACTGCCGCTGGGAGGCATGCGATGCGGGAACCCGCCGCGGATTCGTGGCGTTCCCGCATCGCTCCAGTGTGAACCCAGCCTAATAAGCGATCATTTTTCTGATCGCTGTATTAGTGTCACAGGTGACGCTAGTTAGGCAGGTAGGTATTTAGGTTCGCCGCAACTTTTTATAGCGCCAGGGACCCCCATATACTACCGCATAAAGCCCCCTGATTGCCCCCTAGTTAACCCTTTCACCAGTGATCACCATATAACTGTTACAGGTGACGCTGGTTGGTTAGTTATTTTTTTTATAGTTTCAGGGCACCCGCCATTTATTACCTAATAAAGGTTTAACCCCCTGATCACCCGGCGGGTGTCATTTGTGACTGTAATAACTGTTAGGGCAGTTAGGGTTAGCCCCCTTTAGTTCTAAGGTACCCCCCTAACCTCCCCAATAAAGGTTTAACCCCGTGATCACCCCCCGTCACCAGTGTCACTAAGGCTGGGTTCACATTGCAGCGGTTTATGAGAACGGATGTGATTCGCACCGCACTGCAGTGCAAATCACATCCGATCTCTGTGCGATTCGAGTTCAGCCATACAGATAGTATGGCTGAATTCGTGTCGCACCCGCCGCACCCGCCGCAAACTCGCACGGGACCCTTTTTTTGGTCCGCAGCAGAATCGGATCGCATGGGTGTTCACACCATGCGATCCGAGTTTGCAGATCGCACTGCGATATGCGAACTGATCTGGGGGTGTCATTAACATTTCACTGACACTCCCAGCAGTTCGCATAGGGCAGTGTGAACTGCCGCCGGGAGGCATGCGATGCGGGAACCCGCCGCGGATTCGTGGCGTTCCTGCATCGCTCCAGTGTGAACCCAGCCTAATAAGCGATCATTTTTCTGATCGCTGTATTAGTGTCACAGGTGACGCTAGTTAGGCAGGTAGGTATTTAGGTTCGCCGCAGCTTTTTATAGCGCCAGGGACCCCCATATACTACCGCATAAAGCCCCCTGATTGCCCCCTAGTTAACCCTTTCACCAGTGATCACCATATAACTGTTACAGGTGACGCTGGTTGGTTAGTTATTTTTTTATAGTTTCAGGGCACCCGCCATTTATTACCTAGTCTCACTAGTGTACCCCTAAATTTAGGGGTGTCTACTTTCCAAAATGGGGTCATTTGGGGGGGGTTTGTGCCATCTTGGCATTTTATGGCCTTCAAAACTGTAACGCCCTTAGAAAGCCTGAAGGCGGTGCTTGGTTTTCGGGGCCCCGTACGCGGCTAGGCTCCCAAAAAATCCCACACATGTGGTATCCCCGTACTCAGGAGAAGCAGCAGAATTTATTTTGGGGTGTCATTTCACATATGCCCATGGCATGTGTGAGCAATATATCATTTAGTGACAACTTTGTGAAAAAAAAAAAATTAAAGTTTGTAATTTTCCCGCAACTTGCGGCAAAATATAAAATATTCCATGGACTCAACATGCCTCTCAGCAAATAGCTTGGGGTGTCTACTTTCTTAAATGGGGTCATTTGTGGGGGTTTTGTGCCATCTTGGCATTTTATGGCCTTCAAAACTGTAATAGGTAGTGAGGAGTGAAGTCAAATATTTACGCCCTTAGAAAACCTGAAGGCGGTTCTTGGCTTTCCGGGGCCCCGTACGCGGCTAGGCTCCCAAAAAATCCCACACATGTGGTATCCCCGTACTCAGAAGAAGCAGCAGAATTTATTTTGGGGTGTCATTTCACATATGCCCATAGCATGTGTGAGCAATATATCATTTAGTGACAACTTTGTGTAAAAAAAAAAATTTTTTTTTTTTTGTCATTATTCAATCGCTTGAGGCAAAAAAATAAAATATTCAATGGGCTTAACATGCCACTTATCAATTTCCTTAGGGGGTCTACTTTCCAAAATGGGGTCATTTGGGGGGGGGGGTTTTGTACTGCCCTGCCATTTTAGCACCTCAAGAAATGAGATAGGCAGTCGTAAACTAAAAGCTGCGTAAATTCCAGAAAATGTACCTTAGTTTGTAGATGTGACAACTTTTGCGCAAACCAATAAATATAGTTATTGACTTTTTTTTTACCAAAGACATGTGGCTGAATACATTTTGGCCTAAATGTATGACTAAAATTGAGTTTATTGGATTTTTCTAATAACAAAAAGTAGAAAATATCATTTTTTTTCAAAATTTGCGGTCTTTTTCCATTTATATCGCAAAAAATAAAAATCGCAGAGGCAATCAAATACCATCAAAAGAAAGCTCTATTTGTGGGAAGAAAAGGACGCAAATTTTGTTTGGGTACAACATTGCATGACCGCGCAATTACCAGTTAAAGCAGCGCAGTGCCAAATTGTAAAAAGACCTCTGGTCATTTACCAGCAAAATGGTCCGGTCTGAAAGTGGTTAAAGAACCATTCACCAATCAGTGCAAAGAGAAAATGACCCCCGACCCGCCCCCTGACATCCAATGACATCATATTCCCACTATACACCTGTGGCAGAACCCATACAAACATTCCTCTTTGCTTGTCATTTAAATAAAACAGCCTTCAAGCTATCATAGCTACTTTAGCAAGAGTGGAACTACTATACTGCTTGTCTAAAACGAATTCTACTCTCCACAGAAAACTAACTTGCAATTGCAGCCTCATCTGACATTTCTGTTCCTCTCTTTTGTTTCTTAGCATTGCTAGGTGACTATAAGGGGCTTGTCTCTCTGCTCCAATCCGGCAACACGTTGTGCGCATGACCCCTAAGGAACCGGTACGTTAATGCAGCCGTCCACCGTTGCCATGTCATTCCATGACGCCGGCAGCGGTCTGCAAGCAGACAGGAAGCACACTGGGGCTAGGAAAGAAAACAAGTGAAGATCGAATGTGAAAATGAATCATGGCAACTGCACTTTAAAGATATGAAAAAACGAGAAGAAAGAAAAATAAATAAATAAAAGATAAAATATAAAAATTATTTGAAAAGAAAAGAAAAAAAGGATAAATTGCAAAAAAAAGGATAAATTGCAAAAAGCAAATAAAAAAACAAAATAAAAAAAAATAAAGATAAAAAATAGACGAAAATAAAAAAATAAAATAAAAATGAAAATTAATAAAACTATTAAAAAATATATATAATAGAAAATAACAGACAAAAACTAAAATGTAATTACATTAGAATTAAATAAAAAAATTTAAAATAAAAACAAAAATAAAAAATGGGGGGCGTGGCCGACCTCACAGGAAGATGGACGCATAACAGGTTAGCTCCCGCTGTGTTAACTGTCGCTTTGCTGCTGAGAGACTTTTCTTTGCTTACCCGGTCCAGCTGACATGGGGACAGCATCACGGACATCCTCCGCCTCTCATTCCCACTCACCGAGAAGTAACCAAAGCAGCACAAACAGCAATTTTCCTGACCCTTTCTGGACACAGGGCTCTAACATGTTACCTCAGCAGAGAATACCTGGAATGCAGCCAGATTATCACCCCGCTGACTCAGATATTTCAGTTGCCTCTGCTTCTGCCCTAGCTGCTACACACCTAAGTCTTTTATACCTCAGAACAGTAGCAGCAGATATAAAGGATACACTGTCAGCTGCCATTGCAAACCTGCGTCTAGACATCTGTGCCATTGCTGACAGGGTTCTTGTGGTAGAAAACACAGCTGCCCAGCATCATACAATTCTGAGCAGAATGTCCCATAAAATAGATGCCCACACACTACAGCTTAGAGACATACAAAGACACACAGAAGATTTGGATAATAGAGGGAGAAGACATAATCTGCGTGTCAGAGGTTTACCAGAGGCTGTGGATTCTGATCATTTACTGTCTGCCATTACTACTATATTCAATGACCTGCTAGACAGACCAGTGCACACAAATATAGCAATGGAAAGAATTCACAGGGCCCTCAAACCTAAAGGCAGAGAGAATGATCCCCCCAGGGATGTGGTGTGCTGTTTGGTTGATTATAAACTTAAAGAAGACATTCTTCACAAAGCGAGAAACAGGATTCACATTATGTTTGAGGGAGCGTAGATTCATATATACCAAGACCTTTCTGGCATTACTCTGAAGAACTGAAGAGACATAAAACCCCTATTAGACACACTGCATGCCAAAAATATTCTGTACAGGTGGAAATTCCCCTTTGGGCTCTCAGCTACATTTCAAGGTCGCACGGCTCTGCTGAGAGTGCCCGAGGACCTACCATACTTTTGCAACACTATGGGCATTCCTCTAGCAGAAGTCCCAAATTGGTACGCCGAATTCTGACAATCTGCGACTAAAAAAGAACAACAACACGAAGAGCCGATGGAGGCACAGGAGACCCGATACCGTCGTCGCAGATCTCCATCAGACGATAGGTCTTCAGTGTCCACCAGAAGACAGCACAACGGTACAAGCTCACCTGAATCCCCACAACCTAGAAGGGCCAGAAGGGACCATGGGTCACAGCGCAACCGTGTTTACCAGCGCTAACAATCAAGCTTGGAGAGTATACTGGTTTAATCCATGGTTGCTTATAATCTCCTAGTTTAATGGGTTTATTGCATAGTACAAGATGCCTTTTCTAGCCTCTTTACACCGACTTTACTCATCTGCTTTGGTTAAACTGATTAGAGATTGTCAACATCATATAAATTCTGGGGTTAAGTTACTGTTATAGATTGGAAATGATAAATTCTCTTACACAATTCAAATCTCATGGTCCCACTAGAAGAGTACATAGGAAAGGACTACTGCACAGTTTTTAAACATCCTCATCCTCATTTATAGTACTTTGATATTAGTTACTGCTCAGTCTGTTTTGTTCAATTTCTAGCAGTTGATTAGTCCTATATAAGGTTTTCCAATGCAGAACCCCCCTCCCCCCTCATCACATCCGTAGGACTACGGTTATTTGGATTTGTTTTCAGTTATCCTGCTCTGAGGAGACCAATGAACTAGTATCATCCTCTGAAATATACAGTGGTGTGAAAAAGTGTTTGCCCCCTTCCTCATTTCCTGTTCCTTTGCATGTTTGTCACACTTAAGTGTTTCGGAACATCAAACCAATTTAAACAATAGTCAAGGACAACACAAGTAAACACAAAATGCAATTTGTAAATGAAGGTGTTTATTATTAAAGGTGAAAAAAAATCCAAACCATCATGGCCCTGTGTGAAAAAGTGATTGCCCCCTAAACCTAATAACTGGTTGGGCCACCCTTAGCAGCAACAACTGCAACCAAGCGTTTGCGATAACGTGCAATGAGGCTTTTACAGCGTCCTGGAGGAATTTTGGCCCACTCATCTTTGCAGAATTGTCCTAATTCAGTTACATTAGAGGGTTTTCGAGCATGAACGGCCTTTTTAAGGTCATACCACAACATCTCAATAGGATTCAGGTCAGGACTTTGGCTAGGCCACTCCAAAGTCTTCATTTTGTTTTTCTTCAGCCATTCGGTGGTGGACTTGCTGGTGTGTTTAGGATCATTGTCCTGCTGCAGAACCCAAGTTCGTTTCAGCTTGAGTACATGAACAGATGGTCGGACATTCTCCTTCAGGATCTCTTGGTAGACAGCAGAATTCATAGTTCCTTTTATCACGGCAAGTCTTCCAGGTCCTGAAGCAGCAAAACAGCCCCAGACCATCACACTACCACCACCATATTTTACTGTTGGTATAATGTTCTTTTTATGAAATGCAGTGTTCCTTCTACGCCAGATATACTTGGACACACACCTTCCAAAGAGTTACACTTTTGTCTCATCGGTCCACAGAATGTTGTCCCAAAAGTCTTGGGGATCATCAAGATGTGTTGTGGAGAAATTGAGACGAGCTTTGATGTTCTTTTTGCTCAGCAGTGGTTTTCTCCTTGGAACTCTGCCATGCAGGCCATTTTTGCCCAGTCTTTTCCTGATGGTGGAGGCATGAACGCTGACCTTAACTGAGGCAAGTGAGGCCTGCAGTTTCTTGGACGTTGTTGTGGGGTCTTTTGTCACCTCTTGGATGAGTCGTCGCTGCGCTCTTGGGGTAATTTTGGGCGGCCGGCCACTCCTGGGAAGGTTCACCACTGTTCCATGTCTTCGCCATTTGTGGATAATGGCTCTCACTGTGGTTCGCTGGATTCCCAAAGCTTTGGAAATGGCTTTATAACCCTTTCCAGACTGATAGATCTCAATTACTTTCTTTCTCAATTGTTCCTGAATTTCTTTGGGTCTCGGCATGATGTGTAGCTTTTAAGGATCTTCTGGTGGACCTTACTGTGTCAAGCAGCTCCTATTTAAGTGATGCCTTGATTGTGAACAGGTGTGGCAATAATCAGGCATGGGTGTGGCTAGAGAAATTGAACTCAGGTGTGGACAACCACAGTTATAGTATGTTTTAACAAGGGGGGCAATCACTTTTTCACACAGGGCCATGGTGGTTTGGATTTTTTTTCACCTTTAATAATAAACACCTTCATTTACAAATTGCATTTTGTGTTTACTTGTGTTGTCCTTGACTATTGTTTAAATTGGTTTGATGTTCTGAAACACTCAAGTGTGGCAAACATGCAAAGGAACAGGAAATGAGGAAGGGGGCAAACACTTTTTCACACCACTGTACCTAGAAACAGTCAAGCTAGGCACTGTTTAAATGAGATGTAAGGCATAAAGGTGGTCCAACAAGGCCCAAGGAAAATCGGAAGCACTATAAATTTTTTTTTTTTTTGCATTTTTTTTTTTTTTTTGCATTTTTTAAGCCATCATAGGTAAAAATCGCCTTTAATTTTAATTTCAATATTCGTTTTATAGTATACCACTTTAGTGGAATCATCATAATGGTTATGTCTCGTTCTTATGGATGAAATACTAGAAAGTGTTATTGAATTACACTACGGTCAAGACATTAAGTGAGACTCTTCACATTTTATAATTGTTAGTTTTGCATTATTACTTGTGCTGTTGTCCTAGTTAGTGCTTAGGTATGGCTATTTTACTTCCAGCACTTGATAAATCCATCCCAGGATTCTACATTAAACTATCCCCACCTATCCTCAACCCACTGGAATGTGGCAGTGAGAGATTGTTATATTTCTTCCACCGTTGTGGATATACTAAGGAACGTGAATGGATTTATACATAGGTATAGTACCAATACAATTAGACACTACACAAGTAGTTGGGAGATACTAGTTTGGTTCAAGAAAGCCCAAAATACTCCAACTGCACTAGAATTATTTTATTACATTATTTTTATTTTATTATTTATTTTATTTTTTTTTTCCTGTTCCGTACTTGTCTTCTTAGGTTAAGATAATCTTTAATATTAAGGTTAAAGTACACCAAAGACACCTTATTAATGGTATATTGGTAAGGACATTCTGGTGTGGCAAATATTTCTAATTTTACACCGTCTATTCCATACACCCACTAATATTTCCTGTTATTTGTTCTATATATATTAGGATTCAGAGCTGTGGTTTCTAGTTCTTTCCAAAGAAGTATAAGTTTATATAGGCGTGATACTGCTATGCTTTATAAATTTACAATTTATTTATTTATTTATTTTTTTTTTTATGTGAGAACATCTCAGTATTTTATTTGCAGATTCCACAAAAAAAAGTCTCTACTCGCATACACCATGTCCTGATTTGTGTCACTCATGTAGTTGCTTGGGTCCATTATCATAATTAGATATTTCGTACTTCCACACCCATGCCAAATACATGACCGGTATCAACACAAATTTTCCTTAGTTTCTCATATTTACACCTTTATAGGCATTTGGCATTGATAACAGCGGATTACCATGTCACTCATTCTCCTGTTCTCCGTGAGGTTTTATCCAACCCCCACACAGTAGCCTGTGTTATGTAGGCTTTCTCTGGCCTTGCTCTGTACTTCTCTGATTAATTTTACGCAGGTCTTGGGTAGATCCCATAACCTGCTCGGTTGTTGCTTCAGACCTTTCCCCACATTACACCATCTAAGGCCGCGTACACACGGGCGGATTGTCTGTCCAACTTAGTCCGCTGAACCGTGTTTCAGTGGACAATCCGCTCGTGTGTGGGCTTCAGCTGACTTTTTCAGCGGACTGTCTGACGAACAAAGTCTTACGGAATTTCCGTAATTTTGTCCGTTCAAACTTGGTTTTGTCCGTCCAAACTTGGTTTCAGCGGACAGTCCGCTCGTGTGTAGGCAAGTTGGACAGACTAAGTATGGCGCATGCTCAGAAAGGATTTACACGGCCGAAGGTTGCATTGCAGTGTATAGGACGTTGTTTTTCTAGTCCCGTCGTACGTGCTGTACACGTCATCATGCACGCTTTCAGCGGACTGTCTGCTCATCGTGTGTGGTCAAGTCCGTTCATTCAAATTTTGAACGGATTGTCTGTCGGATTGTCTGACGAACTTAGTTGGGCAGACAATCCGCCCGTGTGTACGCGGCCTTAGCCTTATCACATAACCTGGTCTATTCCCCTTCCCCCTTTCCCCTATTGCCAAAGTTATTCCAAAAAGAAAGCTACTAATCAAAACATACAATGTATCTTGCAGGAAGGCACTGCCCTCCTCCCCAGGTCAAGCTATATTCTTTAAACATAAGGGGTCTTAAAGAGGGATTCCACCAAAAAAAAAAAAATATTAAAAGCCAGCAGCTATAAATACTACAGCTGCTGACTTTTAATAAATGGACACTCACCTGTCCCAGGTTCCAGCGGTGCCGGCAGCCGAGGCCGATCGATCGCTCGGCCCTCCGCTGCTGCCGCCACGATTCTAGGTGAGGGAATAAGGAAGTGAAGCGAATCGGCTTCACTTCCCGGTTCCCTACTGCGCATGCGCGAGTTGCGCCACGCAAAAGGAAATCTCTGCGCTGTCACTGGGACCCGTGTGTGTCCCAGCAGACAGCGCGGCAGGGCAGGAAATGGCGTAGACTCCCACGGGAGTCTATGCCCGGAAGTGGGTGTAAATACCTGTCTTTGACAGGTATCTCCACCCCCCTCCCCCCTGAAAGGTGTCAATTGTGACACCGGAGGGGGGAGGGATCCGATCAGCGGAGGTTCCACTTTAGGGTGGAATCCCGCTTTAACACTCCAGAAAAAAGATCTCAGTTGTTTATGTTACTAAGAAAAGCTAAAGCAGACATTGTATACCTCCAAGAAACACATTTTAGATCAGATAATATCCCCAACCTTTCAATCCAGAGTATCCAACAGTATTTCATGCTACTAATCCAGACTCCAAATCAAAGGGAGTATCTATTCTGATATCTAAAAAATGCCCATTGCAGATCCAAGATACTTTGATTGATACTAATGCAAGATATATTTTTCTAAAAGACAAATTGCATAACAAACTCGTTACTTTGGCTAATTTGTACGCCCCTAACAAACAACACGTTCCTTATTTCCGTGAAGCCTTACAAAACCTTAGTACATTTCACGCAGGCATGCTCATCATCGGGGGTGATTTCAATTTGGCCTTGAACCCCTCACTTGATACATCCTCAGGTCACTCTATCACGCATATGGCTCTTCGGACAATAAAAACACAGCTATCTAACCTGGAGTTACACGATACTTGGCGCAAATTGAACCCAAACTCTAAAGATTTCACTTTCTGTTCCCCTCTGCATCGTAGATGCACAAGAATAGACTACAACCGGATTTGGATCTACTTCATCGAGCTACAATTGACCCAATGGTAATTTCAGATCATCACCCTATTTCTGTCACAATCACATTTTTTACATCCAACACTAGACAATCAATCTGGCGAACGAATAGCTGTATTTTAACTGATCCAGTAAATGTAAAGCATATAAATGATCGCTTGTTGTAAGATTTTCAGGAGAATGATTCCTCCGGAATTACCCCAGTTACCCTTTGGGCGGCACATAAGTGTGTCATACGGGGAGAACTAATTTCCATAAACGCTCAATGTCAAAAAGCTAGACAAGCTCTGATATCCAAATTATTGGATAAAATTCATTCCCTGGAAAGACAGCATAAACAATCATTGGCTGATCAAACTTTTCAAGAGTTATTAAAACCTAGGGAAGAACTTCTAGAAGAACTAGGGAAATCCATACGTCGCAAATATGCCCTATCACAAAAAAACTTCTATGAGTTTGGGAATAAATCCAGCTAATTTCTAGCTAAGGCCCTGCAATCTAAAAACGCAAATACTACCATACATTACATAACGGACCCCAAAGGGAATAAAATAGAATCATCCAGTGGAATTGCAAATCAATTTAAACAATTTTTTCTAAACTTTACAACATACAATCCCATTCGCAGACAGGCTAAAACAAGGACAGGATAAGATTAATACAACATTTCCTTACACAATATGGTCCACACCCTATCACTGAAGAGGAGGCAGATGATTTAGATAAACCTCTTACCAGGGAAGAAACGCTGGAAGCCCTCAAAATTATGAAGCCAAACAAAAGCCCTGGCCCAGATGGCCTTCCGGTTAGTTACAATAAAACATTCAAGTTCTCATACCAAGGTTCTTAGAGACCTTTAATTCTCTAGATACCCTCTCAGATAAAAATAAAGATCTTTTAGAAGCCCATATAGTTATGATACCAAAACCAAATAAAGATTCATCTATAGTTTCTAACTACAGGCCCATTTCTTTAATAAATGTCGATGTGAAACTTTATGCAAAAATTTTAGCTAATCGTATACTTCCTCTACTGTTCTCTTTGATTTCTCTGGACCAAGTGGGATTTGTCCCAGGCAGAGAAGCTAGGGACAATACCTTGAAGGCACTCAATATTCATCATTGGCTGTCATCTTCCAACACCCCTGTGTTTTTCCTTTCCCTCGATGCGGAGAAAGCGTTCGACAGAGTGGCCTGGGACTAAATGACGGAAGTCTTACGCAAAATAGGTTTCAAGGAATGCATGATGAACTATATCTTAACCTTATATTCATCCACAACAGCAAAAATCTGAGTTAATGGTCTTCTGTCGGACGCTTTCTCCGTGTCGAATGGAACTAGACAGGGTTGTCCCTTATCCCCCCTTATATTTATACTAACCACGGAACCCATTCTAAGCAAAATTAGAGCCAACAGAGATATTAAAGGAGTTGAAATAGCAAATACTCATTACAAATTAGCGGCTTACGCCGATAATATTCTTGGATTAAGTTGGAAATAGAGCAGGGCCACAGCTTTATTGAACTTCTCAAAAGTGCAACTTTACAAATGTACCAAACAATGGCAGTCACAGTATACTATGAGCACCCATAAAACATAAACTCACATAGTCTAAGAGGCTTGTCCTTACTATCAGTTTCAAAGAGGCATTAGACCGACCCCAGAATTTACCAAACAACATGCCAGTCATAGTATACCGTGGGAATCCATAAACATAAACTTACATAGTCTAAGAGAGCCTGTCCTTACCATCAGTGCCAAACAGGCATTAGACTGACCCCAGAATTTAACTTGAGGGCATAGCCCATAAAGGAACATCAATTTCTGGCAAGGTCAAAACAACCACACACTACTCAGTGGTACACTGACGAGTGCCCTGCCGCAGCCAGCACCTGCTCGACACCAGATTGTAGGTCACGATTAGGGATGAGCCGAACACCCCCCGGTTCGGTTCGCACCAGAACTTTCGAACGGACCCCAAATTCGTACGAACGTTAAACCCCATTGAAGTCTATGGGACTCGAACGTTCAAAATTAAAAGTGCTAATTTTAACGGCTAATATGCAAGATACTGTCCTAAAAAGGGTTTGGGGACCTGGCTCCTGCCCCAGGGGACATGGGTCAATGCAAAAAAAAGTTTTAAAAACAGCCGTTTTGGCGGGAGCACTGATTTTAATGACTATTAAAGTGAAAGAAAAAAAAGTTTCCTTTAAATATCATGCCTGGGGGGTGTCTGTAGTATGCCTGTGAAGTGCCATGTGTTTCCCGTGTTTAGAACAGTCCCTGCACAAAATTACATTTAACGGAAATAACGTCATTTAAAACTGCTTGCGGTTTTAATGTTATATCTGGTTCCTGCAATATGGTTGAAAATCATTGAGAAAAATGGCATGGGTAGCCCTCCCTGCCCATTACCAGCCCCTTTGGGTCTTGTACGGATATTAAGGGGAACCCCGTACCCATATTGAAAAAAGGAAATACGTGTGGCCCCCAGGCCTTATATACTCAGAACAGCAGTATACAGGCGGTGCAAACAAGACAGGGACTGTGTAGGTTTGTTGTGTTAAGTAGAATCTGTTTGTAATTCAGAGCACGCAGACAGCACGCACAATCTCCTAACACTGACTGACAGCTCTATTATAAAAGATATATATATCGCTAGCTATATAGGTGAATATAGCGGTGTATACTGCGGTCAGGGCACGCAGACAACAACCACTACAGAAGAGCAAGAACGAAAAATCGGCCGATAACGATCGGTGTATACTGTGTTGAAGGTACACAGAACACCCACTAACTGCTACAGACGCCAACACACTACACAAGGCCGCCGCGCTGGCGGCCTTATATAGTGTGGGGTGTGTACTACACAGCCTGAGCTATGATTGGCCACAGGCATCCTGCCTGTGGCCAATCATGGCTCTCCTCGCTGCTGGCGCTGTGATTGGCCAAGCATGCGAGGTCACAGTGCATGCTTGACCAATCATGAGCCAGCAATGCACTGCGTCATCGCAGTGCATTGTGAGCTGTGAGCGCCACATGAATTTGGCGCGAACGGCCCATAACGTTCGGAATTCGACGAAGGGGCGAACAGCCGATGTTCGAGTCGAACATATGTTTGACTCGAACACGAAGCTCATCCCTAGAAACGATTAACATATTTAGGCCAATCATTTAAATGAACCTCATCGGGTCCTAATAAATACTGTTATCTCCCTCAAGACCCCAGTGGCTGACAACAATGCCACCAATCCTGACGACAAATTTGAAAACCTAGGCATTCACCTTGCGGCGAAACAGCTTCAAACAAGAACTAGAAACAAGAACAAAGTATGTGACGGGACAAAACCAGAAAAGGGGGGAAAATGTTTAACCAAACAATAGATTGGTAAAACTGGCACGACACGGAGAAATACCCTGCTTAATAGAGGAGATTGAATCTACAGGCCTGTAATGTCCTACATTGTTACCCCATACAAGAATGATAAACAAAAAACAAATTGTCTCAGGTAATACCAGCAGCCAGTGTAGGCCATGAAAACTGCGACAAAGAACTGCAAAGGAAAATTCTCCTCATAATGTCAAAATTCGGCATGGCAAGAGGCCCAATTAACAAAGGAGTCAGCAATGATCCAAAGTAATTCTGGGGAGAGACATGAAATCAGAACAAAAGGTAAGGACGAACATATAGCAACAAGTCAAATAAATCACTTCTACCTAAAAGCCATCTCTGTCATCTGAAAAAAAAAAAAAAACATGCCATGGGCAGCAATGGCTGCGCCAATGCAAAAAGGATATGTGGAAGAAATCATGAGGAGGAAAGACCAGCTGGGAAAAGGAAAAGGCGCAAGACCAGGGGCGGACTGACCATTCGGGCACTCGGCACTGCCCGAGGGCCTCATGCCACTAAGGGGCCCCATCAGGGTTGCCAGCCTCAATAAAACCAGGAACAGTATGTAAAAATCTGTGGTTTTTTTCAATCCCAAGATTATAGCTGCCTGCCTTTCCAGTACCTTTTCAGTGTGTGTATGTGTATTCTGTGTGTTTATACTGTGTGTGCATATTCTGTATGTGTGTGTGTGTATATACTGTGTGGCCCCATAATCTATTGCCTGAGGGCCCCATAATCTCCTATTGCCTGGAGGCCCCCCATAATCTCCTATTGCCCAGGGGACCCATAAACTTCTTCTATTGCCCGGGGGGCCCATAATATCCTATTGCCCAGGGGGCCCCATGAGTTGTCAGTCCTCCCCTGCGCAAGACCCGCAAAAAATTCTCATTTGTTGAGGTTGGAAGAATAAGCGAGAGATAAAACAAAGGATTCTGTGATCAGCACATCCTCAAAGTTACCATAAACTGGGCGTTTGTCCTTGGCGGCAATTTCACTAACCCTAAAGGTGCCAAAGAATGCCCAAGAAAAGGCAACTCGAAACAAAAGAACCCTAAATGCAAAAACAGACAGAGGGCAAAATGGAGAGGATGTCGGTTAAATTTGTGCACAGAAAACAGTTGCCGAGAATCAGGGAAGCAATCAGATGCTTCCAACCATTTTCCTTCAAAATCCTCTGAATAAGAAAACTTTGGAGATGTCCTCCCTGCTGAATAGTCTGAACCAAACAATACAGCAGAGGGAGTGGTACCCACCGTTGAACCAGCCATGGCTATATCCTGTAGGTAGAGGAGGTAGAATAAGAGCCAGGTGTCCATCCCACAGGGGGAAAGGGAGAAATAATCGACAGGTGGAAGCATCCATTCATCCCAAATTTGCTGACAGGTTACCTGAGAGTTCTGGAAGGGGAGGCATGGAGGGGGGGGGGGGGGGGGTTTCAACAGGAGTCAGAAATGAGACTACACAAAAAAGGAAGGACAAGGAAGACCTACAGCAATTAGCTACATCTGAAGCGAAACAGTCAACTGAAGACATCCAAGCACCAGAAAAACACAACAGGGAGAACAATGGTGGAGAGCATGCAGAGAGGCAGTTAACCACTTGACTATAATAGGAATGGGCTCTAACAGCATCATGTTACACAACAAATAGAGTTGGGCCAATGAGGCCAGCCAAGGTTCAGCAGACCAGTCATCCTGGAATAAAATGCCAAAGCTACAGGATCTGAATGCAGCCCTGTAAAAAACTCCAGCATCTCAATGCCCAAAAGGACAGAAGGTGGGCAGGACCTTCCATATTGTTGGGATGGAACAGTCGCAGTGTACAGGAAGGAAGCGAAAGGCAGATTTGATGTCGGCCTTCACCAGAGGCGTAGAAGCACCAGAGAACTTAAGAAAAAAAAAGTGTTGTATCAAAAGTGCAATATTGGTCCCAGGGATTCTCCTGATCAAGGCTACCATTAACTGACAAGCCTGCAGGAAAAAAAAAGTGTTGAATAAGCTTCCCGACGGGCTTTAGACAGAGTTACGATGGACTTCCGAATGAACGGACTTGCCCACACGCGAATGGACTAAAGTCCGTTCGAAATTCCGTTCGTTTTGAACATGATGACATACGAACTAGAAAACGAAGTTCAATAGCTAGTAGTTAGTTGCATCGTATTTGGTCCAATAGGAATTGAGTCCGTCAGACAGATTTGAAACATGTTCTACAGTGCCTTGCGAAAGTATTCGGCACCCTTGAACTTTTCAAGCTTTTGCCACATTTCAGGCTTCAAACATAAAGATATAAAAAAAATTTTTTTTGTGAAGAATCACCAACAAGTGGGACACAATTGTGAAGTGGAACGAAATCTATTGGATTTTTGAAACTTTTTTAACTAATAAAAAAATGAAAAGTGGGGCGTGCAAAATTATTCGGCCCCCTCGCGTTAATACTTTGTAGAGCCACCTTTTGCTGCGATTACAGCTGCAAGTCGCTTGGGGTATGTCTCTATCAGTTTTGCACATCGAGAGACTGAAATTCTTGCCCATTCTTCCTTGCAAAATAGTTCGAGCTCAGTGAGGTTGGATGGAGAGTGTTTGTGAACAGCAGTTTTCAGCTCTTTCCACAGATTCTCGATTGGATTCAGGTCTGGACTTTGACTTGGCCATTCTAACACCTGGATACGTTTATTTGTGAACCATTGCTTTGTAGATTTTGCTGTATGTTTGGGATCATTGTCTTGTTGGAAGATAAATCTCCGTCCCAGTTTCAGGTCTTTTGCAGACTCCAACAGGTTTTCATCCAGAATGGTCCTGTATTTGGCTGCATCCATCTTCCCCTCAATTTTAACCATCTTTCATGTCCCTGCTAAAGAAAAGCAGGCCCAAACCATGATGCTGCCACCACCATGTTTGACAGTGGGGATGGTGTGTTGAGGGTGATGAGCTGTGTTGCTTTTACGCCAAACATATCGTTTTGCATTGTGGGCAAAAGGTTTGATTTTGGTTTCATCTGACCAGAGCACCTTCTTCCACATGTTTGGTGTGTCTCCCAGGTGGCTTGTGGCAAACTTTAGATGAAACTTTTTATGAATATCTTTGAGAAATGGCTTTCTTCTTGCCACTCTTCCATAATGGCCAGATTTGTGCAGTGTACAACTGATTGTTGTCCTATGGACAGACTCTCCCACCTCAGCTGTAGTTCTCTGCAGTTCATCCAGAGTGATCATGGGCCTCTTGGCTGCATCTCTGATCAGTCTTCTCCTTGTCTGAGCTGAAAGTTTAGAGTGACGGCCAGGTCTTGGTAGATTTGCAGTGGTCTGATACTCCTTCCATTTCAAAATGATCGCTAACATAGTGCTCCTTGGGATGTTTAAAGCTTGGGAAATCTTTTTGTATCCAAATCCGGCTTTAAACTTCTCCACAACAGTATTACGGACCTGCCTGGTGTGTTCCTTGGTCTTCATGATGCTCTCTGCGCTTTCAACAGAACCCTGAGACTATCACAGAGCAGGTGCATTTATACAGAGAGGTGGATTCTATTTATCACCATCAGTCATTTAGGACAACATTGGATCATTCAGAGATCCTCGCTGAACTTCTGGAGTGAGTTTGCTGCACTGAAAGTAAAGGGGCTGAATAATTTTGCACGCACCACTTTTCAGTTTTTTATTTGCTAAAAAAGTTTAAAATATCCAATAGAGTTCGTTCCACTTCACAATTGTGTCCCACTTGTTGGTGATTCTTCACAAAAAATTAAAATTTTATATCTTTATATTTGAAGCCTGAAATGTGGCAAAAGGTTGAAAAGTTCAAGGGGGCAGAATACTTTCGCAAGGCACTATATTTCTAGTTCCGTCTGAATTTTTTAAAGAAAAACGATCAGACTATCCCACACACGATCGGACTATCCAACGGAATGATTCCATCAGACCTATTCTGCCGGAAAGTCTGGTCGTTTTACGTGGCATTAGGAGTGGATGAAACCCCTGATTAAATCCTGACTGTAAGAATCAAGCCTCCCTACTGAGAGGGTACTGGTCTAGCCAGTGCAACATCCTTGAGACTTTCACTGGCATCCTCTGTCTTAGGAGGGTTGAACGTGGAACCTGGTTTGGCAGGTGGTGTATTCCCTGTACAGAAAGTGGACTGCTGGGTGGGTACCACCACCAAGGGAAAAGTCGTGCGCGCACAGTGGCTCTCATTAAACAGTCAGCAGTTGCCTGTTGGTATCAGTGGCAGCTGGTGCTCAAAAATTTTGGGGGGGCGCAAACAAACTGAAAAATTCTGAAAAAAAAACAGCATCAAATGCAGTCACTGTGCCATCAAACGCAGCCACTGTGCCTATCAATTGCCGCCACTGTACCATCAAACACAGCCACTGTGCCCATCAAACGCAGCCACTATGCCCATCAAACACAGCCACGGTGCCATATAAAATGCTCCCACTGTGCCATCAAATGCTGCCACTGTGCCCATTCAATAACAGCTACTGTGCCCATCTTATGCAGCCACTGTGCCCCATCAAATGCAGCCACTGTGCAACATCGAATGCAGTCACTGTGCCCATCATATGCAGCCACTGTGACATCATATGCAGCTACTGTGCCCATGAAATGCAGCCTCAGTGTGCCCTATCAAATGCAGCCTCACTGTGCCCCATCAAATTCAGCCTCACTGTGCCCATCAAATGCAGCCTCACTGTGCCCCATAAAATGAAGCCTCACTGTGCCCCAGTGTGCCATCAAACACAGCCACTGTGCCATCAAATGCAGCCACTGTGCCTATCAATTGCCACCACTGTACCATCAAACACAGCCACTGTGCCATCAAACGCAGTCACTGTGCCAATCAATTGCCGCCACTGTGCCAATCAATTGCCACCACTGTGCCATCAAACGCAGCCACTGTGCCCATCAAATGCAGTGACTGTGCCCATCAAACACAGCCACTGTGCCATCAAATGCTGCCACTGTGCCCCATCAATAACAGCTACTGTGCCCATCTTATGCAGCCACTGTGCCCATCTTATGCAGTCACTGTGCCCATCTTATGCAGCTACTGTGCCCCATCAAATGCAGCCACTGTGCAGCATCGAATGCAGCCACTGTGCTTTTTCATATGCAGCCACTGTGCCCCATCAAATGCAGCCTCACTGTGCCCCATCAAATGCAGCCTCACTGTGCCGAATCAAATACAGCCTCACTGTGCCCCATCAAATGCTCCCACTGTGCCCCATCAATTGTGGTCACTGTGCCATATCAAATGCTGCCAGTGTGCCCCCCCCCCCGCCGTCTGTATTTACCCTGTCTTGGTGGCGGTGGGACAGCTCCTCAATGTCTTCTCAAGTCCTCTCTTCCCATCCTCTGCAGTGTCTGTTACCCATCACCTGATTGGCGGAGAGGCGGTTTAGTGTTAGGAAAGCGAATATTCATTCACTTTTCTAACACAGCTGCTTGCAGGTCAGCTTTTTTGACGCCTATTAGAACCTATGACTCTAATCAGGTGCTTCAAAAAAACAAACTGCTGCTGTAATTCAGGTGCCCTGTGCCCAAAAAGGGGCCAGGCGCCTGAATAGGGGATGGCAGCGGCAGCCATAGATAGATTAATGCAATGCATGAATCTATTGGTGATGGGGGGGGTGGCTGGAGAGAGGGGGCGGCGCCCGTACGCCCTTATGGATGCTGGCACATGAGTAATAACCATATGCAGAGTAAAAGTCAGCGCTAGAGAGAATAAAATTAGCAGCTACCAACGTAGGTCTATATACATATACCATAGTAGACTAACATTTTGGCAATCAAAACTTAGTTATTTCCAGGCAGCCATTTTTAGGCAAAACTGGGTATCAAAATTAAATAGCACAGCCCTCCACATATTTTGTAGACTTCCCAACTGAGATCCACAGAACTGAATAGGGAAGGGACTAATTCTGGATTTTTTTTTTTTTTTGCACAGAGCAATGCATAGGCACAGAAACCCTGCAGCCAGTTTCCAACAATACAAGGAAGCTGATTAGATTTTTCACCCTACTACTAACATCAATAACTTTCTATATGTCAACTGTCTGTGTATCAAAAAGCACCAGCGTCAGCACATCAGTGAACTCACAGTGCCATTTTTAAAATGTATTTATTAAATCCCCTGTTCTAAGTGCAATTCGATGGGGGAAATTGATTATAGAGGGCCAACCCAGGTGAGAACCAGACCCCGGGAATGGGGCAGGTGCTGACAGCCAATAAATTAAACATAAATTGATTGGACTGGTGCACAAATGCATCTTTGGCCCAAAAATAGCTACACTTGACTTATTTTAGACCACCTCATAATTATACTTACCCAATGGAGGTAGAGTAGGAGGACTGATGATTGCTTGCAGAAAGTACTGTAAGGAGAGTCTGGAGTCTAGGAGTTGACCCCGTGTGTCAGAGGTTGTGCTGGTGATGTATCAAATAATGTCCCCCATCGGATAGTGTCTGCCCTGTACTGCGCTTGTGCAGTACAGAGGACAAGGAGAAGCCGAACATCTCCGAAGATAAACGGCGCCTGTGCAGTGAATCCAGGTTCAAGCCCCACCATCCATGTGGACATAGGGTTAAAATAAAAAATAGCCAAGCGAAGCGAGGCTGTGCCCGAAGCATGGCACGCAAAGCAAGCCCACGAGGGGCCCTGTTACTACGAGCAACCGTATGTCCACTTGGATGGTGGGGCTTCAACCTGGATTCAGTGCGCAGGCGCCGTTCTTCTTTGGAGACTTTTTGGAGTCTTCTTCTCCTCCGTACTGCGCAAGCACTGCGCCTGCACAGTACGGGGTGGACACTATTCGATGGCCGGACACTTTTTGACAGAACACCGGGACACAGAAGCCCTGTCAGTGAATCTGAGTCATGTTACACTGAAATCATGTCACTGAAGAGGAGAGCTGGATGGCATGCAGGCTGAGGCAGGGATGCAAAGAGTTAATGATCAGTATATATTATAGCGCAGGAGCCCTAACAAATACTTAATGATCAGTACCTCCTGCTCTATGGAAGCCTGATCCCTCAATACAGGTAGTGAGAGGAGCTGAGTGATATGCTGGAGGGGATGAGAACTGACAGTATACATCAGTTCCTGCCCTGTAAGGCACAGGGAACTCAGTCTCTCTGACAGAATGCAGGGAGTGAGATGCTGCAAGTGTCCAAGGTGCGAGGTCCATTCACATGTGATGGCAGTGCTCTGGGAATCCTAGAATAGGGAAGGTGGTGTCTATTAACAGAGGCAGATGCTGTATTAGAAGTCTTCATAGGTTGTGGGCAGAGGATTGAGTGGTGAAAGTGAAAGTAGGAAAGGAGCCAGTGCCATCAGCGCCAGTAGCTGTGGTGAAGGGCCCCAGCCCATGCAGGAATGAGCATAGGGGAAGGCCGCTGGGTGTAGAGGAGAGACACCTTCTGGTCAGAGCAGCAGTTTTCAGGGCATGTGATGGCTGAGAGATACACTCTGGTGTGGGTAGCAACAGGGGTCCATGAATTATAGGAGAGGTCAGGGCCGAGGTGTAGAGCTGTGGGCAGAGTAGGGATTGTAAGGGTGGAGCCAGAAAATTCATTGCCAGTGGCTCCAGTACTAATCCAATGTCTGACTGAAGTACTGAGGACCCTGCAGGGGATAGGGATCAGTCGGTGGATCAGAGCACCTGGGAGATTTTTGTAGTGAGGGGCCTGGGAACAGAGGAGAGATACTTACCTAGCAACTCTTGTGACAGAGCTCCTCAGAGCAGTTGGATGTGCCTCAGCAAAGCCTTTTCCTAGGGTTCAGGCTCCACCTAGTCACCTTAGGTCTTTGTAGCCAATCCTAAAGGAGCTACTTAACCACTTCTGGACCGCCGCACGCCGATGTACGTCCCTAATTTGAGGACAGATATCGTTGTTATGGCAGCAGCTGGCTGCCTTAACCCAGGTATCCCCGTGTTCGGCGGGCGGTCCGGTAAAAGTAGTCTCTGCGGCGGATTAGCCGTGAGATCACTTTTATCAGTGGTGGGAGAGGGGGGCCCCACCGTGATCCGGTGCCCTCCGCCACTTACTGGAGAGTAAGCGGCGATCGGATCCTTCCTGTGGCTGTGCATGGAGACGACTGAGGGCCCCCACCTGTCTCCATGACACTGCAGGGCGTCAAAATGTCACTTTCACACATAGCTCTTAAAGAGGAAGTAAACCCTGATGAGTTTACTTCCTCTTTTTTTCCCTGCAAAGGTAAAGCATAATGGACTACTATGCATCGCATAGTAACTCATTATGTGTCACTTACCTGACACAGGAGCCAGCGAAGTCGCGCTGTCCCCTGTAGTCCGCCGCATCCATCTTGCTTGTGGCGTCTTGCAGCTCCGCCGCTGTCATTCGGCGAAGCCGCGATGACGTCACTCCCGCGCATGCGCACAGGAGTCGACAAATGCGGCAGCTCCATTTTTGGAACTGCCGCGTTCAGTGCGCCTGCGCGCCGCTGTCTACGGCGCATGCGCCGTAGACAGCGGTGCCCGTTTTCGGGCAAATATCTCCTAAACCATATAGGTTCAGGAGATATTGCTCGGACCTACAGGTAAGCCTTAATCTAGGCTTACCTGTAGGTCAAAGTGGTTTGTAAGGGTTTACAACCACTTTAAAGGGCCATTTTTTTTTATTGCATTTTAGTGTAAATATGAGATCTGAGGTCTTTTTGACCCCAGATCTCATATTTAAGAGGTCCTGTCATGCTTTTTTTCTATTACAAGGGATGTTTACATTCCTTGTAATAGGAATAAAAGTAACACATTTTTTTTTTTAACAGTGTAAAAATCAAAAATCAAAGGTAAAATAAATAAGAAAAAAAAATGTAAACGCACCCCGTTGCGCTGAGCTCGCGTGCAAAAACGAACGCATACGTGAGTAGTGCCCGCATATGAAAACAGTGCTAAAACCACACGTGTGAGGTATCGCCGCGATCAGTAGAGCTTGGGCAACAATTCTAGCCCTAGACCTCCTCTGTAACGGAAGACATGCAACCTGTAGAATTTTGTAAATGTCACCTATGGAGATTTTTAAGGGTAAAAGTTTGTCACCATTCCACAAGCGGACACAATTTTGAAGTGTGACATGTTGGGTATCAATTTACTCGGCGTAACATTATCTTTCACAATGTAAAAAGTAATATTGGGCTAACTTTACTGTTGTCTTATTTTTTAATTAAAAAGTGTATTTTATTAAAAAAAAAGTGTGCTTGTAAGACCGCTGCGCAAATACAGTGTGACAGAAAGTATTGCAACGACTGCCATTTTATTCTTTAGGGTGTTAGAATTTTTTTTTATAATGTTTGGGGGTTCTAAGTAATTTTCTAGCAAAAAAAATGTTTTAACTTGTAAACAACACATCCAAAAAAGAGGCCTGGTCTTAAAGTGATTAACTTCCCTTTTAGATTCACACCCACAGTGATGCCATGCTTCCGACAGTCAAGGCTCCCTTTCCCTAAAGGCGGTTGAAGGGGCAGGGCTCGAGAACGCGTGAGAACGGCGTCCTTGCACTTTTTTCACAGCAGGAATGCCGTTCCCTTTGCAGGACAAGAGCTGCCTGAGGCTCTAGCACAGCCTGCTAGCTGTGTTGTCTTCACAGAGCTGACATCAGAAGAGCAGCACAGTGATGCACGGAGGGCAGGGGCTGGCCCAGTTAACTGATTGGTTGATAGAATGCAGAGCGGTTCTATTAACCAATCAGTTAACTGGGGCAGGTCCCGCCCTTTGCTGCACTTCCGATGTCAGCTCTGTGCCTCCGATGCCATCTGCTGTGTCCTGTGTAAGGTAAGACAGGGAAGAGGGCACTGTTATGAAGGAGGGAGGGGGAAAGTATCAGAAACTGAAAGGAATGAGGAGGTGTAATATAAAAGGGAGGCAGGGCAGGAATGTGAAGGGGGGTTCTACAAAGGGGGTGAGGACAGGAATGTGAAGAAGGGTGCTATAAAGGGGCTGAGGACAGGTTTAAATTTTCAAACTGGCTACTTGGTCATCTTCTGTACTATGTCACATTTGCAGTCTGGTCATCTTCTGTAGTATGTCCCATTCACAGTCTGGTCATCTCCTGTTGTCGCATTCGCAGTCTGGTCATCTCCTGTAGTCGCATTCACAGTCTGGTCATCTCCTGTAGTCGCATTCACAGTCTGGTCATCTCCTGTACTATGTCACATTCGCAGTCTGGTCATCTCCTGTAGTTGCATTCGCAGTCTGGTCATCTCCTGTAGTCGCAATCGCAGTCTGGTCATCTCCTGCACTATGTCGCATTCGCAGTCTGGTCATCTCCTGTACTATGACGCATTCGCAGTCTGGTCATCTCCTGTAGTCACATTCGCAGTCTGGTCATCTCCTGTACTATGTCGCATTTGCAGTCTGGCCATCTCCTGTAGTCGCATTCGCAGTCTGGTCATCTCCTGTAGTATGTCGCATTCACAGTCTGGTCATCTCCTGTAGTATGTCGCATTCGCAGTCTGGTCATCTCCTGTACTATGTTGCATTCACAGTCTGGTCATCTCCTGTAGTCGCATTCACAGTCTGGTCATCTCCTGTACTATGTCGCATTCGCAGTCTGGTCATCTCCTGTAGTCGCATTTGCAGTCTGGTCATCTCTTGTAGCATGTCGCATTTGCAGTCACTGTATTTTATGTGATATATATATATATTATGGTGGGGGAGTGGATCTTGGGTGGGAGTTCCCACACTTTTCCCCCCAGGACTTGGCCCCTGTAAAGGGGCCTTCATTTTTGCAACTTATTGCCAGGGCCGGCCCTACCATGGGTATGGGTGGGTCCATGGTACCCGGACGGCAGTTTCAGAGGGGCAGCAAATTGATGCCCAAGACTGTGGCAGAACTCCCGCCAGTTCGCTCCGCTGCTTATTTCAAAGGGGCCACGGCTAATCCCACTGTGAGGGAGCCTGGCACCGGTGCTGTTAGAATTAATGCCTGGAGTGGGCAGGCAGAGCATTTGCTGCCATACCCACACAGCAGACTGCCTGCCCATCCTGTGTGCGGCTCCCCCCCCTTGCTGCATGCAAATACATGTTGGCAGGGCTGATCCTGGGCAGATGCATAGGGTGCACTGTGCCCAGGGGACGCAAGCTTAGGCAGTGGGGGATGCTGAAGCTCAAGTGGCACAGAGGGCTCTCTGTATCCTGCCCATTCCCCCTCTCTCCTTCTGTCAGCAGCGGGGAGCAGAATAGCCAGATATCAGAGCAGCTGTATCTTTGTGTGAAGAGAGAGCAGCTGGGGGCTCTTCTTTCCCCCCTCCCTCTCCTCCTCTCGCCGCTGCACCGGGGAGCGGCACTTGCAAGGACCTTTCTTCCCTCTTCTTCCGATTGACTAGGAAAAAAAAAATCAAGAAAGGAGGATCATGGGACATGTAGTCCAGAGAACTGGCGAGCACATTGGAATCCTAAGGGGGAAACTGCAGCCCCACTGCATTGTCTGATTTAAAGTGACAAGAAGGAGCTGTTACTACTCCGCTCCTGAGGAACAAGCCTTGTACTTTTCCAGCTCTATATGGAATGAAGCCATGAGAGACCGTCGTCATTTTCTGGACAGGACAGATGATGTGCTTAGTCCAGCAAGTCATCAGAAGCCCAGGGACTGGCTGTATGAGTCCTATTACTGCATGAGCCAGCAGCACCTTCTCATCATCTTTCTGCTTCTGATTGTCATGGGGGCTTGCTTGGCACTGCTGGCTGTCTTGTGTTAGGTAATTTGCAAACCATGGTCTCCTTGGTGTATTGTTTGCCATGAGTGAAGGATAATGTTGTTGTTTGTGCCGCTAACCAAAGCATATATTTTAAATTCATTGTATATTTAAATCCATTTTTTGACATAATAAAAGATTTTTAACCAACCATTTCTTTATAAATATCTTGCTGCTAAAAAACCCCTTGGGGAAACTCACGTCACCACGTTCTACGCCAGTCCCGGAACTATGGGCGGTAGTCAAGAGCTGGCCGGTGTTGTGCCATATAGTGTCCGGCCATCATATAGCGTCCGCCCCGTACTGCGCATGTGCAGTACGGGGCGGATGAAGCTTCGGAAAATCTCCGAAGTTGAACGGCGCCTGCGTCGTGAGTGGAGGTGGTGGCGCCACCATCCAAGCGGACATAGGGTTGTGAATATTGGAGGGCCCCTAGCGGGCGAGCTTCGCTCGCCACGCTTCGGGTTCGGGCCCCGCTGTGCTCGGCTCTTTTATATTCCTACTCTATGTCCATTTGGATAGTGGGGATGGAACCTGGACTCACGGCGCAGGCGCCTTTCATCCTCTGCAATTTTCGGAATCTGTGTAGCTGTGTACTGCGCATGCGCAGTACACAGCGGACACTATCGGGTGGGGGACCTTATATGACAAGACACCGGCTCGTTCTTTTTAATCACTCTATGTACAGTTGGAACATGTGAGTTTATTTGCAATTTTTATTTAATAAAGTCTAAAGGGTTTTACGCTATGCGAGTGTTCCCTTGTCTTTCATCCGGATTGATCCATTGTGGCTTGAACATCTTGAGGATTGGGAGAGAGAGGTTTCTGCCTGGTTTCCCTTGAGGGTCTACCCTGGTTACTTTTCCATGCAATTTTTGGTCCCATTGAATAGGGATCTGTCGTTCTGGTAAGCGGCCATACTAGCTATTGGTGGCGGCATTCTTTTGGTCTTCATAGCACTCATTTTCATCGGTGTTTGTTTCCACTCAACACTGGATTTTTCACAATTCTTTTACACGTGGAATCTGCTGGGATTTCTCTTTGGACTAATTTTATAAAAATATTAATTATTGTTCATTATGTATTGTGCACTAATTTATGTGTTATAAGTTATTTCAACAACTTGCATTGATTTGATTTGTATTTATTTCATTTCAGTGTGGATTCATTTTTTATTTTTATTTATTTAAATTAATTTTGTACTTACATATTGGTGGCAGAGCACTATTGTATTCACATCTTACTAATTGTATCAATGAATTCTGGATTTTTTTTGGATCTCCAATCACTGAATTAGTTGCATTTAGCGCAGCTCCTTATGGTATAGGGTTTAGTGTGTGGTGGTATAACGATTTGAGCTGCTGCTCACTGGGTGGGTTTACCGAATAGCGCAGTTTTGCTTTTTTATTCAATCCATCCCCACATCTGCCTGACTGAACCTCCCCCACCACCACCACTCTCTCTGACTGAACTCCCCCTACCACCACCGCATCTGTCTCTGACTGAACACCCTCCCACATCTGCATCTTACTGAACCCCCCACCACCACCAAATCTGCCTCTGACTGAACCCCCCCCACATCTGCCTCTGACTGAACCCCTCCCACCACCACATCTGCCCCTGACTGAACTCCCCCCCCACCACCACATCTGCCCCTGACTGAACTCCCCCCCACCACCACATATGCCTCTGACTTAACCCCCCACCACCGCCACATCTGCCTCTGTCTGAACCCCCCACCACCGCTGCTTCTGACTGAACTCCTCCCCACCACCACATCTGTCTCTGCATGAACCCCGCCACCACATTTGCCTCTGACTGAACCCCCCCACATCTGCCTCTGTCTGAACCCCCCCACATCTGCCTCTGTCTGAACCACCCCCACATCTGCCTTTGACTGAACCCCACCACCACCACCACATTTGCCTCTGACTGAACCCCCCCACATTTGCCTCTGACTGAACCCCCCCACCACCACATCTGCCTCTGTCTGAACCCCCCACATCTGCCTCTGACTGAACCCCACCACCACCACCACATTTGCCTCTGACTGAACCCCCCCACATTTGCCTCTGACTGAACCCTCCACCACCAAATCTGCCTCTGGCTGAACCCCCCTCATCTGCCTCTGACTGAACCTCCCCACCACCACATCTGCCCCTGACTGAACCCCCCCACCACCACCATATATGCCTCTGACTTAACCCCCCCACCACCACCACATCTGCCTCTGTCTGAACCCTCCACCACCGCTGCCTCTGACTGAACTCCTCCCCACCACCACATTTGCCTCTGACTGAACCCCCCCACATTGGCCTCTGACTGAACCCCCCCACCACCACATCTGCCCCTTACTGAACCCCCCCACCACCACATCTGCCCCTTACTGAACCCCCCCCACCACCACATATGCCTCTGACTTAACCCCCCCACCACCGCCACATCTGCCTCTGTCTGAATCCTCCACCACTGCTGCCTCTGACTGAACTCCTCCCCACCACCACATCTGCCTCTGCATGAACCCCACCACCACATTTGCCTCTGACTGAACCCCCCCCACATTTGCCTCTGACTGAACCCCCCCACCACCACATCTGCCTCTGTCTGAACCCCCCACCACTGCTGCCTCTGACTGAACTCCTCCCCACCACCACATCTGCCTCTGCATGAACCCCACCACCACATTTGCCTCTGACTGAACCCCCCCCACATTTGCCTCTGACTGAACCCCCCCACCACCACATCTGCCTCTGTCTGAACCCCCCACCACTGCTGCCTCTGACTGAACTCCTCCCCACCACCACATCTGCCTCTGCATGAACCCCACCACCACATTTGCCTCTGACTGAACCCCCCCACATTTGCCTCTGACTGAACCCCCCCACCACCACATCTGCCTCTGTCTGAACCCCCCCCCCACATCTGCCTCTGACTGAACCCCACCACCACATTTGCCTCTGACTGAACCCCCCACCACCAAATCTGCCTCTGGCTGAACCCCCCTCATCTGCCTCTGACTGAACCTCCCCACCACCACATCTGCCCCTGACTGAACCCCCCCACCACCCCCACATATGCCTCTGACTTAACCCCCCCACCACCACCACATCTGCCTCTGTCTGAACCCCCACCACCGCTGCCTCTGACTGAACTCCTCCCCACCACCACATCTGCCTCTGACTGAACCCCACCACCACCACCACATTTGCCTCTGACTGAACCCCCCCCACATTGGCCTCTGACTGAACCCCCCACCACCACATCTGCCTCTGTCTGAACCCCCCCACCACCGCTGCCTCTGACTGAACTCCTCCCCACCACCACATCTGCCTCTGACTGAACCCCACCACCACCACCACATTTGCCTCTGACTGAACCCCCCACATTGGCCTCTGACTGAACCCCCCCACCACCACATCTGCCCCTTACTGAACCCCCCCACCACCACATCTGCCCCTGACTGAATTCTCCCCCCCACCACCACATATGCCTCTGACTTAACCCCCCCACCACTGCCACATCTGCCTCTGTCTGAACCCCCCACTACTGCTGCCTCTGACTGAACTCCTCCCCACCACCACATCTGCCTCTGCATGAACCCCACCACCACATTTGCCTCTGACTGAACCCCCCACATTTGCCTCTGACTGAACCCCCCCACCACCACATCTGCCTCTGTCTGAACCCTCCACATCTGCCTCTGACTGAACCCCACCACCACCACCACATTTGCCTCTGACTGAACCCCCCCACATTTGCCTCTGACTGAACCCCCCACCACCAAATCTGCCTCTGGCTGAACCCCCCTCATCTGCCTCTGACTGAACCTCCCCACCACCACATCTGCCCTTGACTGAACCCCCCCACCACCACCACATATGCCTCTGACTTAACCCCCCACCACCACCACATCTGCCTCTGTCTGAACCCCCACCACCGCTGCCTCTGACTGAACTCCTCCCCACCACCACATTTGCCTCTGACTGAACCCCCCACCACCACATCTGCCTCTGTCTGAACCCCCCCACATCTGCCTTTGACTAAACCCCACCACCACATTTGCCTCTGACTGAACCCCTCACATTTGCCTCTGACTGAACCCCCCACCACCAAATCTGCCTCTGGCTGAACCCCCCTCATCTGCCTCTGACTTAACCCCCCCACCACCACCACATCTGCCTCTGTCTGAACCCCCCACCACTGCTGCCTCTGACTGAACTCCTCCCCACCACCACATCTGCCTCTGCATGAACCCCGCCACCACATTTGCCTCTGACTGAACCCCCCCACCAAATCTGCCTCTGGCTGAACCCCCCTCATCTGCCTCTGACTAAACCTCCCCACCACCACATCTGCCCCTGACTGAACCCCCCCACCACCACCACATATGCCTCTGACTTAACCCCCCCACCACCACCACATCTGCCTCTGTCTGAACCCCCACCACCGCTGCCTCTGACTGAACTCCTCCCCACCACCACATCTGCCTCTGACTGAACCCCACCACCACCACCACATTTGCCTCTGCCTGAACCCCCCCACATTGGCCTCTGACTGAACCCCCCCACCACCACATCTGCCTCTGTCTGAACCCCCCCACCACCGCTGCCTCTGACTGAACTCCCCCACCACCACCACATTTTCCTCTGACTGAACCCCCCCACATTTGCCTCTGACTGAACCCCCCACCACCAAATCTGCCTCTGGCTGAACCCCCCTCATCTGCCTCTGACTGAACCTCCCCACCACCACATCTGCCCCTGACTGAACCCCCCCACCACCACCATATATGCCTCTGACTTAACCCCCCCCACCACCACCACATCTGCCTCTGTCTGAACCCTCCACCACCGCTGCCTCTGACTGAACTCCTCCCCACCACCACATCTGCCTCTGACTGAACCCCACCACCACCACCACATTTGCCTCTGACTGAACCCCCCCACATTGGCCTCTGACTGAACCCCTCCACCACCACATCTGCCCCTTACTAAACCCCCCCACCACCACATCTGCCCCTGACTGAACTCCCCCCCACCACCACATATGCCTCTGACTTAACCCCCCCACCACCGCCACATCTGCCTCTGTCTGAACCCCCCCACCACCGCTGCCTCTGACTGAACTCCTCCCCACCACCACATCTGCCTCTGACTGAACCCCACCACCACATTTGCCTCTGACTGAACCCCCCCACATTTGCCTCTGACTGAACCCCCCAACCACCACATCTGCCTCTGTCTGAACCCCCCACATCTGCCTCTGACTGAACCCCACCACCACCACCACATTTGCCTCTGACTGAACCCCACCACCACCACCACATTTGCCTCTGACTGAACCCCCCCATATTGGCCTCTGACTGAACCCCCCCACCACCACATCTGCCTCTGTCTGAACCCCCCCCACATCTGCCTTTGACTAAACCCCACCACCACATTTGCCTCTGACTGAACCCCCCCACATTTGCCTCTGACTGAACCCCCCACCACCAAATCTGCCTCTGGCTGAACCCCCCTCATCTGCCTCTGACTGAACCTCCCCACCATCACATCTGCCCCTGACTGAACCCCCCCACCACCACCACATATGCCTCTGACTTAACCCCCCCATCAACACATCTGCCTCTGTCTGAACCCCCCCACATTTGCCTCTGACTGAACCCCCCAACCACCACATCTGCCTCTGTCTGAACCCCCCACATCTGCCTCTGACTGAACCCCACCACCACATTTGCCTCTGACTGAACCCCCCACCACCAAATCTGCCTCTGGCTGAACCCCCCTCATCTGCCTCTTACTGAACCTCCCCACCACCACATCTGCCCCTGACAGAACCCCCCCACCACCACCACATATGCCTCTGACTTAACCCCCCCACCACCACCACATCTGCCTCTGTCTGAACCCCCACCATCGCTGCCTCTGACTGAACCCCCCAACCCTCACCACTGCTGCCTCTGACTAAACCCCCCCAAACTGCCTCTGACTGAACCCTACCCACCACCACCATTAACACTGCTTCTGACTGAACCCTCCTACCACCACTGCCTCGGATCTAAACCACCCCAACCCTCACCACTACTGCCTCCGACTGAACCCCCCCCCCAACCCTCACCACTACTGCCTTTGACTGAACCCTCCCACCACCACCATAAACACTGCCTCTGACTGACCCCCCCCCCCACCACCGCTGCCTCGGACTAAAAACCCCCAACCCTCACCACTGCTGCCTCTGATTGAACCCTCCCACCACCACCATCAACACTGCCTAGGATGGAACCCCCTCCCCCTACCACCACAACCACTGTTGCATTTAAATCTGACTTCCTGATAAATAGAATTATAGTTTTAATTGTCTTGATATAAAATAATGGATGTGGGGACCTTTTGGTGGGCGTAATTATTTTTTTCTTACATTTGCTTGTACTATGCTTTAAAGCGGGAGTCCACCGGGACTCCGCGTTTTTTTTTTTTTTTTAAAGCCAGCAGCTACAAATACTGCAGCTGCTGACTTTTAAATAGTGACACTTACCTGTCCAGCGCGCCCACGATGTCGGCACCCGAAGCCGATTGCTCGCTCGTCTATCGGGTCCTGCCGCCGCCATCTTGGGTATGGGAATCAGGAAATGGAGCCTTTCGGCTTCATTTCCCGGTTCCCTACTGCGCATGCGCGAGCCGCGCGGCGCAATCCGGACGGTCCCCGCTGCCTCTGGGAGCTGTGTGTTTCCCAGCAGGCAGCGGGGCACTTGCTGAAGGGGGCGGGCGCTTGCGGAAAGGGGCGTAACGTACGCCCCTTTCCGCAGAGAGCTAGCCCGGAAGTGGGTGCAGTTACCTGGATTATCCAGGTAACTGCACCCCCCTCCCCCCTGAAAGGTGCCGATTGTGGCGCCGGAGGGGGGGGGGATTCCGATGAGCGGAGGTCCATTTTAGGGTGGACCTCTGCTTTAAATATGAACAAAAAAAAATGAAGCGCACTTGGCAAAGAGAAAAAAAAACATACTACTATAGAAAGCTTAACCAAAGTCCAGCTCATTACATAATTTCCATGTTTATGAAAAGCACATAAGCGCAATATATCAATATTTGACTAAAGAAGGAAAGAGAATGGATATATTGGATTGTTCTTTGCTTCTGTTTAATTAAAGAAAACTATAGCACAAATCAAACATTCTGTTAAGTGCTATAGAAACAGCTGCTAAATGGGTGATAAAACTCACAAAGGAAAGGATGCATGAAAAGGACACGAGCATGGCTGGGCTATTAAGAAAATATAGCCTACTCATAAAGAACACATAAACACATTTTCAGAGTGGCCTTTTATTGTTGCCAGCCTAAGGCACATATGTGCAATAATCATGCTGTCTAATCATAATCATATAAACGCAGGTTACACTATGGGGGAGAATCTCTAGGGGCTTCCAGGATGGAGAAGGATTTAGGGGTCCTAGTAAAAGACAGACTGAGCAAAAGCATGCAGCGTCAAGCTGTGGCTTCCAAAGCCAGCAGAGCAGTGGCAGTGCGTCCATAAGGGTGCACGGGCGCCACCCCCTCTCTCCAGCCACCCCTCTAGCACCAATAGATAGATTCATGCATGGGCAATAGAGCCCATGCTGGGCGCTCGCAGGTCACTCAGCTGTGTTAGAAAAGCATATAAATATTCACTTTCCTAACACTAAACCATCTCTCCACCAATCAGGTGCTTGGATCTGTTACCTGATTGGCTGAAACAACAGGTGCTGTGATTGGATGCCTATCAGGCATCCAATCAAAGCAGAGGATGGGAAGAGAGGACAGGAGAAGACATTGAGGAGCTGTCCCACCGCCACTGAGCCAGGGTAAGTACAGACAGTGGCCGAGGGGGCACACTGGCAGCATTTGATATGGCACAGTGGCTGCGCTTGATGGGGCACAGTGGGAGCATTTGATGGGCACAGTGAGGCTGCATTTGATGGGGCACAGTGCAGCTGCATTTTATGGGGCACAGTGAGGCTGTATTTGATGGGACACAGTGAGGTTGCATTTGATGGGCACAGTGGCTGCATTTGATGGGCTCAGTGGCTGAATATGATGGGCACAGTGGCTGCAATTGATGCTGCACAGTGGCTGTATTTGATGGGGCATAGTGGCTGCATAAGATGGGCACAGTAGGGGAATCATTTGATGGCACAGTGGCTGCGTTTGATATGGCACAGTGGCTGCGTTTGATGGGCACAGTGGCTGCGTTTGATGGGCACAGTGGCTGTGTTTGATGGCACAGTGGCTGCATTTGATAGCACAGTGGCTGCGTTTGATGGCACAGTGGTGGCAATTGATGGGCACAGTGGCTGCGTTTGATGGCACAGTGGTAGCAATTGATGGGCACAGTGGCTGCATTTGATGGCACAGTGCCTGCGATTGATGGTACAGTAAGGCTGCAATTGATGGGGTTTTTTTTCTGAATTTTTCAGTTTCCCCCCCCCAAAAAAAATTTGAGCACCAGCCACCACTGCAGCAGAATATTAGCATGCATTAAAAAGGGAATTTACTCCAGGGATGAAATGATTATTCTGCCACTTTATAAAACTCTGGTTCAGCCACATCTGGAGTATTCCATCCAGTTCTAGTCACCAATCCTTAGAAAGGATGTGCTGGAACTGGAGAAATTATAGAGAAGGGCAACTAAATGAATATGGGGACTGGAGGACCTCACTTATGATTACAAGCGCTAAATGTATTCTCCCTGGAGAAGAGACGCTTGAGAGGGGATGTGATTGCGGTGTACAAATATCTCAATGGTGATCCCAGCATAAGTATGAAACTTTTCAGTCTTAGGGAGTGTAAGCCCTTGTACACTCCATTCCAACAACAAAATCCGTCAGATTTTGTCCGAAACTGGTGTTGCATACACACGGTCAGACAAAGTTGTCGGAAAATACGATAGTTCGTAACGTGATGACGTTATTTCATTACGACGGGAATACGTTCAGGCTAGTAGCCAATAGCTTTGGTCTAGGAATTTGATCTGAGCATGCGTGGCACTTTGTCCGATCGGAATTCTCTACAAACGATGGGAAAAATTGCGATCGGATCATGTTGTCGGAAAATTTTATAGCCCAGCTCTAAAACTTTGTAGGTCGGATATTCCGACGGAAACAGTCTGATGGAGCCCACACACGGTCGGATTATCCGACAACACGGTCCGATCGGACATTGTCTGTCGGAATGTCCGACCGTGTGTACAAGGGCTAAGAGGACACAGGGCCACACAATGAGACTGGAAGAGAAGCGGTTTAACCTTATGCCCCATACAGACGGTCGGACATTCCAACCACAAAATCCGTCTGATTTTTTCAGACAGATTTTTGCCGACATTTTGTTGCATACACACGGTCGCACAAAGTTGACGAAAATCGGATAATTCAGAACGAGGTGACATAAATCATGTACGATGGGACTATAAAGAGGCCAGTAGCCAATAGCTTTTGTCTCATAATTTATTCTGAGCATGCGTGGCACTTTGTCCGTCGGAATTATCTACACACGATCGGAAAAAGTCGGATCGGATTTTGTCGTCGTAAAATTTTAGATCCAGCTGTCAAAATTCCAATAGAGCCCACACACGATCGGATTTTCCATCAACATAATCCGATCGGACTTTTTCCGTTGGAATTTCCGACCCCGTGTATGGGGCATTAAGCTGCGGAGGTTTTTTTTCACTGTCAGCGTGGTAGGGATATGGAACTCTCTTTCACAATCAGTGGTGTCAGGGGGAAGTATACAGTAGATAGTTCTAAAATACTCTTGTGCCGCGTACACACGATCAGAATTCCGGACAGAAAAAGACCGATGAGAGCCTTTCATCGGAAAATGCGACCGTGTGTACGCTCCATCGGAATTTAGCTGTCCGAATTTCCGCCAGCCAAAAATTGATAGCATGTTCTTAATTTTCCCGACGGAAAACTTTCTATCGGTAATTGCAATTGTGTGTATGCAATTCCGACACGCCAAAAATCACGCATGCTCAGATTCAACTACGAGACAGAAGCTATTGGCTACTGACTATTGAACTTCCTTTTTCTAGTCATGTCGTACGTGTTGTACGTCACAGCGTTATAAATGATCGGAATTTGATGTGACCATGTGTGTGCAAGACAGCTTGAGCCGAATTCCGTCGGAATTCCGTCGGGAAAACCATCAGAGCTTTTTCCGACGAGAATTCCGATCGTGTGTATGCGGCATTGGATGTGCATTTTAAAGAGGTTGTAAACCCTCATGGTTTTTCACCTTAATGCATTATGCATTAAGGTGAAAAACCTTCTGTGGTGATGCAGCCGCCCCCTGAGCCCCCATTTTACTTTCCTGAATCCGATCCTTCTCTGGCCAGGACGAGCACACCAGTTCTACCTGGCGTCTCGTGTCTTGATTGGATAGATTGATAACAGCGCAGCCATTGGCTTCTGCTGCTGTCAATCAAATCTAATGAAGCTGCACCAGGAGGAGGGGCCGAGTCCTGCATTCTGTGTGAATGGATACAGGTGCGGGACTCGGGAGCGTGCCCGCATGGGTGTCCACCAAGGAGAGAGCTTCTCCAATGCGAAAACTCGATGCAAGGAGGAGCCATCAGCACCACTGAAGGTCCCCGGAAGAGGATGATCGGGGCCACTGTGTGCAAAACAAACTGCACAGGGGAGGTAAGTATGACATGTTTATTTATTTAAAACAAGGGTTTACAACCCCTTTATTGAAAACTATATACGGGCATATCCCACTTTTAAGTACACAGTGGGGTTTATTTACTAAAGCTGGAAAATGCTAAATCAGGCTCACTTCTGCATAGAAACCAATGAGCTTCTAGCCCCAGCTAGTTCAATTAAGCTTTGGTATTAAAACCTGGAAGTTCATTGATTTCTATGCAGACGTGAGCCTGATTTCGCACTTTCCTGCTTTCCAACACAGGCTGAATTGGATTGACTGTTGTCTTTATTCAACCTTACAAACGCTGTTACTATAGGGTTTATTTACGAAAGACAAATCCTCTTTGCACTACAAGTGCAATCTACAAGTGCAAAGTGTACTTGAAATTGCACTGAAAGTGAACTTGGAAGTGCAGTCACTGTAGATCTGAGGGGGGCATGCAAGGAAAATAAAAAAACTGAATTTTAGCTTGCACATGATTGAATGATAAAATCAGCAGAGCTTCCCCTCATTTCATTCTACCCCTCATATTTACAGCGACTGCACTTCCAAGTGCCCTTTCAATGCAATTTCAAGTGCACTTTGCACTTGTAGTGCAAAGTGGATTTGCCTTTCGTAAATAACCCCCTATGTTCCTTAGTTACTATGTATTAGAATTCTCAGTTTTCCTTTATGTGGTTTACAATAACCAAGCTAGATATGTTATTTTATTTCAGTTCAATGTATCATTTATTGTGCTGTAAGTTTTATTAGGCGCCCTAATGTTTTCATAATGTTTAAATAGACTGTGTATGTAAAAAATAAAATATTTCACTTTTTGTTACAGTAGTGTTTATTGAATATTTTTTACAAAAATTGAAAGACATAAGAAAACAAGACCCAAAGATGAGCTCAGTATTACTTATCAAATAACAGGCATAAGTGTGAATACACTACAGTGTAGAATACGGGCAGTGTAGAATACCAACACAGGAATAATTACAATACTAAGATTTAGGAGTATTAAACTGGCAATCATCAGATCATTGGTAAAAATTAGCATCAACATTACAAACAGAATAAAACCCAACTAGTATGTAGAGCAGGGGCCTCAAAGCTTTCTAAACGAAGGGCCAGTTGACTGTTCCTTCAGACTTTTAAGGGGGCCGGACTGTGGCCACTGAAAGTAGAAAAATGTCCTGGCATCAGTGAGAGTATTTGAGGAATTGTGCCCCATCGTTGGTGTCATAGGGAGGAACTGTTCACCAATTGTTGGTGTCCTTAGGAGAAATTGTGCCCCTTTGTTGGTGTCAGAAGATGAAACATTGCCCCAAGGGCCAGATAAAAGCAAGCAAAGGGCCACAGTTTGGAGACCAGTGATGTAGAGTATAAGCTATTCTTTTAAGCATAGCGAGTTTCCCTCAGAGAAACCTTCCCCTCCTTCTGTGCCTACTGATGCAGGCAAAGAAGGAATAAGGGCCCTTTCACAAGGGCGGTCCAGTCAGGGGACTCGGCTTTGCTCAGCGGGGGATCGATCCACTAATCCCCACTGAGCAGGCGGATGACAGGTTTGTCGCCTGCTCACAGTGCCGAGACAGACCTGTCAGAGCCCTGCTCTCCTCTATGGGGCGATTAGATGAAAATGGACCGCCTGTCCGTTTTTATCTGATCCGATCCACCAAACGAATGGAAAATAGGGTCACCATCCATCTGGATTTCATGGACAGGATCAGATCGAATAGCAGCAGAGTGTGTAGCAGTACCCCCGTGAGGGCTGCTTATAGACTCTATACCCCACTGGTTGCCTTGACTCTGCAAATCCTCCATTACCTCTAACACCCTGGGTTCAGTCATCTTACCAACTGTACTAATAAAGAGAGACTCACACAGTATTAATGAAACAGTTTGTTTACTATATTAGTGAGAACACAAAAATAAGTATTTCAGCACTGTGATATGAAAAAGGCACACTTACAAAAACTATGGCTATATTTATGGAAAAAAACAATATACCGTATTTTTCGGACTATAAGGCGCACCGGATTATAAGGCGCACTAGCAACGACCGGCTGATAAAATGGATATTTCCATATATAAGGCGCATCGGACTATAAGGCGCACCGGATTATAAGGCGCACTAGCAACGACCGGCTGATAAAATGGATATTTCCATATATATAAGGCGCATCGGACTATAAGGCGCACGGTCGATTTTGTGAGAAAATTTAGGCTTTTACGTGCGCCTTATAGTCCGAAGGTTAACGTCAAGAGACTTGATCTGTGACTCCATGCGCGCCCATCTGACAGATACTGTTAACAAAGAACTCCAGCGATGTCAACAGGTCATATATAAGGCGCACCGGATTATAAGGCGCACGGTCGTTTTTGGGAGAAAATTTAGGCTTTTACGTGCGCCTTATAGTCCGAAAAATACGGTAATGGCCTAAAGCTATTTCAACTGTAAATGAACACAGATATTAACCCATTCACAGAAACCTATGTGAACAGGTCAACAGGAGGGTAGAGATCTGACACTGTATTTCCTATGTCAGGCTCCTCCCTCCCTCCTCAACCCACATGCCGTTAAGACTTGTACAACATGAAGAAAACAATATGCAGACTATTATATTTAAATTGGTTGGCTCCCTTAAATGAAGTCTAATGTAATTAGAGCAGATGAGGAAAGGGCAACAAAAGGTGGAGAGGTTATTCCTTTAAATCCAGATGTCTTCAGCTAGTTTTGATGAAATGTGATTAAAGTAATCCTTGATAATAAGGTATAGCAAATTTGTCAGAACTTTAGGGTATCCTTATTTTACTTTAATCTCCTTTTGTAAGATCCTAGTGGTGTTATATTCAGTGACGCTACAACCAGAAATAATGTGAACAAGGCATAGATGTCTGCTTACAGTGTCCTTATAGCATAAGGACTGACTTCCAGTAGCACTACAAGAACCATCAAGATGAACTGTGTAAATAATGTCTGACAGCAGTGTCTTATAGCAACTAGATGGGCTATGCCCCCTCAACACAATGGAACTCAGATACAGCTGGCAATGATGTAGGTGATAAAGAAGACTCTATCAGGAACTCTCTCTGCATCCTGGCTCTGGGAAATGGCATCCGCCAACCCACGCTGCGGCCTACTTGAATCTGAAGTGCAGGCATCTCTGGATGATCTAGAACTCCCTCAGGTCCGCTGTAGGGAAGAAGCAATGCTGTCCACAGAGGTCCCTCTGGGTATAGCTGAACAGCTCCTTGCTGTGTAGGTCGCAAATTAACAGCAGTTCACTGTCACACAGACCTCCTGCTGGGAGAGAGAAACGTGTCCCAAGAGAAAGATTTAGGCTGTGCCAGCCCTTTTATATCCTCTCCCAGCAGTCTGTTCTATCCAGTCAGCATTCAGCTAGTCATAGTTCAGATAAGTCCTGCTGGCATTGAAACATCAGCATTCTGAACTACACATCCCACGATGAGTCCAGCAAACACTAGAGGGAGCCAACCCTACATTAACCACTTGACCACTGGGCACTTAAACACCCTTAATAACCAGACCAATTTTCAGCTTTCAGTGCTCTCACAATTTGAATGACAATTACTCGGTCATGCAACACTGTACCCATCTGAAATTTTCGTCCTTTTTTTCCCACAAATAGAGCTTTCTTTTGGTGGTATTTGATCACCTCTGCGTTTTTTATTTTTTGTGCTATTAATGAAAAAATACCGAAAATTTTGTAAAAAAAAGCATTTTTCTTCATTTCTATTAAAATTTTTTGCAAATAAGTAATTTTTCTTCATAAATTTGGCCAAAAATGTATACTGCTAAATGTCTTTAGTAAAAATAACCCAAATTAGTGGATATTATTTATTCTGCGTGAAAGTTATAGGGTCTACAAGCTATGGTGCCAATCACTGAAAATGTATCAATTTGATCACAGCTGATGTACTGACAGTCTATCTCATTTCTGGAGACCCTAACAAGCCAGTAATGTACAAAAACCCCCCAAATGACCCCTTTTTGGAAAGTAGACATTCCAAGGTATTTAGTACGTGGCACGGTTAGTTTTTTGAAGTTGTAATTTTTTCCCACAATTCTTTGCAAAATAAAGATTTTTTTTATTTTAATTTTTTTTCACACCAAATTGTCATTTTACCAGGCTATTTCTCTCACACGGCATATACATTCCACAAATGAAACCCCAAAATACATTCTGCTGCTCCTCCTGAGTACGGTGATACCACATGTGTTAGACTTTTACACAGCCTGGCCACATACACAAGTCCAACATTGAAGTAGCAACTTCAGGCGTTCTAGGAGCATAAATTACACATCTAATACCTCAACCACCTATTACACTTATGAAGGCCCTGGAGCACCAGGACAATAGAAACGCCCACAAAGTGACCCCATTTTGGAAAGCTAACACCCAGGTGGGCACTGATGGGCACAGGTGGGCACTGATGGACACAGGCGCCACTGATGGACACAGGCGGCACTGATGGACACAGGCGGCACTGATGGGGCACTGCAGTGGCACAGGTGGCACTGATGGGCGCAGGTGGCACTGATGGGCGCAGGTGGCACTGATGGGCACAGGTGGCACTGATGGGCACTATAGTGACTTTGGTGACACTGGTGTGGCTCTGGTGGCACTGATTAGCACACAGATGGCACTGGTGGGCACAGGCGGCACTGGTGGGCACAGGCGGCACTGGTGGGCACAGGCGGCACTGGTGGGCACAGACGGCACTGATGTGGCACTGCAGTGGCGCAGATGAGCACTGATGGGCACAGATGGCACTGATGGGCACAGGTGGCACTGATGGGCACAGGTGGCACTGATGGGCACAGGTGGCACTGATGGGCACAGGTGGCACTGGTGTGGCACTGGTGTGGCACTGGTATGGCACTGGTATGCACTGTAGTGGCACTGGTATGCACTGGTATGCACTGGGGTGGCACTGGGGTGGCTCTGCTGGCACAGAGGTGGCACAGAGGTGGCACAGAGGTGGCACAGAGGTGGCAAAGGTGGCACAGGTCGCACAGGTGGCACAGATGTGGCACAGGTGATAGATGGCACTGGTCTGTCACTGGTCTGGCACTGTTCTGGCACTGTTGTGGCACTATTTGGGCACTGCTGGGCACTGCTGGGCACTCACGGTTATCTTTTATTTTCACTGGGATGTTCTCCTCTCCTCTCACGCTGCATCGGTGTGAGGAGAGGAGACTGATGACCTTAGCTTGACCCGGCAAGCCGAATTGTTTACATTTGTGATCGCTCCGTCATTGGACGGAGCGATCACGTGGTAAAGGACCGCTGCCATTGGTCCTTTACCGCGATCCGTGTTGCGCCGGGTCCCGTGAACTCGGCGAGCACGGATGTTCCGGCGTGCGCGCCCCAGGGGGGCGCGCACGAACGATTCTCCGGGAGGCCGTTAATTAACGGCCTCTTAGAGATAGCAAACCGACCTATAGCCGTTAATCGGCTATAGGCCGGTTATTAAGTGGTTAATAACACAGCAAAGTGTCTGTGAATTGCATAATAGCCAGCTCCTGGCTCAAAGTGAATGGAGGATCCCATCAGGTGCACCTGATTGAAAAGCCCATTTGAAAGGGCCCTAAAGGGATCAAAAACATATTCCCCAGCAACATAATGATGAGCAGTTAGCATTAGAAAAAGTGGAACCCCAATTCAGAACATCCTCTGGAAGTAGGCAAAGAAAATACTTTACTTTCAATAATTATTTGAATTTTAATTTATGCATAATGTAACACAAAAACAATGATTGTATTGCAGGGATCTGCTGCCCTCTACTGTCAGCTGCTGGTATCACATTGTAGTGTATAATTATGTATGCCTCTTTCTGACTCTGAGACTGTTGGAAAAAGATCCTGGAAGGAAGAAGTGGAGTGAGAGAAAGAAGGTCTCAGCCACACGTCCTGTCCATGCTAGTAACAACAGATCAAAAGAGAAGATTATTTCCAGATAACTAGGAATGCATTGCAGACTGGTTGGGTAATGACTGGTGGGCCTCCTCATCACTGCAGAGCTTGCCTTCAGGTCTTTCACACAAAGACAGCCACCACGTCATCCTCAGGGCCCCTGCAATGAAACTTTGCTGAAATATTCATCTTGAGGTCTCTCTATTAATAACTATATATACCAGGGTATATACAGTATGCGCAATTCCACCAGGACTCTTGTTGGGCCCTTTGCAGATACCTGTTTGTACATTGGATGTATCTACTGTTATTATTCTCTTCTTTAAAACGCTTATGTCAATTCTATGCTGTGTGCAGCTATTTACTTATGGTTATTGTTATATGTTGGTGTCAGTAGTTCCTCCACTCCAAATTACTTTGATTCGATTACTAGTTCATTTCCAAAGAAGGGATTCCCTTTTGTTCTGAGGCTCTGTCCTGGGTGGAGGCACTGGCAAATTTAATATCTGACTCTTCCACTTAGCGAAAGTTACGGTTCTCTTATTTACCTACAGGTTTAGCACAATATCCTGTTAGCGTGTGGCCATTTCTTGTAACCAACCCCCAAAGAAGGCTACAGTATTATATTGCAGCTTACCAGTCCTTAGATGTAGGCGCTGCTACATTAGTTTTCATTGTTAGGCTAAGAAATTTTTCAGCAAGTACAGAAAATACCTGTTAGGCCGCGTACACACGGGCGGACTGTTCGCCCAACTTAGTTTGTCAAACAATCCGACAAACAGTCCGCTCAAAATTTGCATGAGCGGACTTGACCACACACGATGAACGAACAGTCCGCTGAAAGCGTGCGCGATGACGTGAACGGCACGTACGACGGGACTAGAAAAACGACGTCCTATACACTGCAATGCAACCTTCGGCGTGTAAATCCTTTCTGAGCATGCACGGAACTTAGTTTGACAAACAAGCCTACACATGAGCGGACTGTCCGCTCAAACCAAGTTTCAGCGGACTGTCTTACGGGAATTCCGAAAAACTTTGTTCGTCAGACTGTCCGCTGAAACTGTCCGCTGAAACCCACACACGAGCGGACTGTCCGCTGAAACACTGTTCACCGGACAAAGTTGGGCGAACAGTCCGCCCGTGTGTACGCGGCCTTAGTCTTACCAGAAATGCAGTATCCTTTTACATCCCGAAGCATGAACTGAAAGCACAAAGAACCTTACCTCATCACGTTTGTCTAACCTTCCAGTCCCATCAATACATTGTGTAATGTGGATGAACAAAGGCAGACATGTTAAAAAGTCAAGCCTGTGTCACAACCATTACTGCCTCCATAGATACAGAGGAGAAAAAGGCATAGAAAGTATGGGAGAGGAAGTGTGTTACTTGCAGGATTACCAGGTGAAAAAAAAGACTGAGTATGAAAATGAATGAACCCACCACATCTAAGGACTGATAAGCTATTACTTTTTGTTTTGGCATTTAAGTACTCATTAAAGTAATGACCACTATGTTTCAGGTTTTTAAATAGCTTTATTTTAATGTTTCGCCCATGATATCTCCATCCAATATGTGAGTTCATACATTGTTCATCACTGTTGTAATATATGTTATAAACAATGATGTTTATCATATATATTTTTTGTATATTTTGTATTTGATCCTTTGTTATTACTATATTTTAGATGTATGATTGACCCTTTGATTAACACCCCTGAAGAAGGAGACACAGATACTCTGAAAGGCGTTGGATGAATCACAATCTCATTGTGGTTATTTTGTATTTAGCATACAGCTATTGTAACCATTCCAATAGATGTTACTGTTTTTATTGTACTTATTGTGCTTAATAAACACATACATTTTCTACAAACTATGTCAGTGCCTTTAAAGTCCTCCTAGGGGATTTTCCTTGTCTGATATAAATACAATAAAACAATGTATTGCAGAAATGATCACACATAAAAGAGTAGCATAAACAAATGCAAAGCCGATACAATTGTACATGGTTAAAGATCGCATTGCATTATAAATACATGAGTGTACATAACATCTATAACACCCAACACGTTTTGCGATATGTGACTCGCTCTTCAGGGGTGGATGCATGTAGGATATATCTGGAAATGAATGACCAAAAAAGGTAATGTAACACATGAACAAAGATGGACAAACGGTAAGAGGGAACCTACAGAAAAAGGAACGACCCCATACTCACCAATTGGCAAAGCCTGAGTGCCTGTGGCTGTGTTCCCCCCAGGATGGCAGCAATATATGCTTGGGAAGGGAGCTGAGGGAGTAGAACCAACCCAAAACCCCAACCAAGGAACAACGGGAAGGCAGACATGGCATGTGTAGAAATTAGTGACCTTGGAGGTTATAAATTAGCTGTTCATGTGTCAACTAAAATATAGTATGAGATAATATGTATATAATTAAACATAGCTACTTTGGCAAAATGATCATGAAGTATATAATGGAATGCATGAATGCATGTATAAACCAACCTTTTCCGATGGTAAGACGGATAAAGGCCAAAGAGGAATGTGAGAAAAACTGCAGATATGTAAAAAGGGATGTCAAATAAGGCAATCCCTAAAAGGAAAAGGGGAAATGTGAAAAAGTGTGAATATAAAAAACATAACCAGGCACAAAAGAGTAAAGAAAAAATAAAAAAATAAAGTGCAGCGCTTGTTCAATAAATAATGATTAAATAATCACACAAGTGAAACGTGCAAAAATGGTGACAATATAAAAATGAAAATAAAGTGGCATTCAAACTAAATCAATATTAACATATAAATGTGCACTAAAAAATTTATAAAAATGAATTCATATGTGAGTCCATAAATCATAACTAAATGTCCATAGAAATATCAAAAAATCCAATAGATAGTGTGACTTGATTGAATAAAGATTGAATAAAAATAATATACTTGACCACGTGGGACCCGTCACCTTTAATCACCACTAATAGGATGGGGGCTTACCATATCATCAGTGACCCCTTGTTTAGGGGAGGTCAGACAGTGCATATAATGTCACAAATTCCGGCTCTAGGAGACCAGATTTGAAAAACCGGGTGTCTCCTATCTGCAGACTCCGCGGCTCAGGTGATCAGTCACCGCAAACTTCCCAAACATTTGCCAGAGTGAAGGCTCATGCAAAATAAAAAGTGCTCCGAATCGTTTTAACACCCAAAAATGTTTTACTGCATAAAGTCAGATGCTGTAAAAAGGACTCCACCGAATCTCCAATGTACAGTTTAAAATACAAACAGCGTTGAAAACGATAAAATAAAACTGCTAGCAGATAAAAAAAACTGTATTTGGGATTGCACATGCGCAATCCTGAAGAAAATCAACCCTGAATATTCACTGGAAGGACAGATCCTGAAGCTGAAATTCTTTGGCCACCTAATACGAACAGGGAAGGAAGGAAAAAGGAGAAGAGGATGACAGAAAACAAGATGGATAGATAGCATCATCGAAACAACGAACACAAAATTAAAGTGGTTGTAAACCCTCCCCCACAACTTTGTCCCATGTAAATCAGCATAAAAAACCCTAATGAACATGCGGCCTGGTACGGCTCAGGAGGGGGGGCGCTCGCTCGCCCCTCCTTTCCTGGCCGGCCGGGTAGCGTGCTCGGACAAGGGTCTGTTGTGGACTTGGGGGGGACCCCACGCCGATTTTTTTCAGCGTTCGGGGTTCCCCTTTAAGTCCATACCAGGTGGCGGGGCCAGCGGCGTCTCCTTCGCGGGCCCCGCCTACCTGGAGACCCGCTCGAAATGAGCGGACTTTTTTCCGGGCGGGAAAAGTCCGCTCATTTCAAAAGTATGGCGGACTAGCACACACACGGCCGGATTATCCGCCGAAATGCGAGTCCGGTGGCAAGATTGAAGTGCAAAACTCCTTTCTAAGTCCGCCGTACTTTTGGGTCAAAAAAGTATGCCGGAGACTACACACGGGGGGATTGTCTGGCGGACTTCAGTTTGCCGGACTTTTCCACCCGCTTGTTTGATCGTGTGTACGCGGCATTACTCATACACACTATTCGTTTTTCTGCTGAAATTTTCCTTCAGATTTACCAAAACCATATAATATGAGGTCAAACCTTAGGAGTTTCAATGTGTATGCAATCAGGCAGGCTCTTGCACTACATGGTTTTGGTAAACCTGAAGGAAAAACTCAATAGATAAATTGATAAACTGATAGTGTGTATGGGGCTTTACAGGAGTGAATTTCCCTAGGGGTAGATTTAAACTCACTTTCTGTTGTCTCCCTCCATTTGTAAATAGGAGTCGTTTGTAAGTCGAATGTTTATAACTAGGGGACCGCTTGTATTTTGCATTCTTCTATTATTATTATTATATCTCCACCTCTAGCACGTGCAGTCATTGTGCATAGATTAAATATGATGAATATGAAAGCAGGCAGCACTGTTAGTGCACATTGATATACTAGGGAGTGTCATAATGACTATGCAGTTTTTTTTATCTGATCGGTGTGTGTGTTAATTGTTTGTTAAGTGATATGAATTTTTGGAGTGTTTAGACTATGATATGTGTTAGGCTACAAATCTCCAGAGCATGTACTTGCACTGTATCTATGGGATGCTCTCCCCTGTTTTGAAAAACTTGTGCCACAGCCAGCACTGTTATCAGTCCATCTAAACAGCTTTGGCACCAGAGTGTGAGAACTGACATTGTAACATAGAGACACTAAATTTAGAAGTGTAATCACCTCCAGGATCCGGGAATCACAAAGCATGCAGAAAAGCAGCTCAGTTCACTCTTCAGTTTTTCCTCTTTATACAACTTCCTGTTCTTCTGGCAGAACAGACAGCTTATGGTTCCTATCTATCATAAACACATAAGATAAGACGGTTTATACAATGGTACTGGATAGATTGCAGTCATCCCACAACCAGAGCAACTTCACCTGCTGCTTTTTTGAGGACCCTCTGCTCTCCTACTTGCTTCCTCCAATTCTGATCATCATCTTTGTTTTGGGATCATTATTTAATGGCGTTGCTTTATGGGCCTTTTGCTTTCACATCAAGACTTGGAAATCTAGCACGGTCTATCTCTTCAACCTATCAGTGGCCGATTTCTTGCTCATAATCTGCTTGCCCTTCAGAACAGACTATTACTTGAAGAAGAAAATCTGGCTCTATGAAGATGTCCCATGCAGGGTGATGCTGTTCATGTTTGCTATGAACAGGGCAGGAAGCATATTTTTTCTTACACTAGTTGGCTTGGATCGATACTTTAAAGTTGTCTACCCACATCATAAAATAAACTCTATGTCCCTCAAAGCTGCTGTGGTTACTGTCTGTGCTGTATGGCTTGTAGCTATATCAGTGACTGCCTTTATTCTCACTAAAGACCATACTGGAGGGACCATGTCCAAGGAAGCATATTGTGACAGCTTTATTGTGTGTCCTTCAGACTCTTGGTGGCATGATCTTCTTTTCATTATTGAATTTTTCCTTCCTCTGTGCATCGTCCTGTTCTGTTCTTACAGCATTATCTGGAAGCTGAGAAAGAGAAACTTGGACAGAGACACAAAAATTGCGAAAGCTGTCAAATGTATCTCACTTGTTGGGGTGATGTTCTTTATATGCTTCCTACCAAGCGTGTCCTCCAGGATTGAAATCTTAAGACTAAGAGCATCCCTACAGGGAAATAGCTGTAGCATCTACAGAACTGTAGAGACTGCTTTCTTCATTACTTTATGTTTCACATACATGAACAGTGTGTGCAATCCTTTGATTTACTACTTCTCTAGTCCTTCAATGAGAACTTTTTATTTGCAGATTCTATTAAAATTTAAAATGCACTCTAAATGTTCATGTCCAAAATCACGTGTATGCTTCTAAGGACAAATAGCTATGGTGGACCAGTTAAACTGTTATGAATAGGGATATATGATCTAAGAAGGTCATTACCTCAAATTTATTTTTTATTATGGGAGTAAATGCTGATTGGATATAGATTGAAACCATAAAGAAAATGTAAACATATATTCAAAAATTATACAGTAGTGTCTTGTTTGTTACAGTGCATATTGTTACAAGTTTTCTCTGTATGTACATATATATTGGGTGTTTGTTTGATTTATAAAGCATATCTAAACCCAAAACAAAAATACATATAATGTATATTTTGCAACTTACCAATACTTACATATGGTGGTTGCATTAGTTTTCTATTCTTATGTTATTTTTTTCCTTTAACTATCACTTGGTGATTCAGCCAGTAACATGTTTCCTGTCTTAATGGCTCCCCTCTCCATGTAGAAGCAGTGTAGCTATCACTTTTTAAGCAGTAACAGAAACAGATTTTTTTCTTTTCGGATAACATGCTGCCACGACATCAAAAAAATGTTAAGCTGCGATATATATTGTTTTGGGTTTAGAAACACAAAGGATTTATGATTATATTTTAAATGGCTGGAATGACTTGTGGGGTGTTTCTACGAAGTATGCAAGCGCAATTAGACTGAAATTAAAATCAAATATATAGTATTAATTAGCTGCTAGGTAAAATCATTTAAAAATATAGGACTGCTGATTTTATTTAAAAGCAAATGGTCAAAATAGAAATATGGGAGCTGCAATGGTTGATTTGTCTTTTTTACCTGTTGGGCCATTGACCTGGAACAAGCATTTGTATGTCTGGTGGTTCACCTGGTGTGTTTATACTGGTACCTGGTCAGAAACTTTAAGCTGATAAGGAAAAATTGGGGGTTATTTACTAAAGGCAAATCCACTTTGCACTACAAGTGCAAACTACAAGTGCAAAGTGCACTTGAAATTGCACTAGAAATGCAGTTGGAAGTGCAGTCGCTGTAGATCCGAAGGGGAAATGCAAGGAAAATAAAAAACAGCATTTTAGCTTGCACATGATTGGATAATAAAATCAGCAGAGCTTCCCCTCATTTCAGATCTACCCCTCAGATTTACAGCGACTGCACTTTCAGTGCAATTTCAAGTGAACTTTGCACTTGTAGTTTGCACTTGTAGTGCAAAGTGGATTTGCCTTTCGTTAATAAACCCCCATGATCTAAAAACAGGAGTCATGTGTATTCTTACTTGAATTTTGGTGTGCTCTGTTTATTTCTTCCAGATCTGTGCAGTATACCATTGTTAAATGTTGCCTATGTGCAGGAACCTCCTGTAATAAACACTAATCACTGCTGCTCTCTACTTGTGCAGGGTGATTCATCTTGACTCCGCCCCCTCCTGTAGTTTTCTGTAGTGGGTGGACCTGCTGGGCCCCTCCCACAGCTCTGCTCAGTGATGATGGATGTTGCTGATAAGTTTGCAAAGTAATATCAGGGTTTGCAAAAGGATTTGGTGCACACAAATTGGATTTATATGCTCTGTGGTTATTGAGGAATATATTTAACCTCTTCAGCCCCAGAAGGATTTACCCCCTTCCTGACCAAGCCATTTTTTGCGATACGGTACTTCATTGCTTTAAATGACATTTGCGCAGTCGTGCGATGTTGTACCCAAACAAAATGTATGTCCTTTTTTCCCCACAAATAGAGCTTTCTTTTGGTGGTATTTGATCACCTCTGTAGTTTTTATTTTTTGTGCTTTAAACAAATGAAGAGCATCAATTTTGAAAAAATTAAACAATATTTTTTACTTTTTGCTAAAAAATATCCCAATTTAAAAAAAAACTAAAAAAAATTCAGTTTAGGCCGATATATAGTCTACATATTTTTGGTTAAAAAAAAAATGCAATGAGCATATATTGGTTGGCTTGCGCAAAAGTTATAGCATCTACAAAATAGGGTATAGTTTTATGGTATTTTTTTATTTATTTATTACTAGTAATGGTGGCAATCTGGGATTTTTAGTGGGACTGTGACATTATGGCAAACAGATTGGACACTTTTCACACATTTTTGGGACCATTGACATTTATACAGCAATCAGTGCTATGAAAATGCACTGATTACTGTATAAATGTCACTGGCAGGGAAGTGGTTAACACTATGGGGCGATCAAGAAGTTAAATGTGTTCCCTCACTGTGTCTTCTATCTTTGGGGGAAACAAATATACATGTGGCGCTGGTACTGAAACAAATCCTATAGTATTAAAATTAAATAAATAGATGTGGCGCTACCTAAAATTGCATAAATATATATAAATAAAAGGTGGAATGTCCAAATGGGACTATAGTGCAAATGGGATACTATCCCACTGCAGTGATAAATGGTGAAAATACGAATAAAGCATATAGTGTGCAATGAATAAAGTTAAAACCCTGCATACATATTCCAAGTGAATACAGGAATACAAATAAAGTTAAAAATAGGGAAATAGGTGGTGCACATAATAGGCACTGAAGTTTGCAGTGGATTGGCACCTTTGGAAATCACTTCTACATTCTTTGCATGGACTGTGTGTTTTTTAAAAAGTTTATAAACATTTATGCATGTTCTGTGGACATTCACTTGCTATTATTGCATTTTTGCACACAGCCACTGGATTGATAATATATATATTTTTTCACATATTTTTTAACTTTATTTGTATTCCTGTATTCACTTGGAATATGTATGCAGGGTTTTAACTTTATTCATTGCACACTATATGCTTTATTCGTATTTTCACCATTTATCACTGCAGTGGGATAGTATCCCATTTGCACTATAGTCCCATTTGGACATTCCACCTTTTATTTATATATATTTATGCAATTTTAGGTAGCGCCGCATCTATTTATTTAATTTTATTCACGTATTTTTGGTGTTGAGATCACCGTTTTTTTGCTGGCTGCTTCCTGTGTATGAAATTTATATTCATTTAGTCCTATAGTTAACTGCTAGGTGGAGCGCATTAGTATTCCTTTATATATTTGAAATCCTATAGTATTGAAGTCCAAGTGGCCAGTGGGCTGCTATACAGTCTAAAAATAGTCTACTGATTCAGGGCCAGCCTTAGCAGGGCAGCAGAAGCGGTCTCCAAGATATGGAAAAAACAAAAACAAATGCAGGCACCTCTGAGTTAGACTGTAAAGTGTGGGTTAATAAAAGCATATAGTAACTTACATCTAGGTAAACAAGGAAGGGTACATCTGTGGGTAAACACTCTGTGGAGCATCCATCACACTGGTCAGTAGAAGGTATGCTGTCTCAGTTGTCTCAGCCGCTCTGTGGGCTCTCCCGGCTGGCAGGAAAATAGTATGATGGTGGAGAGCTTGAAACACTTCCTGTATCGCAGTGCTAGAGGGGATGACCTCACAGGCTTGATCGCAACATGTTTCTGGGCTGGCGCACCCTGGTGGCAGGAGGAATGTGCGCTCCTTTTTCAAGCTAGTGAACTGATAGCTGGGGGCATTAGTGTTAGGTTGACTAAACTAAAGCACATAAACCCAAGGTACATATAGTAACAAGTCTGCAATCTCAGAACACCGAATAAGAGGATAGTATGCGACCGGTCTAAACTACGTGGCATGTTCACTAATGCCAGGAGCCTGGCAGACAAGATGTGTGAACTAGCGATACTGTTGTATGAGGAGGATTTAGATTTTGTGGGAATTTTAGAGACTTGGTTCAACAGCTCTCATGACTGGCTGGCAACCATTCAAGGGTATACCCTTTATTGCAGGGATAGAGAGGGTAAAAAAGGGGGAGGGTTATGTTTGTATATGAAGAATAATGTACAAGTGAATGTGATAGATGACATCACAAAGGGGGCTAGGGAGGAGGTGGAATCCTTATGGGTAGAGCTCCAAAGAGATGAAGCTAAGGGGAAAATAATATTGGGGGGAGGCGGACCTCCTATCAAAATTTGAATTAGCAGCAAGGATGGGAAGTGTTATCATAATGGGGGATTTTAATTATCCGGACTGGGCAGAGGAAACCACGCATTCGTCTAAGGCTCGCCCGTTCCAAAATGTCTTGCAGGACAATTTCATGGGTCAGGTGGTAGATGCACTAACTAGAAATAAAGCGTTACTAGATCTACTGATTACCAACAATACAGGCCTGATCATGGATGTAGAAATACGGGGCAATTTAGGAATTCAATTGGCTTCATTATAAAATCACACAAATAGCAAACATAAGGGAAATACAAATACAAAGACACTGAATTTCAAAAGAGCCAACTTCTCTAAACTATGAACCTTGCTAGATGATATCAATTGGGATAAAATCTTATGAACAAAGAACACAGAGGAGAGATAGGTTCGCTTTAAGAGCATATTAAATAAGGGCATTAGGCACTGCATCTCATTGGGTAAGAAATTTAAACAAGAGAACAAAAGTCCTGGATGGCTTAATGCCAATGTAAAAATTCATATAAAAGCAAAAGAGAAGGCCTTCAAAAAATACAAAGTTGAGGGATCATCATCAGCAAACTTTATAAAGAATGCAACAAGAAATGTGAGGGTGCATTTAGAACACTAAGATAGAACACGAAAGACACAGCGGAGGAAAGCAAAAAAAAATCCCAAGATATTCTTTAAGTATGTAAACAGTAAAAAAGGGAGGACAAACCATATTGGCCCCATAGAGAATGAGGAAGGACATCTGGTTACAAAGGAAGGGAAGATGGCGAAGGTATTGAATTTATTCTTCTCCTCAGTCTTCATGAGGGAATCAGGGGGCTTCAGTAACCAAAACTGAAGTCTTTATCCTCGTGACACATCACAGGAAGCACCCTCATGGCTAACAGGGGACAGAATTAGAATTGGGAAACTTAACATTAATAAATCACCGGGTCTGGATGGCTTGCACCCGAGGGTACTTAGGGAATTCAGTCAAGTAATTGCCAGACCATTGTTCCTTGTTTTTACTGACAGTCTACTGGCTGGAATGGTACCAGTGGATTGGAGAAAAGCCAGTGTAGCACCAATATTTAAAAAGGGCCCAAAATACATCCCTGGGAATTACAGACCAGTAAGCCTAACAACAGCAATAGTAAGCAAGCTCTTCGAGGGGATGATAAGGGACTACATACAAGATTTTAGTAATGAAAACTGTATCATCAGCAGTAATCAGCATGGATTCATGAAGAATTGTTTTTACCAAACCAATCTATTAACATTCTATGAGGAGGTGAGTTGCCATCTAGATAAAGGAAGGCCCATAGACGTGGTGTATCTGGATTTTGCAAAAGCATTGACACTGTTCCCCATAAACATTTACTGTACAAAATAAGGTCCATTGGCATGGACCATAGGGTGAGTACATTGATTGAAAACTGGCTACAAGGGCGAGTTCAGAGGGTGGTGATAAATGGGGAATACTCAGAATGGTCAGGGGTGGGTAGTGGGGTCCCACATGGTTCTGTGCTTGGACCAATCCTATTTAATTTGTTCATAAACGACCTGGAGGATGTGGTAAAAAGTTTTATTTCTGTATTTATGGACAATATTAAGCTAAACAGTACAATGTAATCATTCTCCACAGGATGTGGGAACCTTGCAAGAAGATCTAAACAAATTAGATGGAGTGGGCAACTACATGGCAAATGAGGTTTACTGTAGAAAAATGTAAAATAATGCATTTGGGTGCCAAAAATATGAATGCAATCTATACACTAGGGGGAGAACTTCTGGGGGAATCTAGGATGGAAAAGGACCTAGGGTTCCTAGTAGATCAAGGGTTCCCAACCTTTTAAAGAGTGAGGGCCACTTAAGCGACTTAGTAACCAGTTGCAGGCCACAATGAGTGGAGCAGGCAGATGACAGGTCCATGTCCACCCTGCATATGCAGAGTGGACACAGACATGGCTCACTCTACAGTACACCTGTCGCCTTCCTGTGGGTTAGCTGCACTTTGCCTTAGACTTCTATTATATCCTGCAGGTGTGGTGCACTTTCTGAAAGCTCACCACACCTCCTGCAGGTAATAACAGAAGTCTATGGCCCAGTGCAGGTAATAACAGAAGTCTGTGGCTCAGTACAGGTAATAACAGAAGTCTGTGGCTCAGTACAGGTAATAACATAAGTCTATGGCTCACTGCAGGTAAAAATAGAAGTCTATGGCTCAGTACAGGTAATAACAGAAGTCTATGGATATGTGCATGTAACCCACAGGAGTTCTGCTCTGCACCTGCAGATCAGTTTGAAAGCAGCCCAGTAACCACCGCAGAAGAGATATGCCCATATATACACTATGACTTTAGTAATATACTTACCTTTAATAACACTCTTCCATTCAGGTATTGCTGGCTGTTGCTGTCCCAGGCAGAGTGCATTTGGTATCGCTCCGCCTGTGACAGGAGGCAGCGCTATACAGGAAGCATCAGTTCATGCAGCTCTGTAGCCACTTGCTTTCTCTACCGCTGGCTTCATTAACAACACTGATGCTCTGGGATGGCGGGTCGGCAACCCACAATCTGGGCTTGCCAATCCGCCATCCCAGAGCAGCAGGTGACGGCCACATCAGAGGGCTCCACGATCCACATGCGGCCCCCGGGCCACTGGTTGGGCACCCCTGTAGTAGATGAAAGGCTCAGTAATATCATGCAATGCCAAGCTGCTGCTAACAAAGCAAACAGACTATTGGCATGCATTAAAAAAGGTATTAACTCCAGGGATAAAGCGATAATTCTCCCACTCTACAAGACTAGTTCTGAGCACCAGTCCTCAGGAAGGATGTACTTGTTGTGAATTCATGAAGAAATACATTTAATATTCACTGGCAGAGATGAGAGATTTCAGTAGGCCTAAAAAAAAAAAGGTGGATGAACTATAGTGTTGATATTATTGAACTGTGACCTCTTGGAGAACTTTAAAGCAAAGTACAAGATCTCACAGGTTTTTCCAAATGTTAAAGGGATTAGCTATCTTTTAAAGTTCTACAAGCCTGTATTGAGTGTTGCCTGAACAAAAGGGATGTTTTGTCACAAACACCAGAAAAAACTCTTATCTAGCTCCTTGAATGGACAAGGAAAGCCATGCAAATATATATGGCAAGGTTTGGGCTATACTTAGGAGGTACCTGTGACTAAGTCATTAAACCTGAATGACCAGAAAAAATATCCCATTGTCTCAGAAAGTGAGAGATCAACAAAATCGATTGCTCAAAGTTAGTCTCAAAACATGGTGTGAGAGGAATATACAAAGCAGACATATTTCAAAAATAAAAATAAAAGGATAGGGCGCGCTATGGGATTTGTTAAACAGAGAGTATATATAATGTAATGTAGGTAAGAGCAGCCTCTATTTTGTTTCCATCCTAATGGATGGAACAGTAAGAAAGGTAAGATAGAGAAAATAGATATGGCGCTATACCTTTTTAAACTCACTAAATATAGGTGTCATAAAAATGTACAGATTTTCCAGCTTGCTGGCTAATAATTTTTAAACTCTTAAAATCCTGAATGAACCAAGATATACTAAAATAATAAACCCAATAAATGATATAGTGCTAAGAATCAGTCAATATTAAATGGTGAATACAAAAGTGAATATAAATTTTCCAGCGTGCTGGTTAATAAATTAATAAATAAAACAAAATAAAAATAAGAATAAGAATAAGAATAAAAAATATATATAAATGTGAATTCCACAATAAAATAAATAAATTAGATAGCTGAGGTAAATGGATGAATAATTGATGCTATGTTACTAAACTCAATCAATAATCAACAGTGAAATTCTAAAAAAATACTCAAAGTGCCTGTGACTGTGGTTATGGCGTAACCAAGTGCCTTGGTTTGCAAATTCAATAAAATGCCCATAAAACAAAACCAAAAAATTCAAATTTGTACAGTTGTGAACACAAGTTGCACCTTTCATTTTTCACTTGTGTTCACAACTGTACAAATTTGAATTTTTTGGTTTTGTTTTATGGGCATTTTATTGAATTTGCAAACCAAGGCACTTGGTTACGCCATAACCACAGTCACAGGCACTTTGAGTGTTTTTTAGAATTTCACTGTTGATTATTGATTGAGTTTAGTAACATAGCATCAATTATTCATCCATTTACCTCAGCTATCTAATTTATTTATTTTATTGTGGAATTCACATTTATATATATTTTTTATTCTTATTCTTATTCTTATTTTTATTTTATTTTATTTATTAATTTATTAACCAGCACGCTGGAAAATTTATATTCACTTTTGTATTCACCATTTAATATTGACTGATTCTTAGCACTATATCATTTATTGGGTTTATTATTTTAGTATATCTTGGTTCATTCAGGATTTTAAGAGTTTAAAAATTATTAGCCAGCAAGCTGGAAAATCTGTACATTTTTATGACACCTATATTTAGTGAGTTTAAAAAGGTATAGCGCCATATCTATTTTCTCTATCTTATATTTCAAAAATACTTCAAGTAATTCAAACTATATGTGATATTTGTAGGTCAACAAATAGATATTATAATTTAGTATCTATGTTTAGATAAACAAATATTGATTGGATACCCGAATTATACATGTATCCATATAGATAATAATTGTATGTGATATTGTTTGATATATATCTAACCTGTGTCCTTTATAAATGGACTAAAGATTAATAGATATACATTGATATGCATATATATCACCATCTTATGCAAGTGATTATTCAAAATTATGTTAAGCGTATTTTATATTATACTATCATTCCTGAACACTCGAGATATATTCGTTAGAACATATATAAACAACGAACGCATATTATAGAAATAAAAATATTAACTTAAAGAAATAAAACACCAAACACATGTGAGACACCTGGTGGTTGAAGGTGCTATTACCTTAAAATCACGAGACTACTGGGAAAGGTGATCATTAAGTCTGCCTGCCAATAGGAAAGGGACACATACCCTCTGGGCAGAACTTAGTATAATTTTATGACCTTTTTGTCTAAGAGGATATTTAAGAAACTAGAAAGATGGTCAAAAGAGGAGAGCTGGGGGAGAGAGCTCAGGGGGAAGCTTAGGGACCCCCCCTGAGAAGGGACACTGGAAGACTCCCAGACAACTGACACTTATGCACCATGCATGAATACACATTTTTACATTCATGAAGATCCCTGCTCCTTGGAACTCGGAGGTCACACAAAGTAATTCCTCTGTAAGAGAATCTAGGTTGAAAGCCACGGCAGCCATCTTAAAATTCCTGGTAACCAATAATCCACACTAGTAGCCAATCGGAATGGGTAAATATACCATATTGATAAGTATATGTTTATCATCTTTTCTATGTTCTCTTAAATATTGATTTTTTTGAATATTCTATTATTGAAAATATTTCTCCCAAATCAATAACCGCCTTTTAGATTTTTCTCTAAATTTAATTTTTCATTATAAATTTCTTTTTGCATAGATGCCAATTTTATTGGCAAACTAATGTCTAATTTATTTCACATTGTTAACCACTTACTCACCTGCAGTATAGTAACGGTTGGACGTGTGAAATACAGACATTCTGTTTAATTGTCAATTATCAAAAGGTTATTGAGTCTACCGAGAAGTGATAATGGTGATGATTAAGTCCAAAGTACGACACTCCCATTTTGAGGGTATTTCCATTAATTGTCAAATGATCAAGTAATGCAATCTGTATGTTAATTTCATGTAAATATTCGTTTTCTGTCAACCAATAAATGTAACTATTTTGTATGATCACTCGTCTCCGTGAATAAGTTTCACATGTATAGACTGTGTCATATAGATTGATTCTGTATCTTAAAAATATCTTCGTTAAAAATTACTTACCGGTAGTAAATATTGTGTGGGAAAATGTCCTTAAGAAGCACAACATACTGGAAATGGAGCGTGTACAAAGAAGGGCAACAAAGCTAATAAAGGGTCTGGAGGACATTAGTTATCAAGAAAGGTTGTGAGCACTGAACTTATTCTCTCTGGAGAAGAGACGCTTGAGAGGGGATATGATTTCAATTTATAAATGCCATACTTGTGACCCCACAATAGGGATAAAACGTTTTGGCTGAAGGGAGTTTAACAAGACACATGGCCAAAATTAGAAGAAAAGAGGTTTAACCTTAGACCATGTAGAGGGTTCTTTACTGTAAGAGTGGCAAGTATGTGGAATCCCCTTACACAGGTGTTGGTCTCAGCGGGGGAGGGGGGGCATTGATAATTTCAAAAAACTGTTAGATAAGCACCTGAACAACCACAACATACAGGGATATACAATGTAATACTGACATATAATCACACACATATGTTGGACTTGATGGACTTGTGTCTTTTTTCAACCTCACCTACTATGTAACCACAGATTTTCTGAGGATTTAGACTGCCTCAAATCCTTCTGTCTCTTCATGTAATCCCAGACAGACTCGATGATGTTGAAATCAGGGCTCTGTTGGAGGCCAAACCATCACATCCATGACTCCTTGTTCTTCTTTACACTGAAGATAGTTTTTAATGATATTGGCTGTATCTTTGGTGTTGTTGGCCTGCCGCAGAATACATTTAGGGCCACTCACATTCTGATGATATGTATGGCTAAGTATCTGCCTGTATTTTTCAGCCTTGTGGACCATAGTTCGGCCATGGAAACTTAATGCAGATGAAAGACATGTCATTCTTACTTCTCTTGAATATAGGAAGCAGTGGCGGCTGGTGAAGTTTTAGGATGGGGGGGCGCCAGACCCCGCCCTTCATTTTTGGCCCCTCCCACTGGGTGAAAATAGGCGTGGTTTCAGCAAAATAGCGGGCATGGCTCTAAGGTGGTGTGGTTAGTGTCTGAGATGAATGAGGGAGAGGGATGGAGGGACAGCAGGCCCAGATCCTACACAACAATAGAAATATATGTATTCTAGAAAGTTTAACAATCAGCAGATAAAGATATTCCAAACATCTGGTGTTAGCACTTCAATCATCCTGGCACCATGGTTGTTATGGTATCAGGATGATTGAAGTGCATTATTTCTATTATAACATTGTAATATAAAATTAAATCATTCAACTCACCATAATGCAGAATCAGTGGGAGCCCTGAGCATGTCACTAGCCATGTCACCTGCCACCAGGTGCCATCAGGTGTCCCCAGCGGAGTCCGTCCTTACATCAGGTGCCCCAAGCGGAGTCCCTCCTTACATGCAGCCTCTGTCCCACCAAATTCAGCCTGTGTCCCACCAAATTGCAGCAGCCTGTGTCACCATCAATTGCAGCAACATGTGTCACCATAAAATTGCAGCAGCATGTGTCACCATAAATTGCAGCAGAATGTGTCACCACCAAATTGCAGCAGCATGTGTCCCACCAAATTGCAGCAGCATGTGTCACTATCAAATTGCAGCAGCATGTGTCACCATCAAATTGCAGCAGCATGCGTCACCATTAAATTGCAGCAGCATGTGTCACCATCAATTGCAGCAGCATGTGTCACCACCAAATTGCAGCAGCATGTCTCACCACCAAATTGCAGCAGCATGTCTCACCATCAAATTGCAGCAGCATGTGTCACCATCAATTGCAGAAGCATGTGTCACCACCAAATTGCAGCAGCATGTGTCCCACCAAATTTCAGCAGCATGTGCCTTCATCAATTGCAGCAGCATGTGTCACCAATTGCAGCAGTATATGTCCCACCAAGTTGCAGCAGCATGTGTCCACCAATTTGCAGCAGCATGTGTCCCACAAAATTACAGCAGCATGCATCACCATAAATTGCAGCAGCATGTGTCACCATAAATTGCAGCAGCATGTGCCCCACCAAATTGTAGCAGCATGTGTCCCACCAAGTTGCAGCAGCATGTGTCCCACCAAGTTGCAGCAGCATGTGTCCCACCAAGTTGCAACAGCATTTGTCACCACCAATTGCAGCAGCATGCGTCCCACCAAATTGCAGCAGCATGTGTCACCACCAAATTGCAGCAGCATGCGTCACACCAAATTGCAGCAGCATGTGTCCCACCAAGTTGCAGCAGCATGTGTTACCACCAATTTCAGCAGCATGCATCCCACCAAATTGCAGCAGCATGTGTAATCACCAAATTGCAGCAGCATGCGTCCCACCAAGTTGCAGCAGCATGTGTCCCACCAAATTGCAGCAGCATGTGTCACCATCAATTGCAGCAGCATGTGTCCCACCAAATTGCAGCAGCATGGGTCCCACCAAATTGCAGCAGCATGTGTCCCACCAAGTTGCAGCAACATACATCCCCCCAAGTTGCAGCAGCATGTGTCCCACCAAGTTGCAGCAGCATGTGTCCCAGCAAGTTGCATCAGCATGTGTCCCGACAAGTTGCAGCAGCCTCACATCAAACCCCCCCTCCCCCTTACTTACCTTGCAGTGTGTTGGGCGCAATTGGAGAGAGAAAACAGGAAGTGACATCAAACTCAGATGTCAATCAAACCGCCTGGCCGTAGTAATATATACTACGAATGGGCGGAAGCTACTCTGCACTTCAGAAAGCGCCGCAAGGTGGCTAAACGCCTGCAAATGAAGCACCACGTCTGCAATCTCGTGATTGCATAGACGTGGCGCTTCCCATAGGTGTACTGTGTCCGGTGTCGGACTGTGTCCTTTTTTTTTTTTAAGGACCAGCTTTAAAAAAAAAATCTTGGATTGGCGTAGGACCAATGTGGTGTCTATATTTAAAAAGGGAACAAAGTCTTTACCAAGTAACTATAGACCTGTTAGTTTAACTTCTGTAGTCGGGAAGATACTGATTCTTATGCCCCAAACACAAGATCGGAAATTCGGCCAGCAAAAGACTGATGAGAGCTTTTGGTCGGAAAATGTGATCGCATGTATGCTCCATCGGACTTTTGCGGTGGAATTTTGGTCAGCAAAGGATTGAGAGCATGTTCTCAATTTTTCGGTTGGAAAATGCGTTTGTGTGTATGCAATTCAGACATGCTAAAGAATTCATGTATGCTCTGATTCAACTACGAGACAGAATCTATTGGCTAGTGGGTATTGAACTTCCTTTTTCTAGTCCTGTTGTATGTGTTGTATGTCACCTCGTTCTTGACGGTCGGAATTTAGTGTGACCGTGTGTATGCAAGACAGCTTTAGCAAAATCCCATCCTAATTCCGTCGGGAAAACCACGATCGTGTGTACGGGGCATTACTCTGTATGGACTAAGGTTATCAGTGGTGTACCAAGGTTCAGTGTTGGACCCTTACTTTTTCATATCTTTAGAAATTATATTGGGTCTGGGATTAAAAGTAACATTTCTGTCTTTGCAGATGACACTAAGCTATGCAGTAGAATAACGTCCTTACAGGATGTCTCCAATTTACAAGCTGACCTCATCGCACTGTCTATTTGGGTTACTATGTGGCAGATGAGGTTTAATGTTGATAAATGTAAAGTTATGCACTTGGAGGCTAAGAATATGCATGCATTGTACATACTAGGGGGAGTAAAACTGGGGGAATCAATGGTGGAGAAGGATCTGGGGGTTTTGGTAGATCATAATAGCATGTAATGCCAAGCTGCGGTTTCCAAAGCGAGCAAAGTCCTTTCTTGTATTAATAGAGGTATGGACTCCAGAGGGAGAGATATAATTTTGCCCCTGTACAAATCATTAGTAAGACCCCATCTAGAATATGCAGTTCAGTTTTGGGCACCAGTTCTCAAAAAGGATATCAGGGAACTGGAGAAAGTGGAGAAGGGCAACCAAACTGATAAGAGGCATGGATGAGCTCAGCTATGAGGAAAGATTAGAGGAACTGAATTTATTCACTCTTGAGAAGGGAAGATATGATCACCACGTACAAATATATAAGGGGTCCATATAGTGAACTTGGTGTTGCGTTATTTACTTTACGGTCAACACTGAGGACAAGGGGGCACTCTTTACATCTAGAGGAAAAGAGATTTCATCTCCAAATACGGAAAGGTTTCTTCACAGTAAGATCTCTGAAAATGGGGAATAGACTCCCTGTGAGGGCTTACCTAGGTTGGAGTCCATGGCGCAGAGATGTAGGCTCAACCTTGCAAATAGACACAGCCCACGGTAACAAAGAGATAAGCTACCTGGGCTGTGAATCTGTGCACGGGGGCTAGACAGGAATAGCCAAAGGATAGTCAAGGTAAAGCCGCAGTCAGGGATTCCAGAAGTCAGGATAACGATAAACAAAACCAGGGTCTGAAGCCGGAGTCAGTCTTGGAACACTGGAACTCTGCAACAGAAGACAGGAGCACAAGAACACTTGGCAAACATGACAAAATGAACCGCCAAAGCCCTCAGAGTGAGACAGGGTTTTATACCCAGCTAATTAACCTGCCTCAGCTGATCCAGGAGTGACAGGTACAAACAGAGAATTGCCCACAGTACTTTATACTAAACTAGGCATGGTTGGAAAACAGGCTGAATAGAACTGAGGTGTGGCTCAGAGGTAAAGCAACAGGAGCAAGTGCAAACAGTCATTAGTTCAATGCCACTTGGGGCACGACCATGCCTGGCCGTCTAAAAGACACGGTAGGGACAGTGAAAGTTCCCTCCCTTTAGGAATGCCCTCAGTGCATGGAACAGCCTATTTCCTTTGGGCTTTCTTTGTTTTAGAAGTTCCAGCTGGGGAGACTTTCGTCGCTCGCAAGGCTCTTTCGAAAATCTTCAGGTCCTGCTTACGGACTATGGCGCCATTTGAGGCATACATACAGCCAGGAGGTAGTGGGGACACCGACACAGGAACAAGTGGGGACACAGGCACAGGAACATCAAGCGGGGATACCGGCACAGGAACTTCAAGCGGGGACACCGGCACAGGAACTTCAAGCGGGGACACCGGCACTGCAATTGGGGACACAGGCACAGGAACTTCAAGCTGGAACACCGGCACAGGAACTGGGGACACAGGAACTTCAACTGGGGACACAGGCACCGGAAATGCAATTGGAGACACAGGCACAGGAACTTCAAGCTGGATAGCAGGCAGAGATTCAGGGGTAGCAGGAAGGACCCTAGTAGTACCCACTTGCTGAAACTTTGGCCGAGGTGGACGAGTTGGGCAGAGAGAGATAAGGAGCCCTCTTACTCCACAATAGAAACAGAGTCCACAGCCTCTCCTCCGCTCTCTCTCTCCCTTAGACAGCTTGGACCGGATGGACCCGATCTCCATGGGTTCCACATCGTAGGAGCGGGTAAAACCTCAGGACTGTCCAGGCTTTGAGGGGTTAGGGCTTAATAACTTGGCACAGACTGGGATGGCTTGGAGTCGTATCTGTAAAGGGTATTCCTGTCCCTGGGTACCCGTAGGCCATGTGAACTAGAAGCAGACTTGGAAACACTGTTTTTCTTAGGCCGCGTACACACGGGCGGACTGTTCGCCCAACTTTGTCCGCTGAACAGTGTTTCAGCGGACAGTCCGCTCGTGTGTGGGCTTCAGCGGACAGTTTCAGCGGACAGTCTGACGAACAAAGTTTTTCGGAATTTCCGTAAGACAGTCCGCTGAAACTTGGTTTCAGCGGCCAGTCCACTCGTGTGTAGGCTTGTTCGACAAACTAAGTTTCGCGCATGCTCAGAAAGGATTTACACGGCGAAGGTTGCATTGCAGTGTATTGGACGTCGTATTTCTCGTCCCGTCGTACGTGCCGTTCACGTCATCGCGCACGCTTTCAGCGGACTGTTCGTTCATCGTGTGTGGTCAAGTCCGTTCATGCAAATTTTGAGCGGACTGTTTGTCGGATTGTTTGACGAACAAAGTTGGGCGAACAGTCCGCCCGTGTGTACGCGGCCTTAGAAATTGTAATATAAGAGTCCAGAGCAAACATGAAAGCTTTCCAGCTGTCCAAGACTGTACTCTTGTAATAGCCTGAAAAGCCCATGTCTTGATTAGCCCAATGAGCAGATTGATGGATGCGCGAACCTTTATAAAGTCAGAGGCATAGGTTCTAGGCAACCAACAGCTCCCAATCCATCCTAAAGGTTAAGAATGATGCACGATTCCCATCAAACTCCTCAGGCATCACAATAAACGGTTCCGGACATACAGGTGTCGGGGTTGGGCGTACTGTGGCTCTAAACAGACTTCCTGTTGCAACTCAGCAACGGTCTGGCCCAGGCTGGAGACTTGCAGAACAAGGGAGGTGAGCATCCTGTACATCTCTGTGGACTCCATGTTGGGCAGTTTATTGTGTGAGGGCTTACCTAGGTTGGAGTCCATGGCACAGAAATGTAGGCTCACCCTTGCAAATAGACACAGCCCATGGTAACAAAGAGATAAGCTACCTGGGCTGTGAATCTGTGCACGGGGGCTTGACAGGAATAGTCAAAGGATAGTCAAGGTAAAGCAGTCAGGGATTCCAGAAGTCAGGATAACGATAAACAAAGCCAGGGTCTGAAGCTGGGGTCAGTCTTGGAACACTGGAACTCTGCAACAGAAGACAGGAGCACAAGAACACTTGGCAAACATGACAAAATGAACCGCCAAAGCCCTCAGAGTGAGACAGGGTTTTATACCCAGCTAATTAACCTGCCTCAGCTGACCCAGGAGTGATAGGTACAAACAGAGAATTGCCCACAGTACTTTATACTAAACTGGGCATGGCTGGAAAGCAGGCTGAATAGAACTGAGGTGTGGCTCCGAGGTAAAGAAACAGGAGCAAGAACAAACAGTCATTAGTTTAATACCACCCAGAGCCACCTGGGGCGCCTGGCCGTCTAAAGGACACGGTTGGGACCATGACACTCCCTCCAGAGGTGGTTCTGCTCAGCTGAGTAGACTGCTTTAAGAAAGGCCTGGATTCATTCCTAAATGTACATAATATAACTAGGTACTAACTTTTATAGGTAAAGTTTATCCAGGGAAAATCAGATTGATAAAGTCAGCAACTACAAATACTGCAGCTTCTGACTTTTAATAATCGGATACTTACCTGTCCCAGGGTCCACCGATGTGGTGGAACGAAGCCCCGCTCATCTCCCCTTCCTCTCTGCGGCGCTGGCATTGTCACTGTGGGCCCTGGCTGTGGCTTCACAACCTGGCATGCCGCGCTGCACACAGTGACTGGCTAGGCAATCATCTGGGACCTGGGACGTGTCCCAGATGATTGCCGAGAGGGAGGAGGGGGAGGTGAACTTACTTCCGCCGCCACAGTACCCTGGGAGATAGTGGGAGCTGGAACCCTCTAAAAACAGGGTTTCAGCTCCCTCCCAAACCAAATGTTGCACGTTAGGGGGTCGCCATCCCTTAAAGCGGAAGTTCCATTTTTGGGCGGAACTCCGCTTTAATAAGAAAATGTTCGAACTTATTTATATTAATGTATGGGCAGCTTTGGTGTTGCAGATTTATTTTAGCAGGCAGTAGCCTATTTAATTTTCACAGCACCCACATATTACATTCACTTCAGTTCCTTTCCTCCAAAGAAGCTTACAATTTAAAACTTTAAATTTGAGAGGCTAGGTAATCTCTTGACAGGCAGCTGAATGGGCCCGGGATGACGGATCTATTGCTGTTCCACTGTTGGCTCTGCTAGCATGAGGCTTAACATGCACTGAAGATGGAGTGTCAGTGGTATGGACATTCCAGTCTCAGTGCTGCTTCCTTCCATGTGACATACTCATGTATCTGCTTCAAACAGGTACATAAATCCATTGCCTGCACCAATATTTGTTATGCTGAGGAAAGAGGAAGGTCTATGACGCCCTTTATGAATTCCCCAGTACTTGTCTTGAAAGAAACACAAAGTTCTTTATTGCTGGCCATTCTTTTCTGATTCACGAACCCCAAGTATATAGATTAAGACTTATGACATTTTTTTTGTACGGTAAGGTGTAGACCCTAAAAAACGTACTAAAAAGTCCTGCTTCTCTCCCCCTGTCCCTGCTATTTAGTCCCTACTCTTAATAATTACATTTTCTTGAGATCTCCATAACGATAGTGTACAGAAAAGAAAAAGGAAAAAAAAAAAAGCACTTAACATGCAATAAATTTTTCCTTATGAAAAGTGAATTAACAATATACAGTACATACACATCCACTTATGCAAAGCAACATCTTCTCACATAATAGTGAAAAGAGTGCAATATCAAATATACACTTAAAAAAGAGGAAAAGCTTTGGGAGGAAGATGACAAACACCACCCACTTACAAAATACACATACATATAAAAAAAATCTAGACAAGGCTAATAGAGGAAAAATACAAACATCAAGTCAGAGAGCTATGAAAAGCTTTATATCTGTCATACTATTGAGCAATATTTTCTTCCATCCTCATCAACTAACTAATCTCAGAAATCCACTTCTCAACCAAGGGGAGTTTTGTGGATTGCCAATATCTAGTAGTTAAAGCTCTAGCTCAGCAGTTGGCAACCTCGGCCCTCCAGCTGTTTTGAAACTACAAGTCCCATGATACATTGCAAGACCCTAAAAATCACAGGCATGACTCCTAGAGGCAGAGGCATGATGGGATTTGTAGTTTCACCACAGCTGGAGTGCCGAGGTAGCCTACCCTTGCTCTAGCTGCACAGATTAATGACTTCATTGAAGACAAAGAACCAGGGATTACCAAGAACAAAGACATCTCTGGAGTCCACATGGGATTTGTCAATGTAACGTTATCAAATATCTGTGCTATCCCATTTTAGAATTGTTTAATCAATGAATAATTCCACCAGATTTGCAAATAAGATCCTACCTCTGCTAAACATCACCTGTGTACCTTTGAATTTGAGGCAGACATCTGGTTTAGCTTATAGGGCAGGGGTGGAGAACCTTGGCTCTCCAGCTGTTTTGAAACTACAAGTCCCATGAGACATTGCAAGACCCTAACAATCACAGGCATGACTCCTAGAGGCCGAGGCATGATGGGATTTGTAGTTTCAAGCTATAGGGTATTCTGTGCCAGTGATTTAAGAATATGTCAACCCAATGTATTCCTGATATGTGCCTACTTTACCATGTACTTGTATGAGAAAGTATCCTGTTCTATTTGTATTGCTTCCTCTCTGTGAAATCCCTGGTGTTCCTGTCAGTCCCTCTGCTTTCCTATTAAAAACTGACCACATTAAGCAAGAGAACACACTGTGGTCAGTTCTCTATGCTGGGAACTCAACTATGCTGGGAACTCAACCTGCTCTTCTACAATGATCAGACTTGTCCTGACACCCCCCTCCCCTGCACAGTCTTTCACTGGGAAGATCAGTGTGGTGCTGTTTCTCCTCCCCTAAATCATACGCATCTGGGAACAGAGGAAATGTGATCATGCTTAATTTATGAGTGAGCATAAAACATTTAAGGACATCATCTACTGTTAGTGAGATATTCAATTCGCCTAGTGTTGATTAGAAAGAAAAGGCAAATTGTATGACATGGGATTTCCCAACATATCTGTTCAAAAGAAGTGAGTGAGTGATGCAGTTGCTTATAGCTAGCGGTTAAAGTGTTACTAAACCCACAACAGTAAAATTATTCTGTATATGCAGTAAAGCATACTTGTTATACTCACTGTGGAACCTAACGAGGTAATCCTTTTCATAGTGTATAAAGGCTGTTTGATCATGTCTGGCTTATCCTCCTCTTTTTTCACTGTCTCCAAAAAATAACCTGATATTTTTCGAAGCCAGGGGAGGGGCTGCACATGCTCTGTTTGGTGTGTATTGCTAGAGAGTTTTTTCTTGGGAGAGTGCATGTGATCAGCACAAGGCCAATCAGCACTGTCCAGACATGTCCAGACAGCAGATCAGGGGAGAATGAAAACTCCCTCTACAAGCTTTACTAGGAACTGATACAAATCACAAGGCTGCTATAAACTGCTTAGAAAAGCAAAATCTATCCTTATATTTACTAAAATAATTGCATTTCCATGTTCTGTGTACTGTGGGAGACCAGATATAGTGAATGCAGGTTCTGGGTTTAGTAAAACTTTAAGCTAACAAAATATTTGGCAGAAAATAGTGCACCCAATCTCCTCTTGGTATAATTTAAGGATAGAATAATTGATGATGGTTGTACAACACGTTCCTGAAGACATGAAAGCATGTAGGAAGATTCAGGTGCTCCCCAGTGTAAAAAGGAGTATAGGTATTGAACATGCATTCAGATCTGTTGTGACCCTCAGTCTATTATGGTGCAAATCAAACCAGTCCAAAATATGAGCAAGGTGGGATGATTTATAATATAACTCTAAATTGAGTAAAGCTTTTCCACCTGTATCACTTGTTCTAGTAAGAATTCAATAACTAGCCTAGATGATCTACCTCCCCAAATAAACTTTAGCCTTGCTGTTTTCGTCCTGGCAAAGAACCCTTTTGGAAGAGAAAGAGGAAATAAATATAGGCATCAGGGAAGGAGATTCAATCCAAAAAAAACAATCCTAAAACTCTTTGAAATTAGGTTCTCACCACTTGCAAAATGGTCTCCCCCAAGTTGAATGACTACCTAACACAATTATATATACAACACAGGGCTTATTTGAACCCTATCCATATATCCAGATACCACCCTACTCACAGGCTGCTATGCCCGCTATGCTCAAACACCCCAGGCACAGTTTATCACATCATTTGGGCCTTTCCTATAATCCAGGGGATCTATGCACAAGTGGTGAGGTTTCTTCCTAACTAGATGAGTTTTCCATTAATTCTACACCCAAATAAATGCCTGTTAAGTCTTTTTCCTGACCCAGCGACAGATACATTTATGACAGTGTTTTTGCATAAAACCTTATTTGCTACAAGAAAATGAATTGCACGTAATTTGATAATTGGATAAAGACTGCCCTACCCTTACTACAATCCTGGTTTCTGGAAGTCAATACCACCCTCCCCTATAAGAAATTAATATATCTCCATAAAGGTTGCCTCCTTCAAGTACACACATTTTGGGATCGGTGGCTACAACATCGGAGCATGTGCCTGTGATCTCCCACTTACTTTTCAGAGCCTCAACAATTTGCCCCAATATTCTCAGTCTTTCCTGTTATTGTTACCTTAATTAAACTGACCAACCAGTGAATTTTGTCACACTTACCTTCTTCAGGCATTTTGTATTCACCTTAACTTGTAATAGTACTGTCCTCTTGTTTACTATGTACACCCTATGTCTGTTTTGTATGTTTTTTTATAGTGTGTGGGCTTTGATAAAGCACGATTCGTGTGCGAAACATGTAAGCCATTCCTCCCTTCCTTGTACATGTAGTGCTCTTCATGTTCTTCATAGTTTTAGTCAAATCAAGAACAAATGATAAATTTAAATGGTCTTTCTTTACCACCTTCTCTACACAACACACTGAGATAAAGAGAATCATTAATAGGCACTGGAAGGTGTTATCTAGTGACAAAATCCTAGGTGAAATAATTCCTGAGAAAGCCGGAATTATCTACAGGGGAGCCCGATCGATACAAAACGATATCTCCCCCAATGTAATTGACATCCCTAGACCTATACAATTTTTCCCACAGAGTAAGGGATATTTTCCCTGCAGAAAATGCAACGTCTGCATACACAACACGTTGGGTAGGGGGAAAAGTGACTCTTTTACATCCACAGCCACCTCACGTAGGTACTTGATGAAACACTTTACCACCTGTACCACCAGGTATATTGTTTATTTGATCACCTGTCCGTGCAACCAACAATATGTTGGCCGCACCATTCGTAACTTCTCAATTAGAGTCAACGAACACCTCAGTAAAATAAAAAAAGGCTGTGACAAGCACACAGTCCCGAGACACTACCTTGAAAAACATAATAGGGACCCCACGGGTACACGCTTCCAAATCATTGATAAATTTGTCCCGAGCTGGAGGGGAGATTCATTCCTACGGGGGGTGTCGCGCCTCGAGACGTTTTGGATCTATGAATTGAGGTGCTACTCCCCCTTTGGCATGAACACAGACTGGGACATTAACAGTTTCATTAATCAGGCCTAATTTATTCAGTCTCAGATCATCACAACCACACCTCACTTTCGCTATGTTCCCCTATTCACATTTTTACTTTTATTTTTCATCCATTGTTTTGTTTACACATTAACTATGTATCTTTCTATGTTCACGGCACACACCTTATATTGTTCGGGCGCTGCCGTTTCTGCACGTCACTTATTTATTTTCAGTATTGTTCACTTTTATTTCCAATCCCTGTCCCATGTTCTAATTCAGACATGTGTGACTACATGGTTATTTTTTATAACCTTATGTGACCTGGGACAGATGTTTCTTGGGAAATATACATACACATATTATTTTTTCAAGCCCTAGGAGTCCTAGGGTCCTTTTTGCTAGTCGGTGCGTAATTGGAACGCACAGGATTTGATTATCTTATTCACCTCATTTCTCATTTTTGACACCATTTTCCTATTAACAATTTCCTATGTGTCAGCTTTGGAGGGGTGTCTAAGTTCCCCCCCTCCTTTGTTTTCTCCTCCTTTTTTTCCCTTTTGATGATTTGTTTTCTAACTTAAGGTGATGCGTTGCGGTTGCCATGGTCACGTTGCAACTTAACGTTCGTTGCGGCGTGACGTGGCTATGTTTCCTCCTCTGCCTGTTCCGGGTATAGCGAGGCTCTTATGGCGCATGACGCGACGTGCCTACGTCGTGGGCTACGACGCATGCGCATTGCCGTCACGCCTCCGATCGTCCTGATTGGCTGTTATGCCGCTCGCCACGCTTCGTGGCGGGTGACGTACATCGTGCGGCAAATGGCGCCAAACTCTGACGCCCCTCCCCTTTCCTACACCCTTACGTCCATGCGTGCACCTTTCTACCTTGTGGACGCACGTCCTTCTTAGCCCCCCCCATGTTTGGTCATGTGATGTACATGTTCGGTGATTGGTGGAGGTTTCCCTGTCATATTACACGTCACCACGTTTTTTAGTCACCTGACCGGACTCTCGTACAATAGGATAACATGTAGCAATAGTTACCATGACTACATAGATACATCTTTCGGCTGTATATCGCCAGTAAATTAGTAATGAACATCCAACCTGCACAATGACCGATCGCCATCAGATATTACCACCTTGACCTGCTAAGATCCACTGTGACACAATACAAATGGGAACAAGTCTCTTCAGGTGATGGCTTTACAATACACTTTACATGTTAATAATATTACATGGTTGGTTATCCTACATGAGTGTTAGATGCAATCTTACATATGTTTTATCTGTTTACTGGCCCTCCCTGGAGGTTTGAGGAGGTCCAGATTAACATATGTGATCTATTTATGATTATGGCTGTTTATCCATTTTTCACTGTTACCAAATTCAATTTAACTGCTCTTATCAGTAGTAAGGTCATATTTTGTACGATATTTGCATTTGTTTACTATGTTTGAACATGTCTATCCTGATTTGATCAGACTGTTTATCTTATTTGTAAGGGGTTGTCCGAGACACGAGTTTCCGCCCCCTTGTAGGTGGAACCGTTTTCAGACACCCTATATATCTGTTAGCAATGTGGTGGGCCCCAACATGCCCCTATCGAAGACATATGTGTCGAAACGCGTCGGGCTAGCTGTTGGCACCCTACATTGCTTTTATTTTCATTTTTATTCTATTCGCTTTGTGATCACTAAGTCATTAGTAATTTTTTTGACTTTTAATAAATTACCATTTTTACCGTCTGACCCGCACCATGTGGAGCTCTTTCTTCCTTTTTTCTTTTTTGGTCTAAAAACCCCCAAAATACCTTCCCCTTCATCTTGGGGTATTTGGAGTATCGGTGTGCAATGGGCCGCATCTGAGCTGGATTTCCAAACCATTCTGAAGTTCCATCGGTGAGATTCATCATTGGGCATACAGTCTTTTGGAGTTTTCCCACCAAGTTGACGGACCTTCCTCGATCCACTCCTCGGTCCCAGATTGAGACCCCAAGCCTTACTGACTCAACTGTCATACGACTGTGTGAGTCCAACAGAGTTGGTAAGAAGTATCTATCTACTTTCCTTAATGTTTCCAGACAAGCTGATGTACATGGACATATTCGTTTAGTAGGATTTGCCTCTTACTTTGATACGGTCTGACCATCTTCGTGCCAGCTTTATCACGGAAGCTTATACCCATTTCTTGGACTTTATTTTGCCCATTTATATTATTTATATGATCTTTGTTATATGATCATTCTCCTAACACATGTTGATTACATTTATCACTTAAGAAGCGCTACACTATTTTTTACTTTTTACCTTAATTAAACTGACCAACCAGTGAATTTTGTCACACTTACCTTCTTCAGGCATTTTGTATTCACCTTAACTTGTAATAGTACTGTCCTCTTGTTTACTATGTACACCCTATGTCTGTTTTGTATGTTTTTTTATAGTGTGTGGGCTTTGATAAAGCACGATTCGTGTGCGAAACATGTAAGCCATTCCTCCCTTCCTTGTACATGTAGTGCTCTTCATGTTCTTCATAGTTTTATGCAAATAAAGGCAGTTGGATCTCAGTTTGGTGTGTGTTGCCATCTGTATTTTCCTTTCATTATTGCTTCAGCTGCGACTGGGCGAGCACCCTGCAGTGGAGCCAGCTCACCTGTGAGCAGCGTGGACCTTTTGTTTTATGTACACCATGGGGGTTATTTACAAAGGCAAATCCACTTTGCACTGCAAGTGCAGTTGAAAGTGCAGCCGCTCTAAATCTAAGGGGTAGATCTGAAATGAGGGGAAGCTCTGCTGATTTTATCATCCAATCATGTGCATGCTAAAAGGCTGTTTTTTATTTTCCTTGCTTGTCCCCCTCAGATCTACAGTGACTTAAATTCCAAGTGCACTTTCAGTGCAAAGTGGATTTTCCTTTAGTAAATAACCCCCTGTGTGTCTATAGTGTGTGTTTGATAACTACTACAGTTCTGTTTAGCCTCTGTGAGGGCTGTCTCCTCTTGTAAAAATATTGGTTTTGCCAATCCATCCAAACCAGATATGGTGATAACATCTCAAGCATATTTGCAGTTTATAACATAAATAGCTACCGTTTTTTTGTAAATGAACGTTATAGTCACAAAGCATTCCATATTCTTTTAATTCCTGCATAAGAGAAGGGAGGGCTATCCTAGCATTAGACCAATATATAGGTATAGAAGACCAATCCTTCCAACCAAGGTATCATGGTAACACCTCAAACATGTTTGCATTTTAGAACACAAATCTTTAAGTTATAATAATCATTAAGTTACTTATAGTTAAGCAAATCTACTGTAAATTAGACAACTTAGAAGTTATATGAACCCCAAAATAAGTGATATGGTTTGACTTAGGTAGGTCTTTATAGGACAATGACAGATCCAAAGCTTCCATTTTTGTAAATTAGCATCATTATTATTAAAAAGCTTTCCATATTTTGTACATTTCTACATAAGAGGGGCAAGGGCTATCCTATGATTAGAAATTTAAGAACTTAATAAAGTTCGCAACATTTCCAAGGATATTTAGGGTAAGGCAGTTTGAGGTAAATATTCCCTCAAATGTGTCTCATAAGAAGCCAGGGAGAGAGAAGGAATATCATAAAAGGAAGAAAAAAATTCTGCAACTATTTGTTCAGTGCTATAAACTAGCTGTTCCCAAACTTTTTGGCAACAGGGACTGTTTTTGTAGGAGACAATTGTTTGTTCCACGGGCTTAAGAGCAAGCAGCCAGTGAAGTCAGAGCACTCCTGCCTTATGAGAATTGGGGACTCCAAGTATTTTGCTAATTACAATTTGGACCCCAGTGTGGACTGACATTGGAGCTGACCTAACTAGGGGCCATGGCAGTGTCCCATTCTTGATGATGCCCTGTCCCAGAGGATACATGGTCACTATAGAGTTCAGCAGTAGATTCCTTATTCCTCTCTATAGTCTCAGACTAGCTCTGTCCTCTTCAGCCAGTGTACCACAATCACCAGGTGTGGAAGCTGCTGGGGAGGAGACCAGAGTGGGGGTGGAGATTGATTCCAGGCTCTGGGGTGGCTGGTATCAGCAGAGGCAGGGCTGTGTGGTATTTGGTCATGTTATGTACACAGACACTTCTCCCGCCACTTGCCATCATCTGCCCTGTCCTCCTCTGTGTCAGCAAGCAGTTGTAAATAAACATCAAGCTTCTCCGCTCACCCACCGCTCACCTCCTGCAGTTCTGCGGCACAGTTTCTAACAGGCCACAGACCGGTACCAGTCTGTGGCCTGGGGGTTTGGGACCTCAGCTTTAGGGCCTTGTTCACACCATGGTGCAGAGACGTTAGTTTTTCTGCACGCGTTCTGCAAAGGCACAAAATGATTCTCTATGTGCCCTATTCACGCAAATTCTGATGTCATGTCAATTTTTTCCCGTGCAGATTCCTGAACAGAAAAACATAAGGTCAGAATTGGTGTAAATAGGGAACATAACTGACATGCATGGAAACTGATGTCCACAGACATCAAAACTAAGGGAAAACTGATATGAAACTGATGTCTCTGCAAGTGAAATCTGCACGATTTTCCCATAAGTTTTCATGCATGTATGGTTCACGTATGAACGAGCCCTAAACCACCTCGAAGGGAGGAGGTAATATTTGAAATGTATGTTCCTTCATGCTGCTCCCTAATAGAATGAGCAACGAGTTTTTCTCTGTATATCTATACATATCTTAAAAAGTTCTTGATGTAATGAAGAGGAGTGCTTATGTTTAGGGCCTATTTTTTTTTTTTTCCTATCGTTCTTTAAAGAGGAGCTCCAGGCAAAAACAATTCAAAGTCAACAGCTGCAAATCCTGAAACAGGTACCCCCCCCCCCCCCCCCTCAAAAGGTGGCAAATGTGGCAGTGGAGGAGGCAGACAAACAGGGCTTCCCCTTTTGGGTTGAGATCCACTTTAAACAGGACCCATGGCTTAAAACACCCATCAAAACTGCTGTCATTGCTTCCCACTTGACTGGTTCTGCTGCGGAATCCATTTTATGATCTTGAAGAAAATTGTGATAGGTAGTTTTATATAAGTTTGACAAACTAAGTCTTGCAAAAGATTTTTATTATGTTTACAGTTAAATGGGGAATTCAGTCTCTTAGGAAATTAGAGTATAAGAAATAAAGGAGAATTGAAAGACTGGATTTTGTTCGCAAGACTGGATTGAGGAGAGCATGATAAAGCATGATGAAATAGCAAGAAATAGTCAATTTTGCACATTAGAATAATATGTAAAATCTTTCATCTGGTATGTAGGCGCTTGTTTAATTTTATCATTGCAAACACTGAGCTTGAACATTTACCATAGGTGGAGTCCAGCACGGGATCTAACATAAGATTATGTCTCCCCCCAAGATCACCATGCCCTCGATAAAGTCCCCAGGTTGAGGGAGTAATGATACTAAAAACAGAACTTGATTTGGTAAGTATGCATTAGCCAGTGTAATTGTTTTTTTTTTAAAAGAACATTTTACAAAAGAGTATATCGCATCTGGGTAGTTAGATTTCTGGACTATTTCAAAGGGGAGAGGAACATGGATCCCCATGCCAACGCCCTTCGATTTTTGTATGGTATTGAGAGCCAAATATCCCCTTAGTAAAGAATCAATTATGGATGGAGGGTATCTTATCAACCTTAAAGCGAGTCTCCTGAAGAAAAAGAATCTAAACCTGGGATCTTTTATCTGGTGAGTTATAGCCTCTGACATTTAAAGCTTGCCATAGATGGATTGAAGTTCATCTCGATTGTGCAGGAGAAATGTGTTCATTTGTTTTCATTTAGCAGGCTAGCTGATAAAAAAAATAAAAACAATCCATCTATGTCCAGTCAAAACAGCAAATCTGAATCTTACCCATTTAACTAGTCAAAAACAAAAAGAAAGATAATCTTACAGGCACAATGGAGATCTGTCTCTCCTCCCGCCTCAAAAAAAACGGAGGATGGGATAGGGAAGGAAATATAGATAAGACAAAAAATAAGAAAGGACATGAACAGCATGTCCATATTAACCACTCCAATACAGGGCATTTATACACCTTCCTTACCAGACCAATTTTTAGCTTTCAGTGCTCTCACACTTTGAATGCCAGTTACTCAGTCATGCAACACTGTACCCAAACAAAATTTTTATCATTTTTTTCATACAAATAGAGTTTTCTTTTGGTGGTATTTAATTACCACTGGGTTTTTTATTTTTTGCGACATAAGTGAAAAAAGAGCGAAAATTTTGAAAAAAAAAACACTTTTTTTTAGTTTCTATGATAAAATTTTGCGAATAAGTCATTTTTGTTAATACATTTGGGCCAAAATTTATAGGGCTACATCTCTCTGGTAAAAATAAACCAAATTAGTGGATATTATTTAGTCTCTTTGAAAGTTATAGAGTCTACAAGCTATGGTGCAAATCACTGAAAATTGATCACATCTGATCACACCTGATGTACTGAGGCGTATATCATTTCTTGAGGCTCTGAAATGCCAGGAAAGTACAAATACCCCCCAAATGACCCATTTTTGAAAAGTAGACAGTCCAAGGTATTTAGTAAGAGGCATGGTGAGTTTTTTGAAGTTGTAATTTTTTCCCACAATTCTTGGGAAAAGATTTTTTTTTTTTACAAAATTGTCATAATAACAAGTTATTTCTCATACACAGCATATGCATACTTCCAATTACACCCCAAAATACATTCTTCAACTCTTTCCAAGTATGGCGATAATGAGTCTTTTGAGCAGTTAATTTTTTTCCACAAGTCTTCGAAATACGTGGAAAGAAAATGAAAACATATTTTTTTTTACACAAAGTGGTCAGTTTATAAGATATTTCTAACTCAAAGCATGTACATAGCAAAAATTACACCCCAAAACACATTCTGCTACTCCTCCTGAGTATTGCGATACCACATGTGTGAGACTTTTACACAGCCTGGCCATATACAGAGGTCCAACATAGAAGTGGTACCTTCAGGCGTTCTAGGAGCATAAATGACACATCTCATTTCGTTCATACCTATCACACTTTTGAAGGTCCTGGAGCACCAGGACAATGGAATTACCCACAAAATGACCCCATTTTGGAAAGCAAACACCCCAATGTGTATTTGCAGGCATGGGCTGCAAATAGGTACTCGGGTACTCTGACGGGCTAGTGACAGGTACTTGGGTACTCTGACGGGCTGGTGGCAGGTACTCTGACGGGCTGGTGACAGGTACTTGTGTACTCCGACGGGCTGGTGACAAGTACTCTGTTACTCCGACGGGCTGGTGACAGGTACTCTGTCGGGCTGGTGACAGGTACTTGGGTACTCTGACGGGCTGGTGACAGGTACTCGGGTACTCTGACGGGCTGGTGACAGGTACTCGGGTACTCCGACGGGCTTGTGACAGGTATTCGGGTACTCCGACGGGCTGGTGGCAGGCATTCGGCAGGCATGAACTGTGACAGGTACTCAGATAGACTGCGACAGGTACTCAGGTACTCAGATGAACTGTGACAGGTACTCAGATGGGCTGTGACAGGTACTCAGGTACTCAGATGGGCTGTGACAGGTACTCAGGTACTCGGGTACTCAGATGGGCTGTGACAGGTACTCAGGTACTCGGGTACTCAGATGGACTGTGACAGGTACTCAGGTACTCGGGTACTCAGATGGGTTGTGACAGGTACTCGGGTGCTCAGATGGGCTGTGACAGGTACTCAGGTACTTGGGTACTCAGATGGGCTGTGACAGGTACTCGGGTACTCAGATGGGCTGGGAAAGGTACTCAGGTACTCGGGTACTCAGATGGGCTGTGACAGGTACTCAGGTACTCAGATGGGCTGGGACAGGTACTCAGGTACTTGGGTACTCAGATGGACTGTGACAGATACTCAGATGGACTGTAACAGGTACTCCGATACTCAGATGGGCTGTGACGGGTACTCAGATGGGTTGTGACAGGTACTCAGGTACTCGGGTACTCAGATGGGCTGTGACAGGTACTCAGGTACTTGGGTACTCAGATGGGCTGGGACAGGTACTCGGGTACTCAGATGGGCTGGGACAGGTACTCAGATGGGCTGGGACAGGTACTCAGGTACTCAGATGGGCTGTGACAGGTACTCGGGTACTCAGTTGGGCTGACAGGTACTCGGGTACACAGATGGGCTGACAGGTACTCAGGCACTCAGATGGGCTGGAACAGGTACTTGGGTACTCAGATGGGCTGACAGGTACTCAGGTACTCAAATGGGCTGGGACAGGTACTCAGATGGGCTGGGACAGGTACTCAGGTACTCGGGTACTCAGATGGGCTGGGACAGGTACTCAGGTACTCGGGTACTCAGATGGGTTGTGACAGGTACTCGGGTACTCAGATGGGCTGTGACAGGTACTCAGGTACTCGGGTACTCAGATGGGCTGTGACAGGTACTCGGGTACTCAGATGGGCTGGGAAACGTACTCAGGTACTTGGGTACTCAGATGGGCTGTGACAGGTACTCAGGTACTCAGATGGGTTGGGACAGGTACTCAGGTACTTGGGTACTCAGATGAACTGTGACAGGTACTCAGATGGACTGTAACAGGTACTCAGGTACTCAGATGGACTGTGACAGGTACTCAGATGGGTTGTGACAGGTACTCAGGTACTTGGGTACTCAGATGGGCTGCGACAGGTACTCGGGTGCTCAGATGGGCTGGGACAGGTACTCAGGTACTCAGATGGGCTGTGACAGGTACTCAGGTACTCGGGTACCCAGATGGGCTGGGACAGGTACTCAGGTACTCAGATGGGCTGTGACAGGTACTCGGGTACTCAGGTGGGCTGACAGGTACTCGGGTACTCAGATGGGCTGACAGGTACTCAGGTACTCAGATGGGCTGGGACAGGTACTTGGGTACTCAGATGGGCTGACAGGTACTCAGGTACTCAGATGGGCTTGGACAGGTACTCAGATGGGCTGGGACAGGTACTCAGATGGGCTGGGACAGGTACTCAGGTACTCGAGTACTCAGATGGGCTGGGACAGGTACTCGGGTACTCAGATGGGCTGGGACAGGTACTCAGGTACTCGGGTACTCAGATGGGCTGACAGGTACTCGGTTACTCAGGTGGGCTGTGATGGGTGATGACAGGTACTTTGATGGGTGGTGACGGGTTCTTTGATGGGTGGTGACGGGTTCTTTGATGGGTGGTGACAGATCCTCTTTATTGGGGGGTAATCAGTGTGTGATTGGTGTATACTAGGCGGTAATGAGATGGGTTGTGACAGGTACTCGGGTGCTCAGATGGGCTGTGACAGGTACTCAGGTACTTGGGTACTCAGATGGGCTGTGACAGGTACTCGGGTACTCAGATGGGCTGGGAAAGGTACTCAGGTACTCGGGTACTCAGATGGGTTGTGACAGGTACTCAGGTACTCAGATGGGCTGGGACAGGTACTCAGGTACTTGGGTACTCAGATGGACTGTGACAGATACTCAGATGGACTGTAACAGGTACTCAGATACTCAGATGGGCTGTGACGGGTACTCAGATGGGTTGTGACAGGTACTCAGGTACTCGGGTACTCAGATGGGCTGTGACAGGTACTCAGGTACTTGGGTACTCAGATGGGCTGGGACAGGTACTCGGGTACTCAGATGGGCTGGGACAGGTACTCAGATGGGCTGGGACAGGTACTCAGGTACTCAGATGGGCTGTGACAGGTACTCGGGTACTCAGTTGGGCTGACAGGTACTCGGGTACACAGATGGGCTGACAGGTACTCAGGCACTCAGATGGGCTGGAACAGGTACTTGGGTACTCAGATGGGCTGACAGGTACTCAGGTACTCAAATGGGCTGGGACAGGTACTCAGATGGGCTGGGACAGGTACTCAGGTACTCGGGTACTCAGATGGGCTGGGACAGGTACTCAGGTACTCGGGTACTCAGATGGGTTGTGACAGGTACTCGGGTACTCAGATGGGCTGTGACAGGTACTCAGGTACTCGGGTACTCAGATGGGCTGTGACAGGTACTCGGGTACTCAGATGGGCTGGGAAACGTACTCAGGTACTTGGGTACTCAGATGGGCTGTGACAGGTACTCAGGTACTCAGATGGGTTGGGACAGGTACTCAGGTACTTGGGTACTCAGATGAACTGTGACAGGTACTCAGATGGACTGTAACAGGTACTCAGGTACTCAGATGGACTGTGACAGGTACTCAGATGGGTTGTGACAGGTACTCAGGTACTTGGGTACTCAGATGGGCTGCGACAGGTACTCGGGTGCTCAGATGGGCTGGGACAGGTACTCAGGTACTCAGATGGGCTGTGACAGGTACTCAGGTACTCGGGTACCCAGATGGGCTGGGACAGGTACTCAGGTACTCAGATGGGCTGTGACAGGTACTCGGGTACTCAGGTGGGCTGACAGGTACTCGGGTACTCAGATGGGCTGACAGGTACTCAGGTACTCAGATGGGCTGGGACAGGTACTTGGGTACTCAGATGGGCTGACAGGTACTCAGGTACTCAGATGGGCTTGGACAGGTACTCAGATGGGCTGGGACAGGTACTCAGATGGGCTGGGACAGGTACTCAGGTACTCGAGTACTCAGATGGGCTGGGACAGGTACTCGGGTACTCAGATGGGCTGGGACAGGTACTCAGGTACTCGGGTACTCAGATGGGCTGACAGGTACTCGGTTACTCAGGTGGGCTGTGATGGGTGATGACAGGTACTTTGATGGGTGGTGACGGGTTCTTTGATGGGTGGTGACGGGTTCTTTGATGGGTGGTGACAGATCCTCTTTATTGGGGGGTAATCAGTGTGTGATTGGTGTATACTAGGCGGTAATGAGATGGGTTGTGACAGGTACTCGGGTGCTCAGATGGGCTGTGACAGGTACTCAGGTACTTGGGTACTCAGATGGGCTGTGACAGGTACTCGGGTACTCAGATGGGCTGGGAAAGGTACTCAGGTACTCGGGTACTCAGATGGGCTGTGACAGGTACTCAGGTACTCAGATGGGCTGGGACAGGTACTCAGGTACTTGGGTACTCAGATGGACTGTGACAGATACTCAGATGGACTGTAACAGGTACTCAGATACTCAGATGGGCTGTGACGGGTACTCAGATGGGTTGTGACAGGTACTCAGGTACTCGGGTACTCAGATGGGCTGTGACAGGTACTCAGGTACTTGGGTACTCAGATGGGCTGGGACAGGTACTCGGGTACTCAGATGGGCTGGGACAGGTACTCAGATGGGCTGGGACAGGTACTCAGGTACTCAGATGGGCTGTGACAGGTACTCGGGTACTCAGTTGGGCTGACAGGTACTCGGGTACACAGATGGGCTGACAGGTACTCAGGCACTCAGATGGGCTGGAACAGGTACTTGGGTACTCAGATGGGCTGACAGGTACTCAGGTACTCAAATGGGCTGGGACAGGTACTCAGATGGGCTGGGACAGGTACTCAGGTACTCGGGTACTCAGATGGGCTGGGACAGGTACTCAGGTACTCGGGTACTCAGATGGGTTGTGACAGGTACTCGGGTACTCAGATGGGCTGTGACAGGTACTCAGGTACTCGGGTACTCAGATGGGCTGTGACAGGTACTCGGGTACTCAGATGGGCTGGGAAACGTACTCAGGTACTTGGGTACTCAGATGGGCTGTGACAGGTACTCAGGTACTCAGATGGGTTGGGACAGGTACTCAGGTACTTGGGTACTCAGATGAACTGTGACAGGTACTCAGATGGACTGTAACAGGTACTCAGGTACTCAGATGGACTGTGACAGGTACTCAGATGGGTTGTGACAGGTACTCAGGTACTTGGGTACTCAGATGGGCTGCGACAGGTACTCGGGTGCTCAGATGGGCTGGGACAGGTACTCAGGTACTCAGATGGGCTGTGACAGGTACTCAGGTACTCGGGTACCCAGATGGGCTGGGACAGGTACTCAGGTACTCAGATGGGCTGTGACAGGTACTCGGGTACTCAGGTGGGCTGACAGGTACTCGGGTACTCAGATGGGCTGACAGGTACTCAGGTACTCAGATGGGCTGGGACAGGTACTTGGGTACTCAGATGGGCTGACAGGTACTCAGGTACTCAGATGGGCTTGGACAGGTACTCAGATGGGCTGGGACAGGTACTCAGATGGGCTGGGACAGGTACTCAGGTACTCGAGTACTCAGATGGGCTGGGACAGGTACTCGGGTACTCAGATGGGCTGGGACAGGTACTCAGGTACTCGGGTACTCAGATGGGCTGACAGGTACTCGGTTACTCAGGTGGGCTGTGATGGGTGATGACAGGTACTTTGATGGGTGGTGACGGGTTCTTTGATGGGTGGTGACGGGTTCTTTGATGGGTGGTGACAGATCCTCTTTATTGGGGGGTAATCAGTGTGTGATTGGTGTATACTAGGCGGTAATGAGATGTAAGCGCAATCTCCCCCTCACACACGATCAGTGTGTGAGGAGGAGAACCCGGTAACATCTCGTTACCGCGGTTTGTTTACATTCTGTGACGGGCTGTGATTGAACACAGCCGGTCACAATTTCATTGGCTCTTTACTGTGATCGGGGTTGGGCTGTGTCAGGGTGACAAGCCACATCATCCCCGATCGCCGCTCTGCACGTGCCCTAGGCATGTGCACTAGCGCTGTAATGGCATAGTACATGTGACTGGCTGTGATTGGACACGGCCGGTCACATGTATCGGAGGGATGGATGGGGCTGCCAACCACACAGATCGGGGATGGGCTGTGTCCGAGGGACACACTTCATCCACAATCGCCATTCTGCGGGCCACCGGGGGCCCGCAGGAGCGGCGAAATACCGAGGCCGTCACATGAAGTCCACCCAGGATGGGAGATCCCACCTGTGGCCGTCATATGACTATGGCCAGGTAATGAAGTGGTTAAAGTCTCCAAGAGCCAAAAAAGCCCAGTGACCAACAATAGTAGACAGAAAAAAAAAAAAAACTAAAAAAAACTCCAAAGGGGTCCATCACTAGACCTCTCTAAATGTGTCCTTGCAGGCCTAGGCACATGTGCACAGCCTACAGGGGAATAAAGGTTGTAGACAGGTTGGTTATACTAACAAATGAGGTCTTGCTATTGCAAGAAATCTATCTATCTAGTTATAGCTATCTTAAAAGTTATCTTAAAAGCGCATAGTGCATCTAAAAAATACAGTATATTGACTAGAAAGAACATATTATAGTAAGAAGAAGAATAAATAACCCATAGACAAATCTTGCACATGCAATGTGCTATAACATTTGAATAGTCTCAAGCATTAATAACATACCCATGTAAGGAAAACTCCTTACATTAGTTGTCTCATTACAGAGCTCCTCCTAGTAGAAGGTACAAATAAAATACATACATCTTTTACAAATCTACACAAATAGTGCTAAATACCTAAACCCACACATTGGAGCAACCTAATCTAAAGTCACCCTATTAGCTCTAACTACTATCTATCCCTTCAATGGTGCTCCTCATAGTACAAATATTAATAATACAGTGCTTGAGGGGAAAAATGCTGTGAACATAAATGTGAGTAGTGTTGTTATGTCAATGATAAAATACTACTATCAAAGAGGAAGTAAACTCTCCCACTCTGATGCCTCTTTTCATTTAGTCCATTATAATAAGTAATTATCAAACTATAGCCACTGTAATCCAGCCCAAATTGCATATTACTTACTGTTTAAAGAAACTTTAAAAAAACTTGTTTCCAGGGGTAAGGCAGTGCCATCTTAAGTATTGTTTTCTGAGTCCACAGTGGAGTGTATTTCCGCCCTTACATTGAGCACTTCCTGTACTGTTAACCAAGCCTCCTTCTCAATCCAACGTTTCTATGGCAACCCTGCTTCCCTGTTCATAGCTGACTTGTTTTATTTCATAGTATTTACTTGTGCTGATTATCTAGTGTTTGCCTGTGTGAGTCCTATCAGCTTCGGCTGATAAGACTGCCGTAATGCTGTCCCATACCCTGCTTTACACTGCATGTGATGTCACATGGTCACATGGTGTGTAGGAGGAAGCTCTGAGTGATTATGCAGCCTCCTGGGAGTTCAGTGTTGTGCCGTAGGAAGTCCTGATAACAGATAGATAAGTACATAAAGAGTGTGGCGTAAATCAGGGGAGATCTAGGCATGCTCAGTGATGTCATTCTAAAGAACAAAAAGGATTACAATACTAAGCAGGTAAGGAGATATCTACAAGCAGTTTTCCTTAGGGTTTTTTATGTTGATTTACATGGGACAAAGTTGTGGGGGAGGGTTTACAACCACTTTAGGTATTAGATGCCTCACAGAATAGTCCCATGTAAAAAAGAAAAGGAAAAGAAACAGGGGGCACAAATAATTTTAACTAACTAACCCACTCATTAGAGCAACCTATTCTAGAGTCATCCTGTTACTACTAACCACCCCTGCAAAGGTGATCTCATATTAGTACTAATATAACAGCACTTAAGAGAAAAATGTGCTATAAAAAAAACACATAAATGTCAACATGAGTAGTGTTACTTTAATGATAAAATACCACATCTAAGCGTTAAAATATTAGGAAATCTCACAAAATAGTCCCACCTATTGGGTCAGAGTATGTTTCAGAAGGAAATATTTAAAATGTTTAAATTAAGACAATGTTATAGTCTCCCATAGGATGCACCCAGCCTTGTTCGTAGACCCAGTTATCATGACCAATTTCAACATGACCCCTATATTACTAATACTAGTAGTGCACTATATATCATGCCAAAAGAAAAGAGAAATACTATAAACATCTAGCACCCTCTAGTGTGTTAGAATCGGATTGTACATAGTTGTTTAGTGTTGGCTTGGCTGGGTTTATTCTGGGTCAGGGTTTAACTGACTCAGGGAGGCTGGAATGACTCATCAAGCAACATCCCTGTTACCTCCCCCTACTTTCTGGAACTCTTGAGAAACTTCCAGAAGAATGGGAGGGAGGTTAGGAGGAGCTGCCTGGAGTATTGATGAGGGTCTTAACCAATCCCCGGACAAATGGGCTGGCAGGGGGAGGGACCTCTTAAATACTCAGGGTCAGGCTAGCAGGGGCAGTGGAGTTTGAGTGGAAGATGGAAATGGAGTTCTGAGGAGGCTGTTGGAGGCCATTGAGGGCTTGTGTGCAGGAAGAATCCTCTGACAACACAAGGAGGAGTCCTGTGCAGTGACACGGCAGCAGGTGTGAGGACAGCAGGAGCTAGCAATCACATCCAGGAGATCTCCAGGGAGAAGACAGTCGGGTAGCTGGTAAGTGAGACAGTCGGGGAGGACTGAGAGAGAGCCTGAGAGAACTAAGTGGCAGTCTGAGATGGTTGTATAGTCATTTTGGGAGAACTGTGGAAGATTAGCCAGGGGGCTAGTAAAAGGGGCAGCTGTAGCCAAGAGGGCAGCAGTGCCTGAAGAGGTGGTGCTGGGATCAGTAGCCACAGGAAGGCAGCAGGACACTGGGGCTTTTCTACGCACCAAAAGGGCCCATGATCCCTGCCTGTAATGGGTCTTTGCTTTATCTGATGCCTTTTTTTCAGATCATCTAACAGTGTGGCAGATAGGTCTGAGAAGTTGTTCTGCAAGCAATTGATGTGCTAAAGGAAATCAAGTGGGCATCCCATAATACCCCTAACCACATCCAAGTTTATTAACTTGCCTGACTGTGCAGGGTGGGGGATTCCTATTCACCAGTGGCTCCTGCAGGGGTAGCGCTACAAACATACAGTTAACATATTTATAAATAATATTACCTAAATAATAAATTACCACATTGTTGTGGATTCATGAAGAAATACATGGCAGAGATGAGAGATTTCAGTAGGCCTCAAAAAGTGGATGAACTATAATTTTTATATTATTGAACTGTTACCCTTTTGGAGACCTTTAAAACAAAATACATGATCTCACATGTTTTTCCAAATGTGCAGGGGATTAGGTATCTGTAACTTTTACAAACCCTGTGTTGAAACAAGAGACTGGAACAATGGTAGCTTTTGTCACCAAACACAAAAATGTGTACTTATTTTGTTAGATTGAGAAGACCAAATTTGCATAGGGGATGATCACATGGAAATAGCCCTTAACTAGAAAACCCCATTGTGCTCAAGTGAAGATTATTTGGACAATATACAACCATGAAGACAAAATTCAATAGCTGACACTTTGTCCAACAAAACCTATTGTGTGAATTCTAGGGACTTGGCACAGCTAAGCCATCTAAACATTTATTGGACTGCTCAAAGTCCATCCCAAAACATGGTGTTAGAGGGATATGCAAGTCAGACATATTTCAAAAGTACTTCAAGTCATTCAAACTATATGTGATATTTGTTGGTCACAAAAGAGATATTATAATGTTAGTATCTAATGATCTAAAGAACTTTGTCATAAAGAAATTCTATATGAAAGTGTGATTATAAATAGAAGTGTTTTAGCAATGAATTAGCATTATGAAAAACATATAATCGTGATTATAACTGTATAAAAATGTAACCTATGTTTAGATAAACAAATATTGATTGTATACCCGAATTATACATGTATCCATATAGATAATAATTGTATGTGATATTGATTGATATATATCTAACCTGTGTCCTTTCTAAATGGACTAAAGAATTAATAGATATACATTGATATACATATATATAACCATTTTATACAATGGGGATGATTCAAGCATATTTTATATTATATCATTTACTATCATTCCTGAACACAAATATATATTGGTTAGAGCATACATAAAAAAAGAACACATATTATAGAAATAAAAATATTAACTAAAAGAGTTAAAACACCAAACACATGTGAGACACCTGGTGGTTGAAGGTGCTATTACATTAAAATCATTAGACTCCTGGGAAAGATCGCCTGCCAATGAGGAGGGAACACATACTCTTTTGGGCAGAACTTAGTATAATTTTATCTTTTTGTTTAAGAGGATATTTAAGAAACAAGAAAGATGCCATGAGGGAGAGCTCAGGGACATACCGGGGGGGGGGGGGGGGGGGGGGGCACTGGGAGACTCCCAGACAAACTGACACTCATGCACCATGCATGAATACATATTTTTACATTCACAAAACACATCCTTGGAACTCGGAGGTCACACAAAATAATTCCTCTGTAAGAGAATCCATGTTGAAAGCCACGGCAGCCATCTTAAAAATCCTGGTAACCTGGGTAATCCTGGGTAAATATACCATATTGATAATATCTTCTATGTTCTCTTAAAAATTAATGTATTGAATATTCTACTATTGAAAATCGCTCTCCCGAATCAATAACCGCCTTTTAGATTTTTCTCTAAAATCAATTTTTTTGCATAGATGCCAAATTTATTGACAAACAAATGTCTAATTTATTTCACATTGTTAACCACTTACTTACCTGCAGTATAGTAACGGTTGGACGTGTGAAATACAGACGTTCTGTTTAATTGTCAATTATCAAAAGGTTCTGGATTCTACCGAGAAGTGATAATGGTGATAATTAAGTTCAAAGTACTATACGCCCATTTTGTGGGTGTTTCCATTAATTGGCAAGGTGTTCATGTGACGCAATCGATATTTTAATTTCATGTAATTATTCGTCTTTTGTCAACCAATAAATGTAACTATTTTGTATGATCACTTGTCTCCGTGAATAAGTTTCACATGTATAGACTGTGTCATATAGATTGATTTTGTATCTTAAAAATATCTTTGTTAAAAATTACTTAATAAATACTGTGCGGGAAACTGTCCTTAAAAAGCACAACATCATCTAAATATTAAAGTCCCAATAAGCAGTTTTTTCTTACAAACAGTGATCAAGGAGAAACATGTTAAAGTGGAAGTAAACCCTCCTATTGTTTTTAGACAAGGAATCTGCAAGTTTGGCTTCTGTTTAATCTTGATGCTGCACATGTGATCAGTTATAATATCAGCCATTGGATGGTTTGACAGTTTGGTTGAGAACACAACCAATGTCACAGTTACATTACCATGTGCCAGGAATGTAACTGTTTTTGAAACTGGTAAATCAATAGGTTTACTACTGCTTTAGCCTAGGTTCACACTTGTGCGATGCGGGAACCAGCGTGATTACAGCGCCAGTTCCCGCATCGCATCTCTCTCACAGGTAGTTCACACTGCCCTCTGCGAACCACTGCGGGTGTCAATACATTGTTAATGACACCCCCAGATCAGTTCACAAATTGCAGTGCGAACTGTGAACTCAGACAAGAATCGGATCACATACTGTAGGTGAGAACACCCATGTGATCCGAATCCAGTGCGGGACAAAAAAAGTCCCTGCACTATTTTTGTGCAAATCCAATGTGAGCTCAGCCATACAACTGTATAGGTGAACTTGCATTACACAGACATCACATGCGATCGGCAGCACAGTACGGATACAAATCACATGCAATGTCTGTGTTTGCACTAGTGTGAACCTGGGCTTGAGGTTTTCTATTAACCATGTTAACAAAACATCTACCTTGCTCAGTCTTAGGCTATCTTCACATATATGCAGATGTGGGAATGTGTGTAAATGTCATGCATTTCCCACAGGTACAGCACCTCATTCAAATGAATGGACTGCTTTGCCCATACCAAAGCGGCACACAGAAACCGCACATATGTGAACCTAGCCTAAGAGTCTTAAATCAGTCCAGGTCACTACAGATAGTGCTGGGACTAGACCACACAGCGCGCAGGGCAAAGATGCCAAATTGTGCCCCCCCCCTTCATTATGCATGAGCCTATGAGGAGGCAGGGGAGAGAGAACATAGCCCACACCTCCTCCTCCTCTCCTTCCCGCTTCAAGCGATGGGCTGAGAGAAGTAGTGATGTCACTATCATTACGCCTGTCAGCCTTATAGTAGAAGGAACTTGCGGAACCCCCATCCCTACAATACACGCTGTGCCCAGGGCGTCCGTTCCTTCTACCCTCCCCTTGTCCCAGCCCTGGCTACAGACACTTTCCTGATGTTATTGACAACTTCACTGCTATGTCAAAGCCAGTAATTACTTTTAATACTTTGCTTTACCACTTAATTTGAAAGTTCAGTCCCAGCCTCTATCTGTATAAATTGTGGTTTAGATTAAGAATAATTTTAAGCAAGAACACAATAAAGTGTATGTCAAAATAACAAAAAATTCTTAGGCTTTACAGCTATCTGGGACTGCATTAGAGAGAAGTCCCAGATAGCTGTAAGGAAGTGAAGGGAAATCTGCAACAGGGACACAGATAGAAAATCTGACAGGTGTTCTAGCCTCCCCCTACAATAGATAATAGGATTTTTGTACTCACCGATAAATGTTTTCCCTTAAGTCCATTGAGGAACCATGAAAGTTATACACATTCAGGTTACATGGCCACCTATAGGAAGATTAGACAATGTGCAACAAAAAAAACTGTAGGCCAGCTCAGGATCACCACTCCCACCACCAGCATGTCTCAGTTTTTCTAGCAAAGCAGTACCGAGAGCCTGACCATAAGTACAGAATCATAAGACTTGTGTCCTTCAATAGATTTTAAGAAAAGCATTTTACGGTAAGTAAAAAAAATATAATTTTCTTTCTCTAAGGGGTTGGCAACAAATGCTAACAGGCCTACTAAAAACAAAAGAAATGGTAGTTCATGAGGGACACATGTCTGGCAGTGAACAAAGTCCCTGTAGGTGGGCAGCAGGAATGGACCAAAGAGTGGAGTTCTATGTATCTCTTTGCATCTTTAGTAGATTTCTGTAGTCTAGGAGAACTAGTAGATCCATTGTGAATCACCTTTGAAAGGGAGGCATTTACAGTATGTACAGTACTGACAGAAATATAGGGTAAATGCTGATTAAAACTAAAACACACATAAAGACTATATGAGAAAAATAATAAAATAAAAATACTTTTATCTTTTAGCTCTCAGCTTCCAAAAAATGTGTTGCATTCCATCACAAACCTATGTAAAGGTTTATCTTAATGTGGATTTTTTTCTGCATCCATCGTAATATACCATCAAGAAGGAAAAATACTATGTTCCAAATTGAAAGCCAAACTCTAACTTTGTGCCTCATAAAGTTTCACTGTAGTCTAAGGACTTTGAATATATTCTGCAATAAATAACTGTGTTGTATACTGTAAATTATGAAAATAAAAGTTGTGGTAATTTCTTCCCCCCCCCCCTTTTTAATTAAATACAATTTTAATTAAATTAAATTAAATTTTAATTTAATTTAATTAAATTAACATCTACACAATAAACATATATGCACCCAAATTTGCAACCAAATTAAAGTGAAGCTAAACTTACCTTTCCTTCAAGGACTGTGCCGGCAATGCAAGCTGAGCTGTGCATTCAGGTGTATTTTAATAAAGAAGAGACATTGCATAAGGGCATTGATAAGGTTGCATTGCATTGCAACACTATCAGTTCTTCTTGAGAGGTATTGTTTTATATACATCATTGATTCCAGAACGGTTGCTAATACACAAAAGAGGAAATGTGAGAGGAAATGTGTGTTTTAATAAATGCAAAACAAAATATTTTGCATGGTGGTAATTGGCCAATTTAGATACGTAATCAGTGATGACTGGAACCCTTTAACTAAAAAGATCCTAGCTAAGTCTTTAGTTATTGTTCTGTCTGTATCTTCCTCTTATTTGTGCAGGGAAGACATAAGATATTGAAACTGTTTGAAGAAGCAAGAAAGGCTGGACAATGATGGAACATGACATCGAGGGCTGGCAAAACAGTAGCAACTGCACTTGCTGCACGTTTGAGAACCCTCTTCTCTCCAACATACTTCCTTCAGTTCTGATCATAATCTTTGTGTTTGGGACAGTACTGAATGGCTTTGCCTTGTGGGGCTTTTGCTTTTACATTAAGGAATGGAAGTCTAGCAGTGTCTATCTCTTCAACCTGTCAGTAGCAGATTTCCTGCTCATGATTTGCCTACCCTTTAGGACAGACTATTATTTGAGGAACATGACCTGGATCTATGGAGATATCCCCTGTCGGCTGGTGCTATTCATGCTTGCTATGAACAGGACAGGAAGCATCTTCTTTTTAACTCTAGTAGCTACAGATCGGTATATTCGAGTTGTTTATCCTTATAGTAAAATCAACTTCATACCAAATAAGCTTGCTGCTGCCATTGCCTGTGCTGTTTGGCTTGTTACAATATTAATGACTACCTCCATTCTCACTAAAGACTATACTGGAAGGGACAGGGCAACAAAAGCATACTGTGACAGTTTTATGGTGTGTCCTGCAGACTCATGTTGGAATGATCTTCTCTTCATCTTAAAATTTTTCTTGCCACTCTGCATTGTCCTTTTCTGTACTGGTTGTATCATCTGGAGGCTCAGACAACGAAACTTGGACAAAAATGTAAGAATTAGGAAAGCTGTAAAATGTATCATGCTGGTTGGGATGGTGTTCTTCATATGTTACTTGCCAAGCGTGTCAACCCGGATTGAAGTCTTAAGGATTCAGGCTTCTTCAGAAAGAAATAAATGCAGTGTCTACAGAACCATTGATAATGCATTTTACATTACAATTTGCTTCACGTACATAAATAGTATGTGTAATCCTTTGGTGTATTATTTTTCTAATCCTTCACTCAGAAAATTCTATTTAAAAATTCTGCAATGCTCAAGCCAAACAGAGTCGGAAACAGAAACAGGACCAAACAATAATACCAGCATGACTCCAAGCAACAACCGTCTCTAGTAGCACACATGGCTACCTTATAGATGCAGTAATGATTAATTAAGTCACATACTGTACTATGCATAAATAATGGTCCACAGTGCCTTGTGTTCAGGAAGCGACTTTGTCTTTATGGTCCTTTCTATATTAACTTCTTCTCAGACAGTTGCTAGATGCAGAGGATTAATTATTATAATGCTTCTAACATGATAACCCTTTTCTATTTAAGCTTAGAATATGATTACCCAGTTATTTTTTACCACAAATTCTGTGCTATGCTTATTTTTTTACCTATTAATGGCTATTTTTTGTTTCCCCTGAAATGTTATTAAAGATTTGAGCAATGCCTCTGACTTCCTCTACTTACCAGGTCACCTAACCACTAGAACCTAGAATATGTCTTCTTACTGTATTTCATGATTCTATCATGCCCGATGAGGCAGTGGCCCCTATCACTTAAATGAACATTAGTTACACAAAAATGGATGTCCCCGACCCCCCCCCCCCCCACGGTAACGGAGTGGTAAAACCAAGTCAACACTGTTAACTTCCTGAGAAAAAATAATATATCAGCATAAAAATTGTATTAGAGAATTCAAGAACTTATGGAACCCCTGGAATAGCTCCGTTTCATTTCACTGCAGAAAGCTTACTCCCCTAATGAGTGTAAGGTTGTACCCCACAATTATGATCTTAAAATCAATGTACTGGAGCAGGCATACAGTGCTCCTAGGTATTAAAAGAGGAAATGTTTAGTTTTTGTTTTATTATTTGGAACAACTTTCCATCTTTATTTATAAAGCACATAAAAATTGTAATGACAAGACTAATGTTTGATATCCTAAGATGCTGTTGTGATGTGTTTATATCCGTATATTTACTGGCTGTTATTAATATCTTGTTCAATAAAGTCACTGTATAATCAAGTCAAGTCAAGCTTTATTGTCATTCTACTACACGTGAGGACCTACTGTATGGTAGAATGAAATTTCGTATATCACAGGGCCACGGTGCTACATACAAATTAAACATAATTATAAATACAAAGAATATAACACAGAAAAGAACTTAAAATTAAAAAAAATATATAAACCTGTACACATCTGGGAACTACGTAACTGTACATATACTGTGTATTTCTAAGCCCTTGTACACACGGTCGGATATTCCGACGGAAAATGTCCGATTGGACCGTGTTGTCGGATAATCCGACCGTGTGTGGGCTCCATCGGACTGTTTCCGTCGGAATATCCGTCCGACAAAGTTTTAGAGCTGGGCTATAAAACTTTCTGACAACACGATCCGATCGGACTTTGTCTGATCGTTTGTACAGAATTCCGATCGGACAAAGTGCCACGCATGCTCAAATCACATTCCTAGACCAAAACTATTGGCTACTAGCCTGAATGTAGTCCCATCATAACTAAATTACATCATCACATTACGAACGATTGGATTTTCCGACAACTTTGTCCGACCGTGTGTATGCAACACCAGTTTTGGATTTTGTCCGATGGATTTTGTTGTCGGAATGTCCGACCGTGTGTACAAGGGCTAAGAGTCTTTGTAGCAGCAAGTGTTTATAAAAGTGTCTAGTGCATATTCAAGAGTAAAAAGGATGGTAATTGGTTAAAAAGGAGGGGAAGTGTTAATCAATAACATTGGTGGGTAAAGAGGTCCTGGACCCCTTTCTTTAAAATCACGCTGCATGGAATTGGATAGTGCCGTGGCACCATGTGGTATTGCGTAATGTGAAAACACGGGGGTTTTGACAATGCATGGAGGTACCCATGCATGCATTTTGTGAGCGTTCCTGACCCGCACAAGTGTGAATCTAGCCTTAAACGTTGCTGTGATACTATTAAGACAATTGTTTTGTTACATACAGAGTACAGAATCATTTTCACAGCATTAAAGGAAATTTGTGGTTGACAAGAGGCGTGCTAATTTCTTATCTAATCTTTAGAGACAAATTTTGTGCAGTGTGTGGCATTACAGTAAAGGCATCTATTTATAAAAAGTGAAGGTTTGGTGAATGCTCTATTCACTTCTTTAGAAATAGGCACTTCAGTATCTCTCTTAGTAATTTAAATATGGCCATAGATGGCTGGCTGAGCAGGGACCGGTTGATTTTTGATCCATCTATGGCTGTTCACATTCCACAGACATCGATCTAAGGGTTGACTTTCGTCAGACGGGGTGTTGGAAAATTTTAATTCAATCTGCGGCTGAAGTACTGATCATTGTATTTTCTCTCAGTGGATTAGGCCCTACAGTCAGAATACAATAGCACAGCAGGGAGGATTTTTCCATTCACCTCCAATGCGTGGGTGGGGGAATCTGTTCAACCCATCTATGGCCAGCTTAAGTGTGTATCTTTGGTGATTTGATGTTGACTTCTCTTTTTAAAGTGGAGAGATCTAAATCTTTAAAATAAAAGTGCTTAAAGGATAAGTTCACCTTTGGGAACATGGTACATGTTCCACCTGTTTCTAGAAGTTCCCTGTATTAACTCTCACTTTTTGAAAAGAGCACGGGTGTGCAGGGCTCCACCCACACAACTGCATTATTTATTCACAGAGTTTTCTGAATGAATGAACTACAAGTACTGAACTACTACAGCAATGTTGAACGCTCTGGTAGTGCATTGAGTCATCCTGTCAGTGTGAAACGACCTGCCCACATAATGTACAATGTATGGCCAGACAGCTTACACTGACACTCTGCAGGAGATCTGCATGAAATCCAGTAGCGGCCCGTCCATTAGGGGCGCCACCCCTCCATCTATGCATCTGGCCTCCTAATTTACATGCAGGGTGCCTGACACATGGATTCCAATGGGTTTTTTTTTTTTAAGCATGCGATTAGAGCCAGAGGCTCTAATAGGCTTAAAAAAAGGGTGAGTCCACCCAGTTGTGTGACAATAGCGAATGAATATTTGCTATTGTCACGCTGATTCTCCTCCCGGCCAATCAGGAAGTGTGTCGTGAGACTGGCCGAAAGGATAAGCCAGTGATGGTGAACCATGGCACCCCAGATGTTTTAGAACTACATTTCCCATGATGCTCAGGCACTCTGCAGTGTGGATGAGCATCATGGGAAATGTAGTTCCAAAACATCTGGGGTGCCAAGGTTCGCCATCACTGGGATAAGCGATCCGTTTGGCCTAGGAGGGGAAGGGGGGAGACGCACGGACCCTGTGATGACGAGGACTGACCGACTCACCAGCCACCAAGTCCAATCCTCTGGATAATAGCACATTATGAAATATTTACCTTAAAACAAAGCCCTTCAGCGGTGCGTTGCCACCGCTGACAGGGCTTCACTCTGTCTATCTTTGTAGCTGAGCTGCGATGAGGCTTGCATGCTAGAGTCCCAGCAGAGCTTTGAAGAAATGACATGGGTATACCGTTCCTTCAGGGTGAATGCACCAGTAGTGACGTCACTGACTTCTACAGAAGTAAATATCTCTTAAAAGGTGCATGTTTGGGAGATATATACAGTACTTACAGGTAAGCCTTATTATACAGCTTACCTGTAGGTAAAAGATAAACAGAACGACTTTACTACCACTTCACCCAAAAGGGGAAGTTCAGCTTCAAGTCCCCCCACCTCCACATTTGGCATATCATTTTTTTTGAGGGGAGGGGTGAGCGGGTACCTAGTTTTGACAGATACTCGCTCCCACTTTGCTGATCAGCGATCCGAGCCCCCTTCTCCCGCAGCTTTCTGGGACACGTCACAGGTCCAGAGGGCTGCTGGACCATTCACAAAGCACAGAGCCGGCTTCCCAAATTAAAGATACTGTTGCTGGGAAACTGGAGACTAGGGAAGAACTAGCCCAGATAAGGATGGTGCTGGAATTTTGATACAGGATTAACAAAGATTGAAACAATGATAATAAAACATTAATGTGCAATCAAATACCCCCTACTGTGGAACTGCATAAGAATTTTTTGTAATCCTATTAATTATAATTATTATATTATATTATATATTATAATGAATACACCATTTTAAATTCCAACCTCCATGCACATTAGTTCAATATTTTATGTTTTTGTGCACCCAAACTGGAGTTGGAAGTACACATTCAAAATCAAAAAACATGTGACCTGTTCTACAGCTTCAAGTGACTTTACTACTGTGCACTGAATCGTGGGATAGTTGTGGATTTTACAATACTCAGACATATGTGTGCATGCTGACTTGTAATTTGTAGTGGGCCCGAGCACCTCCAGGAGATAAACGTGATCCTGTAAAAGGGCTGGTGTTACCCGAGGAAAAGAAAAAGGCTGTTCTAATCACTCTGGGTACATAAGCAGACAGTATTGACAGTATGAAGAATTTGAGAATATGAGGTGCTGGACTTGAATCTTTTGTCAATCAAACAGGAAGCATTAGCTGAGTTTGATGACTAAACCTTGGTAGCTATTCCACAAAACCCATACCGCTTCCAAAAAGGGGAAAAAAAACTCCACTAAGAAATCCATGTGAGATCAGACAAAAAGAGCACCAGCCAGTAATATTATAAATCTATAAACATTTATTGTGGCTGGGATGGAAACGATAGGTAGATAAAATAGCACCAACGTGTTTCAGGGGCTAAACAATTCACCGGGGCTGAAACAAAAGATACATCAAAACTGCTGATAATTATAAAATTCATGATTATAATAAAAACGTGTATAAAAAAAAATCATTGTTACAATCGTAAAAAAACATAACACAAAATGGCTGTATACGTTAAAATTATTTGAAAGAACAATTGATATATGATAAAGGTAAACATAAATAATTTCAAACATCTGTACCAATAGGGTACTAGAAAATAGGAGAAAAACTAAAAACACATAAATTCAGGGCTCTACCTTACAGCACTAAGTTTAAATACTGTATATCACCAGAGTAAAGGTACAGTATTATCAGGATGTCTACAAGAGGACACAAATATAATTAATCATAGAGACACTGAATATAGGGGGGAAATGCGTGACTATATGCAAATCTAGAATGTGTAGGGCTGGTTCAATTAGAAAACTATATGCCTGTGCATTTAATACAAAATACAGATATATAAATAAATATATATTTGCATATATAAAAAGAAGTAAATACAACAGTAATAAAAAATGTAGACTACAGGGTCAAACATCTTAACATTCCAAGAGGACACAAAACTGCCGCCTGTGGGATAAATGCGGCTAGCTACTGAATTTCATCTGGCCCACAGCAAAGGTCCGATTTCCCCCTTTACACCGTCTTTCTCCAAGTAAGTTGGCTGATAGGACCACATGCATCCTAGAAAGTAATAATGAGCATTCCCCAGAAGGAGGACAGCACCTTCTACATCCATACCTGATCTGCCTCTACCCTGCCAACCACTTATAGGGAGCTTGATGTAAGGGGGGGGGGGGGGGCTGTTATAGGGACACTGATGTAAGAGGAGCTCTAATGGGGAGTCTGATGCAAGGAGGCTCTAATAGGGATTCTGAAATGGGGGGGGGGGGGCTCTGCTGTAAGGTAGGACATCTAAAGTGGACTCTGATGTAAGGAGAGGTCTGATGAGGAAACTGAAGTAAAGGTAATCTGGTAGGGACCCTGAAGTAAAGAGGGACTCCTAAGGCAGACTCTGATATATTGATTCATAAAACTATTTTTTTTGGTCTGCAAATAATTGTAAAATATACACTTTGGCCTTCATACTGAAAAACTTGGAGACTTCTGTTCTGAAAAAACAAAAATAACTAAAACTGTGATGGGCATATGGCTATTTGGAGTGAAAATGTCATAAAGAGATGTTGACACGTAAGGAATCGTTTTTATATAGTAAGTGAATTGACATGAGGAATAAAACACTTGTTTCATTGAATTGTCCACAGCAGCAAAATCAGTTGTCATTAACTGAAATCTTGAAGGAAGAACATTATACAAATGCTGCAATATGGGACATATAAACCTCCCTATTAGTAATTAAGCTAATATGAACCCCCAAAGGACCACAGGGAAAAAATATGATTTTTATAACAGCTTACCTGTAAAATCCTTTTCTTGGAGTACATCATGGGACACAGAGCACCACAGTAATTACTATGTGGGTATATAGGCACCTTCAGGTGATGGACACTGGTATACTCAATGCAGGAAGTTCACTCCCTATATAACCCCTCCTCCTACCAGGAGCTCCACAGTTTTTGCAGCAAAACAATATACTTAAACCCCATAAAGAGAGGAGGGACCTCAGTGTCCCATGATGTACTCCAAGAAAAGGATTTTACAGGTAAGCTATTATAAAAATCCTATTTTCTTTATTATACATCATGGAACACAGAGCACCATAGTAATTACTATGTGGGACGTCCCATAGCAATGCTATTTGAGGGGAGGGAGAGACAACCTGTAGGGCCCCCCCAGACTTAAGGACCTATACTGCTGCCTGCCTGCAGCACACTGCGCTCAAAGGCGATATCCTCATGCCTTCTTACATCCACCTGATAAAATTTGGTGAATGTATGTACTGAAGACCAAGTTGCAGTCTTACAGATCTGAGCCATGGAGGCCCTAAGTCTGAATATAGATATCAGATATTCCAACCGCTAACAAGAACAAAACAAGACTAGACTTGATTAGTGCTAACATGGACTCATTTACACAACATACAGGTGGCTGGAGTTCATGACATTAGCATCTAACACACATTATATATACATATATACAGCATTGAATCTGACTAGCACAGATTATAGTGGGGTTCTCATTCACCCTGTGCCCCTTAAAATCCAGGGCCCATAATCCATCGGCAAGAGGCTCGCATTCAGTCCTCTCAAAAAGCCTGTGTCCTGGCTAGGTCTGTCACACATCTCCCCTTTCGGCAGGAGACTAACACAGGAGGAGACCCCAGACGGGTTGACTCCGAAGTTAGTCAGGGGTTCCAGTCCTCTAATGCTAGTATCCACACAGTACCCCGGATAAAGTGTCCCAAACAGAGCATTACTTACCCAGCCAACCTCTGCTTCTCTCGGAGAACAGGACCCACCGCTGGGGAGAGGCCTGGACTGGCCCTTCTCCCTGGAGTCCTTTCAGATGCTGGAGAGAAGACAGGGTGACTGGGCTCACTCCGTAATGCTGTTGGGGATCTGGGCCAACCGCCCAGCATCCCTGGGGTCTAAAAGTGGGGACTGAAGTCCCATCCACTTTTGGTAGGTGAAAATCCCACAGTTCTTGCAAAGCAAGGCTGACATCCTCCTGTATCAGTGCCGCACCATTTTCTGGCGCTGTGTCAGTGGAGACCAATGCTCCATACCCCGATATCAGCTCAAGCTGCAGTTGTGTGTAGGGGCCAGTAGCATTCTGCCCTGTTAGCAGCTCAGCTGAGGGCCCCACATCATCCACTCTGGCTAACAGTTGGGGAGTGATCGTCATCTTCTCATCATGGGCCCCTAGAACTACTGCAGGTGTGGGGCAGAGGTCTTGGACCCTCTGTCCGGTGGCCAGCACTTCAGCTGGAGGAGTCTCTTGTAACTCCACAGTTGCCGGTGCTGGGCAGAGGTTGGTAGCACTCTGACCTGTTGCCAGCACTTCTACTGGGGACTCAACATCCACCGCTCCGGTTAACTGTTGTGGCAGGAGGCTGGCTTCCTCCACTCCCAAATGGTGTAACTGCCATGGGGAAGGTGAGCCGGCTGATTCCTTTTCAGTTCCCTCATCTGGCTGCTGGGATGACATCTCTCTATCACTGTCTTCCAGGTGCACGGATCTTTGCTGGAGAGGAAAGACTGCTTCCTCCACCCTGGCCAACTGTTGGGGAGGGACGACGAACGCATCCTCTCCCTTCTCCCCCTGTATCCTGATCTGCTGCTGGGAAGTGACCACCACCTTGTCACCCTGAACCTCTGGAACTGCCACAGACGTGGGGCAGAGGCCTTGGACCCTCTGTCCGGTGACCAGCGCTTCAGCTGGGGAAGTTCCTTGTAATTCCAGAGATAGTGCTGTTGGTGCTGGGCAGAGCACAGTAAAGTTTGGCCCTAATACCAGCTCTTCTGCTGGAGGCTCACCCGGTTCTTCTTCCTCAGCAGAAAAGTCTATCAAATCCCCTGTCTCTGCAACTGGTGTCTGGGGATAGAGTTTCACCATCGCCTGTCCGTGGAACCCAGAAGATGCTAACGGTGCTGAGCAGAGGTTAGCAGAGCTCTGCCCTGTTGTCAGCACTTCAGCTTTGGGGATGGCAATCTCCAGATTTTCCACTGCCGGTTCTCCGGCATGCTGCTGGACAGGCACATTCCTCCATCCAAGATCATCCCATGCAGAAACAGGATCATCAAGGTCAGTCAGCACTTGCTGCATCCACAATAAGACCTCCGTGTCCATAGCTGCGGGGGCCGTATGGCAAAGCACACTGTTACTCTGCCACATTGCCGAGTCTTCAGCCAGGATTTCAGAGTTGTCCTCTGGTATTTCCCTTATAGTCCCAGGCAAAGGGAGACCAGTCTTGGCACTGAGCAGAGTCTAGAAGCCGTCTGTAGGCGATCTCCAGCTCCCATTCCTGATTGGCCAGAAACTCCAAATCTTCCAGTGCCCAGGGCACTTCAGAGACGTTCAGTATCTCTTTTCTGTAATCCATGATTTCGTCCAACCACCACTCCAAATCACTCCCAAAGTTAGAGTCTCCTGTCAGCTTCACATACAACAGTCCCAGGCTGCCGTAGCCAAAGCCTTCCGTTGGGCTGTCATCCACTATCCAGGGATATGCTTGGGATACATGCCACCGGAGGGCTCTGTAACTTTCATCCAGCTTCATCTCTGCCCAGACCAGCCTGCTTAATTCAGCTGTCTGCTCCTTGTGCGGTTTTTCTCCTAAAAACAGCACCCGCAATCCATACTGCGACCAGTACCTTGCCTGGTTGGAGGGGAGAACTTTTCCCTGGTGGCGCTGCTCGCCGGCTAGCTCTTCCTTCCATAGTCCACAGCGAATAGAATCAAACCATCCCAGCAGGACCTGCTCTGATACTGGTCCTCTGTGCTGTAGCTGTATCTCTCGCAACCTCCTTCTGAATTCCTTTTCCATTGCGGCTGGTATCTGTACCTCTCCTCTCCTGCTATCCGGACCTTGGATCCAGGTGGAGGTTTGGATGTTCCAGACTGCAGGAAGTATCCCACTGCTTGCCAATGTGATGGAACCGATCCCACACTCCGATATAGTGCTTCCGTCAGTATACCGCTTCCTAAGTCTGAATATAGATATCAGATATTCCAACCGCTCACAAGCACAAAACAAGACCAGACTTGCTTAGTACTAAAATGGACTCATTTACACAACATACAGGTGGCTGGAGTTCATGACATTAGCATCTAACAGTTTGTGTCCCAAGAGCATGAAACAACACACATTATATATACATATATACAGCATTGAATCTGACTAGCACAGATTATAGTGGGGTTCTCATTCACCCTGTGCCCCTTAAAATCCAGGGCCCATAATCCGTCGGCAAGAGGCTCGCATTCAGTCCTCTCAAAAAGCCTATGTCCTGGCTAGGTCTCTCACACTCATATTATATGGTTTTGGTAAATCTGAAGGAAAAACTCAGCAGAAAAACTGATAGCGTGTATGGGGCTTAAGAAGCACTAACTGACCTGGTAGAGTGCGCTTTGACTTGAAAAGGTGGAATCTTACCCCTTAAATCATAAGTCTGAATTATCTTTACAATTTCTGCATACCAGGACCTTCTGGGCCATGCTGGGGTTACCAGAATTACTGGCTTTTATTCCAGCTTGATCCTGCAAATAAGTTGTGGCAGCAACTGAATAGGGGGAGTGCATAAATCAGATGCATCTGTCCCGCATGCGAGTGGATCTCTTGTCCTGGACACAAAGTTAACTAACTTCATGTTGAATCTGGACGCCAGAAGATCTACGTCTGGGGTCCCCCATCTTTGGCAAAGAGCCCAAAAAATTTCGGGGTGAAGGGACCATTCCCCCGGGAATAACTGCTGGTGACTCAGGTAGTCCGCCTGCCAATTCTCTAATCCCAGAATGAAGGCAGGGATCATTCCTTTCTGCCCAAGTTAGAATATGGTTCACCTCTGTCTGCACTGCGAGACTCTTGGCGATCCTTTGGTGATTGATATAGGCCACAGCCTAGTAACCTGAAAGTCCAGGCCTTCAGAGCCAGACGCACTGCCCGAATCTCTAGGATGTTGATGGTCAAGGCTTTTTCGGTTCTCGACCACTGTCCCTGGACAGTTGTCTTCTCTAGTACTGCTCCCCAGCTTGAAAGGCTGGCATCTGCCATAAACACTTTCCAGATAACTGGTCTTAAGGATTTTCCTTTCAGCAGATTCTGGGTTAGTAACCACTAACTGAGGCTTTGGGACATCCTTGGGAACAGCCGCATTGGCAAGTCTAAAGCTTGAATCGTTTTGTTCCAAGCAGACAGGATACTGTTTTGCAACAGTCTCAAATGAAGCTGTGCATAGGGAACCGCTTCGAATGAAGCCACCATCTTTCCTAACAACCTCATGCAAAGGTAAATGGAGGGATCTCCTTTTGATCTGACCATCTGCACCAGCTCTCTTAGGGAGTTGATTTTTGCCTGAGGCAAGAACACCTTTTTCTGGGCTGTGTCTGTGATCAGACCCAAGTACTCCAGGCTTTTTAGCAGTTTTAAGGAAAACTTCTCTAGGTTGAGAATCCAACCCAGACTTTCCAGGTAACTGGTTGTAATGCTCACGCTTTGCTCCAAATGAGCCACTGACTGGTCTATTAGCAATAGATCGTCTAGGTACGCCAAGACTGTTATACCCTGTGCCCTTAACCTGGCTAGAGGTAGGCCAGCACTTTTGTAAACACCCGGGGTGCTGTAGCTAGCCCAAAGGGCAAGGCTACAAACTGAAAATGCTGCTGTTCTACTTCAAACAGCAGAAAACTTTGGTGAGCAGGAAATATAGGTACATGCAGATATGCATCCCTGATGTCGATGGACGCCAGAAGTTCTCCTCCTTGTAAGATAGAAACTACTGACATGATCTACTCCATGCAAAAGGAGCGGATCTTCAGGAACTGGTTTAGATTCTTTAGATCTAGAATAATTCTGACATCTCCATTTGGTTTTGGTACCGTAAAGAGATTTGAATAAAACCCCAAACCTTGCTCTTCTGTGGGGATTTGTACGATCACCCTATGAGCCAGTAATTGGTCTAATGCCTGAAACAGAGATTGCCTTTTCCCTTGGATCTTTGGGAACGTTTGATCTCAGAAAACGAGACAGTGGAAACTCCCATAAATTATAGTTTGTATCCTAGAGACATCGTGGAGGTGACCCATCTGTCCTGAATTTCCTTTTGCCAGACTTCTGACTATTGCAGAAGTCTTCCCCCAACTCTGGCGAGGGGGGGGGGGGCGTCTCTTCATAAAGAGGCTTTAGAATTCTGCTTTGCAGATTTCTGGCCCCAGGTCTTCCTCTGTGCCTGGGCCTGACCCTGAGGCTTTTCTCTAGAGTCTGACGGTGGAGGCCGTCGCCGCTGCCTAGAGCTGGATGTCCCTGGCACAGGGGAAAGAGTCAGCTTAAAAGAAGGACGTTTATACTTTCTTTTGACTGACAAAAGAGTACTATTCCCACTAAAAATCATTTGGATGTATTTGTCCAAATCATCCCCAAATAGACGATCCGCATAAAAAGGAAAACTAGTCAGAAGCTTTTTGCAAGGTGCTGCAGCTGACCAATTTTTTAACCACAGGATCCTACGCATATGTACTAGCACAAGCGCAAGGCGGGACACCTGTTGAATACAGTCTTTCATGGCGTCTATGGCAAAACATAATGCCTTTGGTAATGCGGCCAATTTACGGGCCTGCTGTGCAGGGAACTCCTTAAGGGCCTATGTAAATTGGTCCTTTAGGGACTGACAGATGCCTATTGCAGTGACTGCAGGCTGACTAACGGCCCCTGCCAAGGAAAAAGAGGATTTTAACAGGAATTCCTATCTTTTATCTGTTGGATCCTTAAAGCGGGATTCCGCTGCCGTTTTTTTTTTTTTTTTACCTGTGTCACTGGTGGGCGATTCCTACGGTGTCTTTGCAGTCACGATCGGCATCTTTTTAACCCCGGCGTGACGATTTCATTGTTAAGGAAAACTTTTAAAAAAGCAGTCCGGAGGTTTCCATTTTCACTGTGGGCGTTTGAAGCCCACAGGCATTTACTTCCTGGATGCGATGACGCTGAGCTCCCAGCATCCACCGCTCCATCTCGCACATGCTCATTGAGTGTCCTCTTTGTTTTCCTTCCTCTTGCCTTGTGTGCTATAGTGGTAATGGCAGATAGAGCTGCCTGCCCACTTTCAAAATGGCAATTTCGGACACGCTCTCGTCATGTGACCGGCGTCCTCTTTCTGAAATCTCACGAGATTTCGGCATGACTGTGTCCCCCACGGATTCCTGCGAAATAGCTAAAAAAGTTCCCAGGGACCATTGCGAAGCCGATAAACACGCCTACTCCCACGGGAGGAGAGCCCTGAAGTCGGCATAAACATTAAAAATAAAAGGTAAATACTGCATATTATTTTATTTCAATGGTCATGACTGCATCTATGTTCCAAAGCCATTTGAATAAGATGAACTTGCAATTTTCTGTACAAAACCGCTTTAAGCATTTATGCATTGTCTACTGGACAAGTTAGACTTTTATTCACACTGGAAATCGCAGCGTCAACTGCTGGTACATTCAATTTTTTGGTGAATTTCTCCTCCTTGGGTTAGAGTGCTGTGAATCTCTCTGGAGGGAGAAAATGCTTATCTGGGTGATCCCATTCAAGTTTTTCTAATAAAGCATGGACAGCAAACACATAAAAAGGCTGTGAAGGTTTTAAGGAACCTAAAGAAGAAACAGAACTTTTAGCTGACTGCGTTAGGGGTAGCTTGAAAGAGGAACGAACCATCCCCGTAAGAGATGTACCAGCAATTTCTCAGATTGAGAGGCTAAAAAAAGGTTCATCCACTCCGAAGAGAAGTCATCGGTTTGCCCTTCCTCCTGATCACCTGAGGGTAATGCCTCATCCTGTACCCACTGTTCCCTTGGTAGAAGGTCTGTAGTGGGGGAGGAAGATCACGCTTCCTATCCTTTTGGATGGAGAATGCGATTAAGGCCGCTAATATTCCTTCTAGACCCTGCAGGGCATAGGAAAATGCAGCTTCAGTCACTTATACAGGGACTGAAGTGTGAGAAGCAGCTGCACCACCAATTGGTTCCAATGACTCACTGGTAAGTGCAAGACTCGGTATCTGAAACCTATTGAGTCTATAGAGCACCTCCTGATCCCTGGTGTGATGGGAAAATCATTATTCTCCCTTTATCTATACCTATCCATGACCTATGATGCTAAGCCAACTCGCTCGTTAGACAAGTGGAAGGTGAATATCCCTGCCTTGGGGGAGGAGGAATGAGAAGACTGTGTATCCTCATTTATCCCTTCCATGATCTTGGCCAGGGATAGGATTATACAACTTAAATTCCTGCATGGGGCTGTATTACACCTCACAGAAACTTGCTAGCATTTATCCCCAGTGTGACCTGATGTGTACTAGATGCTCGTTGGAGCCTGGCACCTTTTGGCATATAGTCTGGTCTTGCTCTAAGATACGCCCCTACTGAGAAGCGGTGGCTGAAACCCTGAGTGACTATCACCCTGGACCCCCTGATCCTGTTGCTAAGCTACCAAGAAGACGTAGAAGGTGATAGGTACACCAAAGCTCTGTCTTACCTTTACTTTATTCTATGAAAAAAGGGAAATTTTTATACGACTGAAGTCTGCAGAGCCTCCTGCACAAGCTTCATGGCTACAGACAGTTAATACTGTGTTACCATTATATAGAATTACATATGAGTGTAGACACTGTCAAAAGAAATTTGACAAGATTTGGTCAAATTGGATTGATGCATGTGGCTAGACTCATGCTTGTACCCACTCTTATGGGTACCTTTTTTTTTAGTCCCGCATCCGTTGACCTCTCCTTTGCCATTTACCCCCCACCCCCTCTATCCCATTACCAACCTGTTTCCCTCTTTCTCTCCCCTTCTTTGATTCTGATGGTATTTGCAATAGGAGATCCATTATGAGTCACACAGACTTGATCTACTGTTGTACTCCCTATTCAGTATTTTGATGCTAAATGCTTTATACTAGCTACTATTGAGCTCAGGGTAAATGTATACTTTTGATAACTTATTTATGTAAGGTTTTTGTCATGCAGCTGGAATTTTTTTTTCATATGATGCTGTGTATTGTGGTGTTGTTGTAAAAATTTCTGTTAAAAGACAAAACAAAAAAAAAACAGGAAGTTGGATAATTGCAGCAATAAAAAGGAATTTTGTGATTTGGAGGAGACTGAAATAAACTTTTTGAGTTATGAATTCATACTTGAATAGAATATATCTTTTTAAATCAGAGTGTAGTGTCACTTTCAGACAATTGATATAGAGAAGATACCAGAATCCAAGAAGTAAAAGGGAGGCTTTCTGGATTTAGAACCTTAATACCTTCCTTGCAGATAATTACCCCATGTGCAAACATATTACCTTAAAGTGATATTAAAGTCTTGTTTTTTTCATTAAATAAATAACTAAAAAATGTACCTACTCTGTGCAGGGGTTTTTCACAGAGCTGCCCTGATCCTCCTCTTCTTGGGTCCCTCGCTGGCTCCCCTGGCCCCTCCCTTCTGCCGAGTGCCCCCACAGCAAGCAGCTTGTTATGGGAGCACCCGAGCTGAGCCACTGCTCTGTGAATCCATTCAGACATGGAGCCACGGTTCGGTCCCCGTCCTCTCTCTCTCTCCTCATTGGCTCACTAACTTTGATTGACAGCAGCGGGAGCCAATGGTGCCCGCTATGTGTCTCAGCCAATCAGGAAGGAGAGTCCCGGACAGATGAGGCTCTTGTGCAATATCGCTGGATCGAGATAGAGCACAGGTAAGTATTAGGGGGACTGAGGGGGCTAAGGGGAACTGCTTCACACAGAAGGTTTTTTACCTTAATGCATAGAATGCATTAAGATAAAAAAAACTGCCTTTGGAACCACTTTGAGATACTAAAAACACCTCTCTGTTTGCAATTTCTCTTCCTCTCCCTTTCTTATCCATATGTAGCCAGGTGCTTGGCTAAGAATGGAGAGTGAGAAAAACACTGGATGCAGCTGCTCTCTGTAGCTTCTGCCCTGCAGTGCTGTACTGGCTAACAGCTATATCAGCAGGAGTTGGGAAAAGAGCTGTATTTTCTCAGGCTGTACAGGACGCAGCTTCCTCTTGTCGTGGGGAAGACCGCAGAGTGCATATCGCTGTCCAGTATGCACCATCACTGCTGTGTATCTATGGCCTGGGTGGGATTCGGAGTGCTGAGTTCAGGGGGCAAACAGCCAGAGTTTACCTGGATGCAGAGCTGCTGTGTGAGACCGGATGGTGAGCTGCCATATCACTGGGACTGGTGAGCTGCTGCTGAGGGGATTTACTATCTGCTGCTAGAGAGACTGAGTTCTTTAGAACCGACCATGCAGCCATCTAATAAGCTTATTGCTGCCTGCAGGCTTGATAGGGACTGTTCCTACATGCACCAAGAGTACAATTCGGCCTCACCTCTACAGACTGTCCCTTTGCAGCTGCTACACAGGAACCTTGACCTATTGCTTATGCTAAGAGATACCTCTCATGTTCCACTGCACCATATTTCAGCCATTTTCCTATTCCTCCTCTAAACTAGTTATAGTATTCACACATTGCAGCTAATGCCTATATGCACTGTTTATTGCTGACTGATGATCCATGAGGTAATCCTAGTCTAGTGGTACAGAACTCTATTCTAAGTTAACCTAACATAGTGATTATACTCATCTCATGTCTGTCCGCTTCCGCTGACCCTTTTTTTTTAGGGGGCATCATTTTAGGGTCACCCATGCTCTGTCCCTTTTTGACTAAGTCAGAAAGGGGAGGGGCTTAGTCATCATATAAAGCACAGGCATGCAAAGGTTTGAGGAACCTTTGAGAAAAGCTTAATAGAAGGATCAAGCTGCTATTGCCTGATTAGCAATTTCTAATCAGTTTTAACCCCTACCCTGCCCCTACATCTGCCCCTAAACATGCCCTTGTAAATTATCTCTGTAAATGACACTGCTACATGTTTTTTTTTGCAGAATTAACCGCTTGCTGACCAGCCGCCGCAGTTATACAGTGGCAGGTTAGCTCGGCTGTGAGAATTGCCGTAGCTGTACGCCGGCTCATACACAGCGATCTGGGGGCTCACACATGCGCCGAGTGGCCAGCAGGGGGAGCCAATCATCGGGTCTGGTGTACTTGATGTCAATGACAGAACAGGGATCTGCCATAGTAAACAAGGCAGATCTCCGTTCTGACAGGGGATCTCACAGAGATCCTGTCTTTCTGCTATGCAGGAAGACGGATCTGTGTGTTGTCCCAGGCAGCCCATCCCCACACAGTTAGAAACACACTGAGGAAACACAGTTCACCCCTTCCCTGCCAGTGCCATTAGTACAATGTCAGTGCATATTTTTAGCACTGATCACTGTAATAATGTCATTGATTTCCAAAAAGTGTCAAAAATGTCAGTTAGGTGTCCAGTCTGTCCGCCGCAATGTCGCAGTCCCACTAAAAACCGCTGATCACCGCCATTACTAGTAAAAATGTAAATAAATAATAAAAATGCCATAAATCTATCCCCTACTTTGTAGGTGCTATAACTTTTGCGCAAACCAATCAATAAACGCTTTTTGGGATTTTTTTTTACCAAAACAATGTAGCAGAATACAAACTGGCCTAAATTAATTAAGAAATTCGATTTTTGGGGTGTTTTATAGCAGAAAATAAAATTTTCAAAATTGTCATTCACCGCAGAGGTGATCATATACCACCAAAATAAAAGCTCTATTTGTGGGGAAAAAAAGGACATCAATTTTATTTCGGTAAAGCGTAGCACGACTATTGTAAAAAAAAAAAAAATGGTCATTAAGGGGCAAATCCTTCCAGGGCTGAAGTGGTTAACAACAACTTTAACAATATTAACATAAAACATATCAGTGCCCATCAGTGCAGCTTATTACTGCCCATCAGTACAGCCAATCGGTGGCCATCAGTGAAGCCTATCAGTTTCACCTCATCAGTGCCGCCTCATCAGTGCCCATCAGTGCAGCATATTAGTGCCCATCAGTGTAGTCTATCAGTGGCCATCAGTGCAGATAATCATTGCCCATCAATGCAGTGTATTATTGCCCATATGTGCAGCATATCAGTATCCATCAATGCAGCCTGTCATTGCCCATATGTGCAGCCTCATCAGTACCCAGCAATGCATCAGGGAGGAATCACAAGGATCGGGCAGCCAGATGACACAGAGCGGGGATCTCCCGCTGAGCCGCCACTGTCAAACAAAGTCCCGCCTCCTAGACTCTACTCTAATAGACAGCACACTGGTCCAATCCCAGTCCAGGAGGCGGGACTTTGTTTGACAGCGGGCAGGTATTCATATACAAGCCGTGTCTTAGTGGGAGATCCCTGCTCTGTGTCATCCAGCTGCCCAATCCTTCTGACAGTTTCCTGGCTGATCGCACTGCTTCTGCCAGAAGTGATCAGCCATGAAACTGTCAGCCCATTCTAGCTGCGCGTGCAGACACCTTGCTCCGGGGGGCATTTGCCCCCCCATGCAGACGCCCATGATTATACTGTCTATTGGACTGTGTCTGAACCTGCCTTCTGTCTGTTCATTAATGCTCAAACCACTATTTATTCTAACCTATAACAATACATTGAGTTAATTTACCACTAAACAGTGTTATGTCTATTTCCTGGTGCTAATTTATAGCCAAGTTCAAAGTTACTATACTCGTATTCTTGCAAGTGCTTGCAGTAACTTTTATTTAACCAGATGTGGTTTTGTTTGGGCCAAACTGGCCCATACTATTTCCTTTACTAATTGCTATAGCTGTGGTCAGCTCTGTAAAAACTGTATGTACAAAGCTGTCATTTACACAAGGCAGGCTGCCAGCTACTTCTGTATTAATCTCTTTTGAACTGGTTGGTGACTGAGAGAGATTGCAGGCTCAGTCTTACAACAGTAGCAGAGGGGCACAGAATGTAGAGGGAGTTGTGGAAGGTTGCAGGCTCAGCCTTTTATTTGTACAATGGAGAAGCAGAGGTACAGGGATGTATAGAAAGATGACTACAGATGTGTCTGGCAGTGTTCAGAGAAGAATGATCAGTCAGAAGTCTGTTTCCTTTGTCCAGTGTTGTTAAATAGCGGTGGTCGGGGGTAGTTATCCGACAACGCTGTCCAAGAACAACATCACTGATTAACAAGTGCTATGCTATGTGCAAAGGGATTTAATAAACTTTATTAACTATTGGTTAGGCAAATTCTTTAACCCTCTGGTATCCTTTTTTTTTTCTATTAGTGCATTTTATGCTTTTAATATATACATATGCAAGTATATATATATATATATATATATATATATATATATGGATGTTAAATTAATAAGTATGTGCTTTTCTAATTAGTTCAGCTGACACATTCTAGGTTTGTATGTGTAGCACCCTCTAGTGTTCTATTAAATTAGTGCAGGGAAATTTATGTTACGATTCATGATTAAAGTGGTTGTTACCCTAAAAAAATAAAAATAAATATGCTCCTGTTCCTTTAAAGTGTGATCAGTAGTATAGTGCTGTTGCATTGCCATTTGTCCCTTTTTGTTCATCTAAAATACCTGGTTGATCCTGCCAGTTCCTGTGTCCCACTCTGTGTGTGTTGACCACGGTAATCATGGCTGCTGAGCACTGATACCATGGTCAGTTTACGTGCCTCCATCATCCCGCAGTGTTCTGAGTGTCCCTTCCTCTCCCCTCTACCCCTACCTCTTTGCCTGTCAGCTCCAGTCTGTGTCTGCAGAGCCAATCTCCTCCCCTTTCCTACTGACTCTATTCCAATGCAATACATAACACAATAATTTGTATCTTCTCTGTTTTAGAAAGATATTCAGTGTAGTATGTCAGTTTTTTTAAATAACAACCCTAAATAATGTTTTGCCCAACTACTCTGTGTGGTCACATGATCTGCCTCTGCTGGCTGGCTGACATCACTGGGGAATCTCAATCTCAACCCCTCACACTGCTGTTCTTAGATCGAGGAAGCAGAGCAGAAGGAGATCATGTTACTGCACAGAGAAGCTGTGAAAAAAGGTATTCAGAATAATATATATATTTTTTTTTAATTATTTTTATTGCAGGTTTTGAAGTTAACAGTACACAACAGAGCCCATTGGGTATACCCAGGCTCGATTGCATAGCACAAAAAAGTAAAAAAAATAACGAACAGAAACAAAAGCCCAATAAAAAACACAATAAAAACAACCTAGCTAAAATCAAGGCACTCTAAACTATGGAAAAGTTGCTACGCTCTAACCGCCCGAGCAGGCTGAAACATTAGGATTCTTATTGGCCACTCCCAAACATCCTACAGAGCTAACTCTTGAAAATATGCACTCTCACATATCTTATGTGTCAGGAAAGACTCCCTCTAATGATGTATAAATGTAGTGTTGTACAAAAATCTATACTATTAATTACCTATCCAACTGTTAAATAACCATCCAAAGAATCAGCATTAGTATAAGCGGATTCCACCCAAATGTTCCATACTTTATGAAATTTCTTGACACAATCTCTAGCAGATAGGTGGTTTTGTATAGTGGCAGGGCTGAATTTACCAGACGTTTCCATAAATTAATTGAACTGATGGTGCGGAAGAAGATTTCCATCGCAAGATGATGGCTTTGTGTGCATAATAAAGTAGTATCCCCAAAAGGGTTCTACAAGAAAAACAGAAATGGAAGGCGCTCACACAAAATGTTTTTATATAAAAGTGGGTACTCACAAAAGGCAACTGACAAAAGGCCATAAAAACAATGCATGGACATGCACAGAACACAGGGTACAGCTAATGTGTTTTGGGGTGCACCCCCTTCCTCAGAGCTAGGAGCCAGTGGATCTACAAGCCCCAGCAAACATATTTCTACCCTCAATGGAAACTGAACCATAGTGACTGTCCGAATGAATGTGGTAACCTCATTCCAAAAGGTCTCAACCAGGAAACAGCTCCAAAAAATATGTATATAGTCTGCCGCAGGCTTGGCAAACCTCCAGCAGGAATCTGAAATAGATGTATATACTGTGTAGGCGCATGGGTGTAAAATACACTCTATATGTAATTTTGAACTGGACTAGTCTATCCCTGGCCGAGACTAGTTGCGAGAAGGAGCACTCCCATAGGTCTTATCACTCTTGCATGTCCATTTCAGGGAAGTCCCTCACCCATTTAGCTTTTAGAGCTTCTAGTCCTGTGTGCACATTGGACAGTAACATTTTATAAATGCTGGGCACGGACTTGGACATAGATTCATCCCTTAGCAAATCTTCTAGCGTCGATGTATATAGGGCTACTTGGGAATTGTCAGAGAACTCACAGTGCTAATGCCCGTTTCCGTGCAGCAGTAGCTAATTCCCATTCCGCTAATGCCAATGGAAATTGTCATAGAACTCAGAGTGCTAATTGTCCGTCTCCATGTAGCAGTGGCTAATTCCCATAATGCCAATGGCCATGCACGGTGTCCCCAACAGAAGCAAACGTGTTCCGGAAGGAACTTGCGCACCCATATGAACATGTGCGCGCACTTGCGCACGCACATCCACGTCCACCAATCCTGGCGCATAGCGCCCTATATAAACAGAGTCTCTGCCTAATACCAGTACTGGATCATCTTCAGCTTGTTCCCGAGTTCTTGATTGCTGTTTAACCTGTTTCCTTGCTCCTGACAAACCTGGCTTCCTTGACTATTCTCCTGGATCGCCCCTGCCTTTTATCTACCTTTAGACCTCAGCTTGGATTCTCTACTACGGCTCTGCTTCCTGATTCTGTACCTCGCTGCCAGTCCGTTGCCAACCTCTACCTGTCCTTGACTACGAACTTGCCTTCTGTTTATGTACCTTGTCGCCAGCCAGTTGTCAACCTTTGCCTGTTCCTGACGTTGCAGTTGTTCCTGAATCCATACTTACCTGCCTGGCTTCCGCTGAACAGTTCTGGTGATCAGTCTTTGTGCCTTCCTCCGAGAGGATCCTGTATCTCCAAGCTCCAGCCTTCAGGCACCTGCACCCTTTCGTTGCCCCAGCACTCCCTGTCCTCACTACCAGGGGTGTTGGGACCGGAACCCTGCAAGAGGCCACCCTCAGCATTTCGGACTCCGCTGTAAGGTACGTGACAGGAATGCTCAAATTGAGTATTGAAGACATGTCTAAGTTGCAGAAATCGAAACAGATGTGAGTTAGGGAGGTTGTATTTCTGTTTCAGTTCATCAAAGGTCTGCAATTGGTCCCAGAACACATTTGGTCCACATATTTAATACCTTTGAGTGCCCACAGATTAGGTTGAGGTAGTAACATAAATTCCAACAGCTTCAGATTAAACCAAAGAGGATTATGTGGGGAAATATGTCCAGAGGGTACAGGGCGCAGAGAATTAGCGACTACTGCTTTCACAACAGCTTTCATAGCCATCATCAGGGTAAAAGGTGTGCACAGGGCCTACGATAGATCAGGTTCCGCAATGCCGCGTAAGAACCCAGGCAGGCTGCCTCCAGCGCCACAGCCGAATTGGACTCATTGACAATTAACCAATTATATGTGTGCGACAACATAGCAGCCAGGAAATATTTATGGAAGTCAGGATAAGCCAGACCTTCTTCCCCCCGCCCCCAGGGTCTTTGCAATACCGTCAAATACAGTTTGCAAAAAACTTAAATCTAGGCTGGCCCTGGTTCCACAGAAAGGAGGCCAAAGTGGTATTAATGAGGCAAAACACTCTTTTGGGTATCCATACCAGGCAAATACAGGTAAAAGTTTAATCTTAAATAAATTAATTTGCCCAATCAGGGATAAGGGGAATTGAGCCCACATCCTTAGTCTATTCTTCACAGTTTGTATCAATCGGCCTAGATTTAATATATAGTAATTGGAAGATGAAATATAAATACTAAGGTATTTCATTTTGTTGGTCTATAGTAAAGGGAGATTGAGATCCACTAGAGACTTAGCTGCATGATCAATTGGTAATATTTGAGATTTGTCCCAATTAACCTTGATCCCGTAGTATGCAGTAAAACTGGAGAGAATACGCAGGGTCTCACGAAGAGAAGGGCCAGGGTCGTTTAAAAATAGGATAAGAACGTCTGCATAAATGGCCAATTTTTCATAAATGGTACCAATTTGGATGCCCCTAACCAGGGTAGCTTGTCTGAGGGCTGAGGCAAGTGGCTCCATCACCAAGAAAAAAAGACCCGGCGATAACGAGCAGCCTTGCCTCGTACCTCTTCCAACTGTAAAAACGTAATCTGTGCTGTCGGATATTTATATAAAATTTCCATCCAACCACGGAACCCAACCCCAAAACCCATGGTTTCTAAAACCGAGCACATGTAAGGCCAGGTCACCGAGCCAAATGCCCTCTCTATGTCCAACGCCACCAGGACCCTAGTGGATGAATCAGACTGAGGCAGATGTAAATGTGTAAAAACTCTTCCTAGGTTAATATCTGTAGATTTCCTTGGTATGAAACTAGTTTGATCGAAAAAAAACTAGTTTCTAAGAGTTTGGTCAAAATTTTGAGATCACATTTTAGCAAAGAAATCGGCCTATAAGAGGCACATTTAGATTTATCTTTGCCAGGTTTAGAAATAAGGATAATATGCGCCTGGTACATAAAAGGGGGCAAGGACATTTGCTCTTTGAAATCAGCATAGAGCTTTAAAAGTTTGGGTGCGACTAGGGCCACATACATGTGGTACCAGTCACCAGGTAGGCTGTCTGGACCAGGTGTATTGCCACTGGTAAAAGAGCGAATTGCTGCTTCTATTTCTTCAAGAACTCAAGATCTTCCTGCGAGAGAGTGGGCAAGCGTAAAGCCGCGTACACACGGGCGGACTGTCTGGCCTACTTAGTCCGCCGAAACACATTTCAGCGGACAGTCCGCTCGTGTGTGGGCTTCAGCGGACTTTTTCAGCGTGCAGTCTGGCTCACTAAGTTTTTCGGAATGTTGGAAATACTGTCCGCTGGACTCGCATTTTGGCGGACAATCCGCCCGTGTGTGTGCCAGTCCGCCGTACTTTTGAAATGAGCGGACTTTTTCCGCCCGGAGAAAAGTCCGCTCATTTCGAGCGGGTATCCAGGTAGGTGGGGCCCGCGACGGAGACGTCGCTGGCCCCGCCGCCTGGTATGGACTTAAAGGGGAACCCCAACGCCAAAAAAAATCGGCGTGGGGGTCCCCCCCAAGTCCACAACAGACCCTTGTCCGAGCACGCTACCCGGCCGGCCAGGAAAGGGGGGCGAGCGAGCGCCCCCCCTCCTGAGCCGTACCAGACCGCGTGCCCTCAACATGGGGGGTGCCTTGGGGAAGGGGGGCCGCTTCACAAAGCACCTTGTCCCCATGTTGATGAGGACAAGGGCCTCTTCCCGACAACCCTGGCCGTTGGTTGTCGGGGTCTGCGGGCGGGGGGCTTATCGGAATCCGGGAGCCCCCTTTAATAAGGGGGCCCCCGGATACCGGCCCCCCACCCTATGTGAATGAGTATGGGGTACAATGTACCCCTACCCATTCACCTGTGAAAAAAAAGTACAAAAAAAACACAACACAGGGTTAAAATATTTTATTGCACAGCTCCGGGGGTCTTCCGTCTTCGGGGGTCTTCTCGCCGGACTCCTCCGCTATCTTCTTGTAGCTCTTTTGCTAGCAGAGGAGTCCGGCTTTCTTCCTCGCCGCCGGCCTCTTCTCCCGACTTCGGGGGTCTTGTCCCCCTCTTCGGTTCTTCTGCCGGGCCACCGCGCCTTCTTATAGCTCTTTTACAGGCGGTGGCCCGGTCTTCTGTCGCCGCCGTCGCCGCCGCCTTCCGTTCTTCTTCTTCTTCTCCAGGAGATGTTGCCTCGACGATCTCTCCGGCCGGAATGCCAGGGACGCGCTCCGCTGCCACTTATATAGGGACAATGGGGCGGTGTCAAATGGCTTTATTTCACATGGGTTGGTCACATGGGTTGATGTCACATGGGGACTATGACATCGTAAGGGGGCGGGGTCACCATGTGACCAACCCATGTGACATAAAGCCATGTGACACCGCCCCATTGTCCCTATATAAGTGGCAGAGGAGCGCGTCCCTGGCATTCCAGCCGGAGAGATCGTCGAGGCAACATCTCCTGGAGAAGAAGAAGAAGAAGAAGAAGAAGAACGGAAGGCGGCGGCGACAGAAGACCAGGCCACCGCCTGTAAAAGAGCTATAAGAAGGCGTGGTGGCCCGGCAGAAGAACCAAAGAGGGGGACAAGACCCCCGAAGTCGGGAGAAGAGGCCGGCGGCGAGGAAGAAAGCCGGACTCCTCCGCTAGCAAAAGAGCTACAAGAAGATAGCGGAGGAGTCCGGCGAGAAGATTCCCGAAGACGGAAGACCCCCGAAGACGCAAGACCCCCGGAGCTGTGCAATAAAATATTTTAACCCTGTGTTGTGTTTTTTTTGTACTTTTTTCACAGGTCAATGGGTAGGGGTACATTGTACCCCATACTCATTCACATAGGGTGGGGGGCCGGTATCCGGGGGCCCCCTTATTAAAGGGGGCTCCCGGATTCCGATAAGCCCCCCGCCCGCAGACCCCGACAACCAACGGCCAGGGTTGTCGGGAAGAGGCCCTTGTCCTCATCAACATGGGGACAAGGTGCTTTGGGGTGGGGGGGGCCACGCGGCTACCCCTTCCCCAAGGCACCCCCCCATGTTGAGGGCACGCGGCCTGGTACGGCTCAGGAGGGGGGGGCGCTCGCTCGCCCCCTTTCCTGGCCGGCCGGGTAGCGTGCTCGGACAAGGGTCTGTTGTGGACTTGGACCCCCACGCCGATTTTTTTCGGCGTTGGGTTCCCCTTTAAGTCCATACCAGGCGGCGGGGTCAGCGACGTCTCCTTCGCGGGCCCCGCCTACCTGGAGACGCGCTCGAAATGAGCGGACTTTCCTCCGCGTGTGTGGGCGAGTCCGTTCATTTCAAAAGTAGGGCGGATAGTATGGCGGACTTAGTCCTCCGTATTAGTCCGCTCAAAAAGTGCCGTGTGTGGGCAAGTCCGTTCATTCGAAAGTATGACGGACTGTCCGTCGGATTGTCTGACGGACTAAGTTGGCCAGACAGTCCGCCACGTGTGTACGCGGCTTAAGGATTGCAGGTATGCTTTAAGCTGCTCACTAGGCCAACCAGGGGTCGCTTTATAAAGGTTTTCGTAAAAGGACCTAAACTCATGTAGTTAAATAGTTACATAGTAGGTGAGATTGAAAAAAGACACAAGTCCATCAAGTCCAACCTATGTGTGTGATTATATGTCAGTATTACATTGTATATCCCTGTATGTTACGATCGTTCAGGTGCTTATCTAATAGTTTTTTGAAACTATCAATGCTCCCCGCTGAGACCATCGCTGAATTCCACATCCTTGCCGCTCTTTTGGTGTGATCGTGTGTACGCAAGACAGCTTCAGCAGAATTCCGTCAGAAAAAACGGTCGTGTGTACACGGCATCACAGTAAGGAACCTGCTACGTAGTTTAAGGTTAAACCTCTTTTCTTCTAATTTTAATGAGTGGCCACGTGTCTCGGTCTGATTTCATGTTTTCTGACACATACACAGTCATTCTAATTTCCAACAACAGTATAATTTAACGACCTTCTGGGTCAATCACCAGGTGTAGAACATTGTATGGAAGGGATTTATTTAGTAGTATAGCCACTCCCCTTGCGTAGCTAGAATAGGTGGCATGAAATGACTGTCGAACACAGGGCCTACGAAGAGCAAGGATCTTGTTGCTAATGAGATAAGTCTCTTGTAGGAACAAGATTTGGAATTTATGGTGGCTCAGGTACTTAAGCATCAAAGCTCTCCTAATTTTGTCATTTAAGCCCCGGACATTCCAAGATATAAGTTTCAGTTCCATACCAAGTAGATAGATAATAAAGGAGGCTTCTGCCTATTTGGATACTGAAAGAGGGTGTAGAACAGAGCCACTCTAGAGATGACCCAGAGTAACATATCCCAAAAGAGCCAGTTGGCCGGTGAATATAGAGTGTACATTACAGTAAAAAACAACAACAATAAAACCAAAATAAACTATAACCTCGCTACTGGCCACAGGTGGGGACCACATCGACTTACCACCCTATAACCAGCAGTGGGTTGAACTCCCTACTAACCGGAAAACCCCATCAACAGTTCCATTCAGTTTAATAGCCTGAACTCTAACTAGATCTTCTTTTTGAAGTTACTCCAGGTTACTCCAACTCCAGGTATATGGAGAGTAGCAGTTTAAACACTTCAGTTGTTCTCTAAGAAGATAAACCTTGAGAGGGTAAGTGTGAAGCAAGCTCAAATGTGCACATAAGGTAGCTCCAGTATAGGCAGGAAAAAATAGTAGGATAAGACAAAATTCAGGATATGGAGGATCCATGCATATGTTGATTCCAAGAGATAAGATTTCATTAGTGCAAGGCGGTCAGCCAGTCATCAGCATCTGCAGGGGTATCAAAGAAATAAACAATTCCATCATTGAAGGTTTTTCTCTTCCTCTGCAAATCAGCCAAGAAATCAGGGAAAAGAAGAACAGTGGTGTTGCCGTATTTGAGATTTGGGTGTTTGGGGGCTTCAGAAAGGATCCTGTCCCTGTCTCTGTAGTTGAGAAAGCGGAACAAGAAAGGTCTGGGATTGGTCCCAGGGATGGCTCGGCCTGTGGGTATCCGGTGAGCTCTCTCAACCACATAAGTGGGGGGGGGGGGTATCAGCAAGATTTAGCAGGTTTTTAAAGAAATTCTCTGCGAACTCTGCCGGGTGATTCCCCTCATCCCCTGCAGGGAGACCCAGTACTCTAACATTGTTACGCCTCAGCCGATTTTCAGCATCATCCAATTTTGCGACAAGGGTATGTACTGTGTTCTGCAACTCTGCTGTGGAAGTGACATTAGTGGCAGTAAGATCTTCTGTGGCGGATACTCTGGTGTCCATTTCAGTCAACCTACCCTTTATTTTGCCCAAGTCTTTCCGGATAAGATTGCATTTTTCGGCAAGGTGATCTATGCGCACCAGGACTGAAGTTCTAGCTCTGTTTAATTGCGGTGAGGATCATGGCTGCGCTGTCTTGAGGCAGATTCTGCCGCCCCTAAAATCTCCCTGGGATTCTATTCCAACTCAGCCAGCAAGCCCAACCAAGGTGACCTCATGCTGCGTAGAAGTGGTCGTAGCAGTTGAAGTGATGGGACAGATTTTTTTTTTTAAGACATCTGCAGGGGGTTATGCACCAGGAGGAGACCGCAATGCAGGAGAGTAGACTGTACCATGGTAGAATACCCCCAGGATGTGCAGGAACAGCCATGATGGCAGCTGTGACAGGGCCTCAGGAGTCTGACAGGCAGTTGCAGTAAAGCAGCCCTTTATACTCTTATAGTGTGAAGTGGAGATGGGCGAGGATTGCAGGCCTGTGTGCCGGAATCCGGGGTGGATGAGGCCCCAGGAGTCCGCGGTCAGTTCAGACAGGCAAGTTTAACCAGCCAGAACCCTATACTGTTGCAGTGGAGTAAAAGATGTGGATGAACTGCCAGAGGAGATTTGGAGGCTCATCAAGCGGCCGGATTAACACTGCCAAATCGGGAGGCCGTTCACAAAAGATACTGGCTGGGGCTGGAGCAGGGGATGTGGATGAACTGCCAGAGGAGGTTTGGAGGCTCACCAGGCTTTTTTCTGCAAGGATGGCAATTGAGTAGTATCCGGATGGTCGGGCCGCGGATGTATGAAGCCCACCGTAGCTGGATTAATGTGATGCATAATGGACATTAATTGGGACTTTTAACGAAGCTATGGCCTGGTAAGGTCATGTGTTTCCATCCCACGGGACTTTAAATGAAACCATGGCCTGGTAAGGTCATGCGTTTCCATCCCTATTATATTAAAAAAAAAGGGGGAACAAGGGGGACATTGGGCTGGATTGTAGCTGGATTAATACTGCCAAATTGAGGGTCCGTTCCCAAAAAATATTTGGCTGGAGCTGGAGCAGGGGACGTGGCTGAACTGCTAGAGGTGGTTTGGAGGTTCACCAGGCTTTTTTCAGCAAAGATGCCAATGGATTAGAATCAGGATTACTGGCGCTTCTCTCAGACATGTCTGCTATAGCTCATATCTGCACACGCCCCCCCCCCCCCCCCCATGGATTATAATTTAAAAAAAACACACACTCTGCACTTTATATCTTGCACAAACAGAGATGATACAAGTAATTGCGTTATGCGACTTTACAACCTCTTTAATTTATGAGTCTGAAATCGGGTCAGGGTTTACTGCAGGTCAGGCTGGATGACTCACAGAGGCAGGTCTCTAGAACTTCCCCCCTTGGTCTGGAAGTTTGGAGAATCTTCTAAAATCTAGTGGGCGGAGGCCAGGAGGGCTAATTTGCATACTTGAGGGAATGTGGCCAATCCCCAGGCAGAATTCCTGGCAGTGTGGGGGCTGTGAAATGCATAAGGGTCCAGAGGTGTGGGGATGTGTAAAATAAAAGGGTCCAGAGGTGTGTGTGAGGGGGGCTGTGCTATGTAAAGAAGTCCAGAGGTGTGGGGGGCTGTGTAATGTAAAGAGGTCCAGAGGTGTGGGGGATGTGTAATGTAAAGGGGTCCAGAGGTGTGGGGGGCTGTGTAATGTAAAGGCTTTTAGTCATAAAATTATCAAACGGCGTCTATGCAAAACAATTAGGTTGAGGGCATCAGCTGCAAATGATCTAAGAGAGCAGGTCTTCAAAGACAATGCAGCAATCGCTGGCTGCAGGGCTGGACCTGCAAGGGCAAAGGATACCTTTAAGTGAACCTCCAGAGCCCTATCAATTGAATCCTTAAAAGGAGAACATCTGCAATGGGAACTGTAGGGTTTTTACTGAAATGGCAGGATCCACTATCGAACAGCACATTTTCTGTTTTAAATTCCTTTTCCATAGAATAGTTTTCAGCAAAAAGCTTAGGAGGAGTGAATACACTTTTAGAATTGGGCCAGTCCTCAAAGTGCATAATTAATCTGTGTGCGTATGGGAAAATTCTCAGCTCTCTCGTGCCTGTGATCTGCCATTACTAAGTGAGGGGATTGCCTGTGGTGCGCTGACAGAATAGAGGTTGAAATGGATGGAGTTTTATGTGTCCAGACACAGGAGCTGCTCTAACCCAATTGTATTCCTGTGGCTGGTAGAGGCAGCAAAGAGCTCTGTGCATTTTTGGTGGAAAAGGAGACGAAATGTGTCATATGGGAGGAGTGATGTAGTTACCTCATCCTCCTGAGACTAAATCTAGATGAGGAAAACTGCCAAATATAAATTTCTAAAAACATGAAAAAAAAAAAAATGGCAGGGATTACCACAATAAAGTGAAAAAAAAAAACTCCCAAATCCTCTACCAATGCTACGCACTGTGGATTTTGTTATAAAAGCCAAGAACTGGTCTTATCTTATCCAGGACAATTGGCCTACTAGAGGTTCAGGTTTTACCTGTTATGGTAGGCATACCCCAAAAGGGTTTTCAGTGTCTGGGAACCATAGAAATGGACCGTGGCCCTGAACCCAACTATTGCACTCTGCAGCTAATAGACATGTTGCACTATGTGCCAAGGTGAGCATTAATGCAGGAGTGTCCAACCTTTTCACCTTCCTGGACCACATTGGAAGAAGAGGAATTGTCTTGGGCCACACATAAAATGCACTATCCTTATGGATAGCTGATGAGCATAAAAAGTCAGGCAGATCACAAGTTAATGATCACTGGTATAGATAATGTACCTGAGTAAAAAAAATGTAATTTAAAAAATATATATTTTTATTATAAAAGTAAAAGAGGGCAACATAAAACTTGGGCAATATTTGACAATGTTTTTGACAAACGAACGCATCAATATCTGGTTCGATAGATGTACAGTAGTAGCAATTCTCAAGGTGCTCCTCTGATATTTTGGTTCTAATGTTGCCTTTCATATGCTTCATTCATGAAAATAGTTTCTGACAAATATAGGTGCTGCCGAAAACTGATCACGATAAGGAGTGATTGGTAGGAGTGCGATATTTTTCTATGGGACAATAAAACTTATAAAAGTCCAATAATCAGACAACGTAAAATTTTTCTTTGCCTGCATATGTTCGCTAAGTGTAAATGTATTTTTACAAAACATTCCAAACAAAATATTAACAATTTTAAGTAAGTTTACAATTTTGTGTTGGGACACATTCATAGCCATCTTGGGTTCCATGTGCCTCGTGAGCTGCAGGTTGGACACCCCTGGTGATGCACTGCCTGAAGCAAACATTATAGGCTAGCCCCACATAGTTATAGTGCATACGGAAAGTATTCACAGAGCTTCACTTTTTCCACATTTTATTATGTTACAACTTTATTCCAAAATTGATTAAATTCTTTATTTTCATCAACATTCTACAAAAAATACCCCATAATGACAATGAGAAAGAAGCTTGTTTAAAATCTTTGCAAACGTATGAAAAAATCACATGTACATAAGTATGCACAGACTTTTTTTTAATATGTTGTTTTAAGCACCCTTGGCACCATTTACAGCCTCAAGTCTTTTGGAGAATGATGCTACAAGCTTGGCACACCTATTTTTGTGTAGTTTCTCCCATTCTTTGCAGGACCTCTCAATCTCCATCAGGTTGGATAGGGAGCATCGGCATACAGCCATTTTCAGATCTCTCCAGAGATGTTCAATCTGGTTCATGTCTGGGCCATTCAAGGACATTCAGAGTTGTCCTGTAGCCACTGCTTTGTAATCTTGGCTGTGTGCTTAGGGTCGTTGTCCTGTTGGAAGAGTGCTCTGGAGCAGGTTTTCATCAAGGATGTCTCTGTACATTGCTGCATTTATCTTTTCCCTGATCCTGACTAGTCTCTCAAGTCCTGCTGCTGAAAAACATCCCCACAGCATGATGCTGCCACCACCATGCTTCACTGTAAGGATGGTATTGGCCAGGTGATGAGTGGTGCCTGGTTTCCTCCAAACATGGCGCCTGCCATTCAGGCCAAAGAGTTCAATCTTTGTTTCATCAGACCAGAGAATTTTGTTTTCCATGGTCTGAGAGTCTTTCAGATGCTTTTTGGCAAACTCCAGGCGGGCTGTCATGTGCCTTTTACTGAGGAGTGGCTTCTGTCTGGCCACTCTACAATACAGGCCTGATTGGTGGAGTGCTGCAGAGATGGTTGTTCTTCTGGAAGGTTCTCCTCTCTCCAGAGAAATGCTGTAGCTCTATCAGAGTGACCATCGGGTTCTTGGTCACCTCCCTGTCTAAGGCCCTTTTCCCCTGATCGCTCAGTTTGTCCTGGTGGTTCCAAACTTCTTCTATTTACAGATGATGGAGACCACTGTGCTCATTGGGACCTTCAATGCTGCAAGAATTTTTCTGTACCCTTCCCAAGATTTGTGCCTCAATGCAATCCTGTCTCAGAGGTCTACAGACCATTCCTTGGACTTCAAGGCTTGGTTTTTGCTCTGATATGCACTGTTAACTGTGGGACCTTAAATAGACAGGTGGGTGCCTTTTCAAATCATGTCCAATCAACTGAATTTACCACAGGTGAACTCCAATCAAGTTGATGTAGAAACATCTCAAGAATGATCAGTGGAAACAGGAGGCACATGAGCTCAATTTTGAGCATCATGGCAAAGGCTGTGAAAACTTATGCACGTTATTTTTTTTATTTTTAATAAATTTGCAAAGATTTAAAAAAACTACTTTCACATTGTCATTATGGTGTATTGTTTGTAGCATTTTGAGGAAAATAATGAATTTAATACATTTTGAAATAAGGTTGTAACATAACAAAATGTGGAAAAAGTGAAGCGCTGTGAATACTTTCTGGATGAGCTGTATATGTTACCGACTACAGTACCCAGAAAAACATTCAATCCTTCACAGATGGAACTCACAATTTATACTGATTCCAAACCCGATCACACATAAAGCACTAAATGCAGTAATGTAGTGTTGATAACAAAGAGAGACGGTTCTCACTCAGATGCAGTAGATGCATCATTCACCCATCCTCCCACACTTTGTCAAATTTTGCCAGAATCCCTCTACTGGCATATGTAGCCTTATAAAGAGGTGGGGCTTTATTTATTAGAGATTTCCAGGCCGTGATGGTCGGAGCAAGGTTAGGAGAATTCAGATTACCTTTGTATGGGCCAAGGGGTAAACCAATCCCAGCAGGCAAATTTTCACAGAAGGAATTATGTTTAATGTTGTGACAGAATTTATACATTGTTCTATTGCCATACAATCCCAGAATATATGAACGTGGATGCATGTGTTTGAGGATACACAGGAATATAATGGTTGTACTTATAAAAGTCACTAATAAACGTGAGCACAATTTATATTAAAGTAATTAAAGACTATCACCTTTTAAAACAACCCATTCAGTTTAACCACTTCAATATCAGGCACTTTCGTCCCTTCCTGCCCAGGACAATTTTTAGCTTTCAGTGCTGTCGCACTTTGAATGACAATTGCGCGGTCATGCAACACTGTACCCAAACTAAATTTTTATAATTTTCTTCCCACAAATAGAGCTTTTTTTTGGTGGTATTTGATCACCTCTGGGATTTGTATTTTTTGCTAAACAAACTAAAAAATGTTTGAAAAAAAACAACAAAAAACGTTTTTCTGAGTTTTTGCCATCAAATTTTGTTTTCTCCTTCACTGACGGGCACTGATATGTAGAATTGATGGGCCCCGATAGGCGGCACTGATGATGCGGTACTGACAGGTGTTACTGCTTGTCACGGTTGTGGGCACTGATAAGCATTTTTGATGGGGCATAGACTGGCAGCTGATGAGCACATCTGATGGGGGCTGTGCTGATAATCAACACAGACGAACTCTCTGACAGGAAAAGTTGCCGATCAGCTCTCCTTGTCAGTGCGAACCGAGCAATGCCGTTTATTTACTGGCACTTCCTGGTTCACGCAATGATCAGCTGTGATTGGTCACAGCTGATCATGTGGCAAGAAGCCTCCGTCAGAGGCTCCTTACTACGATCAGAGATGCAGTGTGCCAGACTGATGCAGAGCACCTCCGATTGCGGTGCTGCGCTGCCCCCACATGAATGTTATCCTGCTGGATGTCATATGACACCCAGTCAGGATAACAGAACTACCGCCCAGCCGTCAATCTGCTATAGGCCAAGCGGGAAATGGTTGAAATTAAAGGCAGACATTTGTGTATAGTTATAAAAAAAAAAAAAAATCGAAAGGCCCCTTTTCATTATACGTGCTTGCATTCCCTCTGTTCTTAGCTTCATAAGACCGGTGGGGGTTCGGAAACAGCAGCACTCTGATCTTCCCAGTGAAAAGCTGTGCAGGGTAGGTGTGTCAGGAAAAATCTAATCATTGGAGGAGAACAGCCTGAGTTCCCAGTACAGTTAGATAACAGACCACAATTAGCTCTCCTGACTAGTGTGGTCAGTTTATAACAGGAAGCGATACTAAGTCATACAAGTACATGGTACAGCAGGCACATATGAATAATTTGAAGTGTTGGAGGTAACAAACACTTTAATTCTATGAAATTTGGAGAGTATACTACACTATCGCCTAGAGGCAATTCAGTTCGCATTGTGCGCTATACAAGTATTTCATTCATTCACTATGAATATTTATTTTGTTTATGTTATAATATTGCGAGGATTGCAGTGTGGAAATAATTCTTAACCAACAGAAGGAAATCTAATAAGACATTATTGAAGATTTGTACACTTGATTTGGAGTGTGGAAAGCATTAATGATATAAGTTTGGAAAATACTTTCACTTGGTAATAGTACATAGGCTTGTGGGAGTGAAGAGGACAAACACTACACTAGGTGTTGCATGGCATGCATTTACTTATATATTGTATGTGAGCAAAAGTTGTTATTTTATTCTGTGAAGTTGAATATAGGACACTTTATTTGTTACTTTTTAGCTTCACATGTTGAAGAGAACATTGAATGAAGGGAAGACACCATTTTGAAATTCAGCTTTATTTGGACCCCTGTTCCCCAGGGGTCAAATAATCTGGTGAGAATCAAATTTATTAGCGTTAAGGAGACAAGTCCACAGGATAACTGCCCCTTAACTTAGAACTTTTAAGTGATGGGTGAATCCATGCATTGGAGTCGATTTACTAAAACAGAGTGCAAAATCTGGTGCAGCTGTGCATGGTAGCCAATCGGCTACTAACTTTAGCTTGTCCAATTAAGTTTTGACAATAAAACTTGCACTCTCCAGTTTTAGTAAATCAACCCCATTGCGTATCTGCCCAGAGACTGACTCCATCTATGCGCTGAAAAATACTAAGATCCCTTGCATAGTTGTTTGGGTGCACAGAAGAATGTGATTGATCACACATCCTCAAAGGCATAACACTAGAAATCTTTGCTGGTGCAAGAAACACAGACAGGAGTGTGAGCTTGCAATTTTGTGTAGAGAAGTTTGTGTTTGCACCAGCGAAAGTGGCATACCTCAAAGAATGAGAATAGTAGGCCTACACCCTTTATCAGATTATGATACTGAGTCTACACACTAAAAGGATGAGACAAGTAATACGTCAATAATCCAATAAAAGTCCCACATTCCCAATACTGCAGCTGCCGGATGACTGCATCCACAGCTATGCTCCTATGTAGAAATCATTACGATCTGTCTATTGTACACACACCTGCAATTATAGGAGAGTACATCTGTACAGTACCATAAAGCACTTTCTTGTACATGATTTATAGAGCAAATATGGCACAAATTTTCCATATCATATCTTTAGGACAATATTTACTGTACTAAGCATACAGCATCAATGAACATTTATATATTTTGTTGTTAATGTGCTTTTAGTAAAGCACCCTATCAGGTTTGTTCATTCTACCAAGCATATGTCTTATGAACTGCAAAGATTACACTGAGTGTAACGTGATATAGTTTTGTAAGGAAGATTGATAATGACAGAGACAAAAAGAAAGAAGAAAAGTGTTTTGTCTTTTGATTTCCAATATAGACTAAAATAAACCATTACTCTTGCTAATGCCTTTTATGCAAAATGAAATGGGTACCTGGAGCACTGACAAATAATCATTTAATGTCAGTTCATCAATTACCGTTTTTACAATGCTTGTGAATAGTGCAATGGCAAAGCAGAAATGTAATATAGAAGGTTTTGAGGTTGATTTACCGAAAGCAAATAAGCTGTTCATTTTGCAAAATACATTTTCTTTAGCTTAGTAAATGAGGTAAAGCTCTGCTGTCATAGTCATCCAATCATGTGTGACAAACGCGGTGCCAGACCCCAGCCGCTTTCACCATGTGACAAATGACTGGTCAAACTCACACCACACTGCCACAAACACATGGCGATGACACGCTCATCCTGCACAAAGATTTTCCAGCTCACGGGACCACATTCTACATACCAGCAGACCGAGTGCTCAACACTGCGTTTAATCAACCACTTGCCAACCGCCCCATAGCAGATTTACTGCTACAGGGCGGCCACGGTGCGCAGGATCACATATATATTTATACTTGATCCTGCACTTCTGGGTATTGGGCACTAGTGCGCCACCGCCGGGTTTGCTCTCGCTGTGATTTTACACAGCGGGAGCTGATCAGTGGGTCTTGCAGACCTGATGATTGTACAGTAGACTGACAGAATGCCAGTCTGCCTATGTAAAACGGCAGATTGCTGTTCTGTTGGTACAGAAGGCATGAATCTTGTGTGTCTGTAAAGCAGGAAAAACAATCCATACCTTCTAGTAGTAAAATCACCTCCCCACTACATTGAAACATTAGCTAGGCACACAGTTAACATTTGATCACCCCTGATGTTAACCCGTTCCCTGTCAGTGTCATTAGTACAGTGACAGTGCATACCTTTTGCACGGATCACTGTAATAATGTCACTGGTCCCCCTCAAAAAAATTGTCAGTTAAGTGTCCGATTTGTCCACCGCAGTATCGCAGTCCCGCTATAAGTCGCTAATCCCCGTTATTACTAATATATTTTTTTTTTAAAAACCCAAACAAATACATTTCACATAGTTTGTAGATGCTATAACGTTTGCGCAAAAATATATGCTTATTGTGATTTTACCAAAAAAATGAAGCAGAATACATATTGGCCCAAATTGATGAAGATATTTAATTTATTTTTATTTTTAGATTGGATGTGTTTTAGAGAAGTTAAAAATCATTTTTTTTTTTTTTTTGTTAAATTGTCAGTCATTCTTGGTTTATAGCGCAAAAAATAAAAACTGCAGAGGTGATCAAATACCACCAAAAGAAAACTATTTGTGGGAACAAAGGACATACATTTTATTTGGGTACAGTGTCATACGACATGCATTTGTTAAAGTAACGCAGTGCTATTCCAAAAAATGGCCAGGCCGGGAAGGGGGGGGGGTAAATCTTCCAGAGGTCAAGTAGTTAACTAGGCAGTTAACCCATAACAATGCCACCAGGTATTTTAGTAGTAATACCAACCAGAATATCTGCAATAATGCTTATAACTTTTAATAAATGTCTTTAATACCCACTGTCACAAAAGATAGGAATATTTCAGAGATTTACAATATAGTAGTACTCTTCAAAGAGACATGGATTCTTTAAGTTCTGCCTTGGTGCTTTAGAGAGAACATTTTTATAAAGATTTAGTAAACAGGTAAAACAGCACAAACAAAATATTTACAGAATACAGGTATTACAAAATAAAAGACAATAACGCAACAGAAAACAAAAAGGGATCAAGAATGAAAGTACTTTACAAGAGTCCTGAGTTCTGCGAATTCCAGCAATGTCCAGTCAATGGGCATAAGATAGATCAGTGTTGGCTCTAATTAAAAAAAGTCTTGACTTATGTCTTTTTACGGTTTCTTGAGGATGGGGGCAGAAATTACCTGGCCAATCAAGAGGTCCGGCCAAAGGGGGATTCACAGTGTCAACAAAGCTGTTGTGAATGAATTTCATTTATAACAGTTGTGTTTCCTATAGTTGTACTGTGATTGGCTCATAGCTATCACATGGTACATGGGCCAAGCACAGCACTCTGTACCATGTATCCAGGGCTGGTGCAAGGATTTTTGACACCCTAGGATAAACCTAATTTTGCTGTCTCCCATGGCTCCGCCCCTGACTGTGACAGGAGTCAGCGTTATACAGGAAGCATCGCCTCTGCTTCCTCTAGTGCCGGCTCCATTCTTCACACTGATGCTCGGGGATGGCGAGTTGGGAACCTGCAATCTGGGCTTGCCAACCCACCATCCTAGAGCAGGAGGTGGCAAGCCACATAAGAGGACCAGCAGTTGGGCACCCCTGCTGTAAGGAATGCAGCGTGTGTAAGGCAGAGCTGGCTGTACTGGAATGATCACCAGAAAGTCTCTGAGAGAGACAGACAGGTCGGTCACTGATGATCATAGAGGCACGCAGCAGCAGGGGATGTTTGCTTGCATTCTGTTGGGAGACCCTGGACCTATCCTCCAGGCTCCAGTGCTGTACTTCTAATTACACTATCGGTCAGACAGAGCGGCTGCCTGAGACAGAGTTACATGCTGCAGCCTGCAGAGCATTCAGACACAGAGGGAAACCAGAGGCTGGGCACCCTAGGTGGCTGTCTAGTTTGCCTAGTGGTAGCACCGGCCCTGCATGCATCAATCACAGATCTAGTAATCACGGCAGTTATGAATGTAATCCATTCATGACAGTTGAAAGCATTGCTGTTACAGTTATCGTCATTATCCCCCTGATCACTCCGAGAGTAGTAGTGTTTCTATAGCGACACTGTACTACGTTAATGAAAGTATGTTAAAAAAATAAAGGTCTAAAAAAAATAAAAAATAAATAGGATTTTTTGTATTCACCATAAAATCCTTTTCTCTGTAATTCACTGACTGACACAGCTCTTCTCTTAGCCATTGGATTGTTACGCCACCTTTAGGAGAAGACTAGGCATTACAGGTTATGTAAAACACAGAACTTTTCAGTATCGCTCAAGGGGCAGTCCCTTAGGTAACAACCCCCCAGCTTGCCATGCAGCCATCAGTACGTCAACAAGCAGTATAACGTAAAGAAAAAATAGGAGGGGCGGGTACTGTGTCAGTCGGTGAATTACAGAGGAAAGGAATTTACGGCGAGTACAAAAAATCCTATTTTCTCTTATATTCACCAACTGACACAGCTCCTCTCTTAGCCATTGGGACGTCCCCAAGCAGTGCCAATATGAGGGGTGGGAAAACAGCATAAAAACTTCATCCATCATGACAAGTGGGAACAAGTAAAAACTTTACCTACAAAACGACTGTGTGGATAACCACAAAAAAACAGAGTGCTCCTCAACAGAGAGACACTACCCTTAAACCGCACCAAACTGCGGTAACAAATGCAACAGTGCATTAAATCAAAGGTACTGCATTTTTACCCCCCAAAAAAACAGGAAAAAGTCAAAAATTTTGTATACAATTGCAACAACACGGCCACCTGCAAAACTTTGAGGCCGAAACAGGCAACAGCCCATGTACTGACATCTACCTTGTAGAATTTTGTAAAAGTGTGTACAGATGACCAGGTCGCCGCTCTACACGCTTGAGCGAAAGACGCTTGATGTTGGAAGGCCCAAGACTTTCCGATTGCCCTTGTGGAGTAGGCTGTAACCGGAAAGGGGGGCACCTGCCCCTTCAAGGCGTAGGCTTGTACTACAATCTGTCTGATCCACCTGGAAATGGTGGCCGACGAGACCGCCATGCTTTTCTTTGGACCAGCCACTAAAACAAACAGTGAGTCTGACTTCTGGAAGGGAGCCGTGGCAGACAAATACACCTTCAGAGCCCGAACCACGTCCAGAGCATGAAGGGCCAGCTCCTTAGGATGCGTCGGCTTAGGACACAGAGATGGTAACACAATGTCCTCACTGATGTGAAACGCTGAGGCTACCTTCGGCAGAAAAGATGGTTGCGGACGCAACACCACCTTATCCTTGTGCATAACCAGATAGGGAGACTTGCAGGACAAGGCCGCCAGTTCCGAAACCCTCCTGGCCGATGTGATGGCCACTAGAAAGACCACTTTCTGGGAAAGAGTCAACAGGGGAATCTCTCTAATATTTTCAAATGGCGGTTTTTGAAGCGCCGATAACACTAGGTTCAGATCTCAGGGGGGTAACGGTGGACGCACTGGAGGGACTACATGTCGCACCCCTTGAACAAAAGTACTCACTAGAGAGTGAGACGCCAGAGGTCACTGAAAAAAAAAAGACAGCCAAATCTGATATTTGTCCTTTAATGGTGCTTAAAGCGGGATTCCACCCTAAAGTGGAACCTCCGCTGATCAGATCCCTCCCCCCCTCCGGTGTCACAATTGACACCTTTCAGGGGGGAGGGGGGGTGGAGATACCTGTCAAAGACAGGTATTTTCACCCACTTCCGGGCATAGACTCCCGTGGGAGTCTACGCCATTTCCTGCCCTGCCGCGCTGTCTGCTGGGACACACACGGGTCCCAGTGACAGCGCGGAGATTTCCTATTGCGCGGCGCGGCTCGCGCATGCGCAGTAGGGAACCGGGAAATTAAGTCGATTCGCTTCACTTCCTGATTCCCTCACCTAGAATGGTGACTGCAGCAGCCGAGAGCCGATCGATCGGCCTCGCTGGAACCCGGGACAGGTGAGTGTCCATTTATTAAAAGTCAGCAGCTGTAGTTATAGCTGCTGGCTTTTAATATTTTTTTTTTTGGTGGAATCCCTCTTTAACGCCAATTTCTTGTCCACTCCTTGCTGAAGAAACAGCAGGATCCTGGATATAGAAAAGGAGCGCGGATGCCATCCTTTCTCCTCACACATGGAGATGTAGGCCTCCAGGTACGAAGAAATATCTTCCGAGAAGAAGATTTCCGTGCTCTCAAAATAGTTGGGATCACCGAGTGCGACAGACCCCGGTTCCTCAACACCCGGCTCTCAATAGCCATGCCGCTAACACCAGCGATGGTAAAGCAGGATGGAGAATGGGACCTTGAGACAGAAGGTCCTCTCGCAATGGCAGTCGCCAGGGAGCGTCTGCCACCAGGCGCACTAGATCTGCGTACCAAAGACACTGAGGCCAATCTGGGGCAATCAGTATTACTGGGATCCTCTCGGCTTCCACTCTGCAAAGCAGACGTGGTAAAAGTTTCAGTGGAGGAAAGGCGTAGATCAGCTAGTACTAATCCCACAGAGCCAACAGCGCGTCTGCCCACGGATCTCTTGTCCTGGACACGAATCTCGGCACCTTCCGATTGAGACGGGAGGCCAGAAGATCCACGTCTGGTGTGCCCCACCTCAGTCACAGTAGCCTGAACACCTCTGGATGCAACGCCCATTCTCCTGGGTCCAGCATCTGACGACTTAGATAGTCCGCCTGCCAGTTCTCCACACCCCGGATGTAAATGGCGGACAGGGCCGGTACATGTCGCTCTGCCCACCGAAGTATGTGAACAACCTCCCGTGCGGTGGCCGAGCTTCTTGTTCCTCCTTGGTGATTGACGTATGCGTTGTCTGACTGGATCCTGATCGGACGCCCTTGCAGTCTCATCGACCATGTGGAGAGGCACAGCCTGATCGCTCTCAGTTCGAGCAGATTGATCGGTAACTTTGATTCCTCCGTCGACCAGAGGCCCTGAGTGGACTGAACTGCCATTACTCCACCCCAGCCGGATAGGCTGGCATCCATTGTGATCACCGTCCAATTTAGAGGTAGGAACGACTTCCCAGACTGAAGCACCGGGGACCTCGGTCACCAGATCAGGGACTCCCTGACTAACTGGCTCACCTGGATCTGTTGATCCAGGGACAATGGAGATTTGTCCTACTTTGTCAAAATCTACCTCTGCAGGACTCTGGTGTGGAACTGGGCATATAATACTGCCTCGAAGGAGGCCACCATGAGCCTTAGGACTCGCATGCAGAAGCGAAGCTACGACCACTTGTGGTTCATCAGCAGTTTTACCACAGCTCTGAGAGTCTGCAGCTTGTCTGAAGGGAGAAACACTCTCTCTCTTCCCTGGAGTCCAGCAGCAAGCCTAGGTATTCCAAACTCTGAGTCAGTAATATCACCGACTTTTTTTTAGGTTCAACAGCCACCCAAATTCTTGCAGGGTCTGCATGGTGATCGCCATAGCCTCTTCTAACTCTGAGGTGGAAGAGGCTCTCAGGAAGAGATCGTCTAGGTAACCCATGATAACGATCCCGCGTTGCCGTAGCAACGCCAACACATGTGCCAATACCTTGGTAAAGACCCGGGGGATGATGCCAAACCAAAAGGGAGAGCCACAAACTGGTAGTGGGCTTTCCCGACTGCAAATCACAGAAACGTTTAATGCCGGAGGCAGGTACGCATCCTGGATGTCTAAGGACACCAGTGAGTCCCCTTGATTGAGTGCAGCGACTACTAAGCGAACTGATTCCATTCTGAACCTCTGCACTTTCACAAAGTGATTGAGGGCCTTTAGATCCAAGATTGTAGTTCCCAAGATGGAAGTGGTACGTCCAAACAGGTTTGAGTAGAACCCCTGGAAACGTTCCGATTCCGGAACAGGTACAATCACCCCGCGATTCAGCTGGTTCCTTACTGCCCCCAAGAGGGCCCCCCCGGCGAGCTGGGAGAATGGGTATGCTGGAAGGGAAGAATCTGTTTTCCAGCCAAGAGGAACTCTATCATGTAGCCATAGGAAATCAGATCGCAGACCCATTGGTCGGACAGTCGAGAGGACCACCGGGCTGCAAACTCCCGAAGGCGACCCACCACCCGAGTCATGGGTGGGGGCAAACCTTCATGCGGTAGAACTTTTGTTCACAAGCTTGTGGTTCCAGGGACGTTTCTGTCCTTCCGGGTCGTCCTCTCCAGCTGGGGATGTTTAGCCGAAGCTCCAGGCGGATGAAAAAGCCATTTGTGAGCGGAAAAAGAGGGCCCTTGCCTACGGCGTGGCTCCTTAGCCTTCCTGGCCTGTAGGAGTAGTGTACTCTTACCCCTGTGGCATTCTTAATAATGTCACCCAAAGAGCCGGTTGCCAAGGAAGGGAAGATCCGTCAGGTCTTTATTGAATGCCTGGTCAGCAGACCAGCATTTCAACCAAATCAGGCGCCTCAGCACCACTGCTGACACTGAAGCCCTGGATAACAGGGGGAGGGTATCCAGGGCCACGTCACAAATGTACTTAAGGCCTAGCACTAGTTGGTCTGCTAGTCCCACACAGACAGGAGAAGCCTATTCTCCCAATTGGCGGTGCAACAGTTTTGCCCACTTAGTGTCTGCGACACAAGTGCGGATGCCAGTATTGGTTGGATGGTTGACCCCACAACCATAAACAAGGAATGAGCCACTGCCTCGGCCTTCCTGTCCGTGGGATTCTTAAATGCAGGAGTCCCCTCTACCGGGATCGTGGTTACTTTATTTAACCTGGATACTGGGGGGTCCATGACCGGAGGAGCCGACCACTTTTTGAGAAGGCTCTCCTCAAAGGAGTAACACACCGCCATGGATTTGTGGAGCGAAAAAAAAGGTCAGTTGCGGTCGACCCTATTCCTTGTAAAATAAGTCAGACACGGGAACACCTTAGGTGAACGGGCTGGCTTACGGGACCCAAAAGGCACCACTACATCAGCAGAGAGATCTGCTGGCTCCTGAATCTTCAGGGTATCAAGCACAGCTGTGATAAGTGCTCCAACAACCGATTGGTCGTGCACAAACCCGGAGGGGGACTCATCCTCATTGTCCGAACGGTCCTGGTCAGCTTCATCTGAAACGACAGAGCAGGGGTCACCAGTCTCAGCAGGGCCCAAGTCTGCGTCAGAGCTCTCACCAGAGGATGGGGGGGGGGCAGGGGCCACTTTTTAGCACCTTGGTGCTTACGCACCGCCACCATCTTGGCAATGAACTAATTGAGGACCGCCTACAAAGCGTCCAGGGGCACTGTGCATTCCGCAGGCGAACCGGTTGCAATAGCCTGGATTTCGGGGGAAGAAACACCAGTTTCTGTAGCCATGCTGACCCTAACCTGTCTGCCACCTGAAGGGGACTAAGGACAGTGATGGTCCCACTCTCCTTACTGTTGCTGGTTGAGGGGCTCTTTCCCGCAGGACTCACAACCCTGACAGGTTCTGCACTGTCCAGCAAGTAGTGCCCGGGTTCTGTCAGCTTCCAAGTGCAGAGGAATCCGCTTTGTGTCATTTAAGCTGCTGCTAATGGCGCTGAAACTGCTCTGCAATGTGCTCAGGCTCAAAGAAAATGGCCGCCCAGCATAAGGACATAAAGCACTGGGAAAATGGCCACCGGATTACAGGAACTGTCTCTAGAGAAGCTGAAAAAACATGTTCAGACTTCCAGAAAATGGCCGCCGGCATCCAATATAAGGGACAAATCACAGGGAAAATGGTCACTGAGACACAGGAGAGCATGCTTTCCCTTGCCCATACCTAAGATGGCCGCTGACACTGAAAAACCATAAGGGCCAGAGCTAGAAAATGGCGGTGATCAGCGATGCAGAGATCACAGGCACCCCTAGGGACATGAAAAAAAACACCATTCAGGACACAGCCAGCCATCGCAGCCCCCCCCACAGATGACACACACACACCGCTAAGCAGCCACATGCAGGATCCCCCACGGGGGGGAGATAGGGACAGGGAGAGAAGAGAGGGAGGTGAGGGACCCCCGAATCGACCTCCCAGGGAATGCCCAGCTGCTCAGCCCCATCGAGGCAGGGAGAGCTGTACTTAACAGTCCTGAAGAGCTGGGAGACATTCCATTACAGACCTGGTCTCTGATCAGTACAGGGTGGCTGCTGGCCTCGGCACACTGTGACGCAGACATCAGTAGCCCGGTCATATGTGCGCCCCGGAGCATAAAAGCTCACCGACTACCTCTGGAGCTGAGGTACGTCATGGCCGGCCTAGCGTGTAGCTGCGACCTGCACACGCTCGCTGGCTGGGCTGGGGAAGACTACGAGGATAAGAGTATCCAGCCTGTCACCCAGCCGGCTGTTGATAGCAGATCACCGGATCTTCAACTTGCGCAAAAAGCGAAGCTTCTGCAGAAAAAACAGACCGATGGGCCCATCAGGGTTCCTAGGTCCTTCTCCTTCACTAGACAAAATAAAACTAATGGCTGCATGGCAGGCTGGGGGGTTGTTACCTAAGGGACTGCCCCTTGGTTCTGTGTTTTACATAACATGTAATGCCTAGTCTTCTCCTAAAGGTGGCGTAACAACCCAATGGCTAAGAGGAGCTGTGTCAGTCGGTGAATACAAGAGAAAACCTATTTTTTTTAACCATTTTCCACCCGCCATATAGCAATACGATGGCGGCAAAGTCATTTAGTTATCCTGATCGGGCATCATCAGGATAACAAGCCGACATGCGCAGAGATCGGAGGTGCTGTGTGTCAGTCTGACAGAGGCTTCTTACCACATGGTCAGCTGTGACCAATCAGGAAGTGCTGATAAACGTCTTTCTGCGGTTCACGCTGACAGGAAGAGTCGATCGGTGGCTCTCTCTGTCAGAGGGGGGTCTGCGCAGATAATCAGCACATTGATTATAAGTGCAGCCCCATCAGATGTGCCCATCAGTTGTCAGCCTGTTCCCCAGAAAGAACGCCTGCCAGTGGCCATAAAAATGGCAGTGCCCATCAGTAATGCCCATCAGTGTCCTTCAGATGCCATTCATTAATATCAGTCAGTAGCGCCTCATCAGTGCTGCCTATCCAGTGCCACCTATCTGTGCCAGCTAAGTCGGCACAACTTAAAGTCGTGCCAATATGAATGGTAGTCAATAAAAATCATGGAGAATGACTTGTCCCACGATTTTGGACTGCAAAATCGCATGACAAGTCGTATAAGTGTGAAAGGGAGCTAACAGTGTGCCAAACCCATTGTCAATTTCCAATTCAAGTCTTTGCTTAACAAAAAAAAGGACTTAACAGTGCCTGTAACTGTACAGAACCCCCCCCCCCCAAAAGTTACAAACAAGTACTGATGAAGACTTCTGTGTTGATCATGTTGCCAAGAAGACTGTCTTAGAATGCCTGTGCATTCTACAATTAGAAGTCCAGCAAGGGTTGCGTTTGTATGATTAACCCAAGTTTTGTATACAAGACATACACACAGAGATATCAGTTGGAAATTATTGTACCTTTATTTCAACCACCTGCTAATTATAAATGAATGAGATATTTTTGACAACCAATCTTTATTTAAAGTGATTTAGGAGAGAAACAAACATATATAAAACTTATAATAATACAAGCGACTGTGCTGTTTGACAAACAATTCTAGTAAATGATGTATAATGTACAAATAGATTACAAACAAAGCATGCATATGGAGAAAAGCTTACATACACACAATCTATCCATGGGAAGGTGCACGTACATGCATTAAAACCTGGAATAATAAACTTCATATTAAGTGATGCCTTGATTTTTTTTTTCTGTAATTGTTTCTGGTGTTTGCTGTCCACGAAAAATATCTCCTGGCTCCACTGTTGTGCTCATTGAAAACACTTTTAAGATGTTTGGTCCCTTAGAAAAGTCTGTAGAAAAAAAAAGTTATTGTAAATAAATTATCACTTCATTCCATACTATAATCTGACAATAACAAAAGCAAGTAGAATTCTGGCATTAGAAAATAAATATAGGTATTAACTGTGCAGTAAACAAACTCTTAGCTTTGTCCAAATGAATAATGCATTATTTTTATTTTATTCTTGCCATAGATGTAGGCCATTTATGTACTTCATGAAGCCTGTCTGCAAAAATGACCAGCGATGAAATAACCTTGTCCTGCTTTGTTGCCAGGACTTTGCTAAGAGACTCACAGCCATTACAGCTCACTTCCACCATCACAGGAGTGAGCACTCAAATACTGAGCTCAGAGCTACTGCATGAGGTAGAGAAATTGCATTCCTGTGATGGTGGAGGTGAGCAATAACAGCTGTGAGTCCCTTAGCAATGTCCTAGCAACAAGGATGGGATAATGCAATCTCTGGGAGTTTGTTTTTTTTTAGTTAGGCTTTATGAGGTAAGTAAATAGCCTACACCTAAAGCAAGAGCATTAATAAACTTTGGACAAAGATGCACACTTTATTATCTACAGACGGCCCTTATCTGAATAGGCAGTTTTTTTTTTGGTAAAAGGTGAACTATGTCAACTGTCATACAATACCTTCACAAGGTCCAGGGATGTTGCATCTCTTTGGTAAGGTTTTCCACGACGATTTAGGCATTCTATTACAAGTTCAGCAGCATCATCTAAACTAATAAAAACAAACATATAAGCCGTAAACAATATCATTTTCATTATTCACTTAGGCTTTCTAGAAGGCTTCAAACATTGACTATATGTCATTAGTGGTGTTCATTATGGAATGTTCTTTCATTTCAGGGGTACACAAAGACCTATCACAACAGCTTCATAAAAGTAGCCCCCAGAAGGTGGGGGGGGGGGGGGGGAGTGAGGAGGAGGGAGTGCTTACATCTTTCTAAGGAGCTAGATTTTTGCCTGGAACTTCGCTTTAAGCCAAATGACTGTAAACCAAAACCATTATTGTTTCCAGTTAATGAAAACCTAAACTCTTTTTGGGGAAAATACTACAGGGAAAATTCCCCTGACGTTATCATGGGAGGCTCAAAGCTTTCAGCAGAAGGGAATTTATCGTGCTAGGCATCAAAAAATAAAGGAAACGGACAGCTCGATTAGAGATTTAGCATAACGTAACAATAGATATACAGAGCTTTGCAGACCTAGTGGCTAAACAAGAGGGACTTAAAACCTTACAGGAACAGGACATAAAATGAGCATTAACCAGTTGCCGACCGCCGCACGACGATGTACGTCGATAGCATGGCACGGGCAGGCATATTGGCGTACATGTACGTCCCTTGCCTCCCGCGGGTCGGGGGCCCGATCGGGCCCCCGCCCGGTGCCTGCGGCGGTCGGTATTCGTGCGGGAGCGATCCCGGACGAGGGGACGGCCATTCGTTCATGGCCACCCCCTCGCGATCGCTCCCGACGAATAGGAATCCCCCGTGACATCACTTCCTCTCCTGTAATGTAAACACAGGAGAGGAAGTGATGTATTCTCTCCTCCGTGTCGGTATTTTTCGTTCCGACACGGAGGAGAGCGGATCGGTGAGTTGCACCAACACTCTACACACACAGTAGAACATGCCAGGCACACTCACACCCCCCCTTTACCCCCCGATCACCCCCCCAATTACCCCTGCCCCCCAGTCACAGTGACACCAATGTCATTTTTTTTTTTTTTTTTTTTTTTTTGCATTGGTGTCATTTGTGACTGTAATAACTGTTAGGGCAGTTAGAGTTAGCCCCCTTTAGTTCTAATGTACCCCCCTAACCCCCCCAATAAAGGTTTAACCCCGTGATCACCCCCCGTCGCCAGTGTCACTAAGGCTGGGTTCACATTGCAGCGGTTTATGAGAACGAATGTGATTCGCACCGCACTGCAGTGCAAATCACATCCGATCTCTGTGCGATTCGAGTTCAGCCATTCGCCGCACCCGCCGCACCCGCCGCACCCACCGCAAATTCGCACGGGACCCTTTTTTTGGCCCGCAGCAGAATCGGATCGCATGGGTGTTCACACCATGCGATCCGAGTTTGCAGATCGCACTGCGATATGCGAACTGATCTGGGGGTGTCAGTAACATTTCACTGACACTCCCAGCAGTTCGCATAGGGCAGTGTGAACTGCCGCCGGGAGGCATGCGATGCGGGAACCCGCCGCGGATTTGCGGCGTTTCCGCATCGCTCCAGTGTGAACCCAGCCTAATAAGCGATCATTTTTCTGATCGCCGTATTAGTGTCACAGGTGACGCTAGTTAGGCAGGTAGGTATTTAGGTTCGCCGCAGCTTTTTATAGCGCCAGGGACCCCCATATACTACCGCATAAAGCCCCCTGATTGCCCCCTAGTTAACCCTTTCACCAGTGATCACCATATAACTGTTACAGGTGACGCTGGTTGGTTAGTTATTTTTTATAGTTTCAGGGCACCCGCCATTTATTACCTAATAAAGGTTTAACCCCCTGATCACCCGGCGGGTGTCATTTGTGACTAATAACTGTTAGGGCAGTTAGGGTTAGCCCCCTTTAGTTCTAAGGTACCCCCCTAACCCCCTCAATAAAGGTTTAACCCCGTGATCACCCCCCGTCGCCAGTGTCACTAAGGCTGGGTTCACATTGCAGCGGTTTATGAGAACGGATGTGATTCGCACCGCACTGCAGTGCAAATCACATCCGATCTCTGTGCGATTCGAGTTCAGCCATTCGCCGCACCCGCCGCACCCGCCGCAAATTCGCACGGGACCCTTTTTTTGGCCCGCAGCAGAATCGGATCGCATGGGTGTTCACACCATGCGATCCGAGTTTGCAGATCGCACTGCGATATGCGAACTGATCTGGGGGTGTCAGTAACATTTCACTGACACTCCCAGCAGTTCGCATAGGGCAGTGTGAACTGCCGCCGGGAGGCATGCGATGCGGGAACCCGCCGCGCATTCGTGGCGTTCCCGCATCGCTCCAGTGTGAACCCAGCCTAATAAGCGATCATTTTTCTGATCGCCGTATTAGTGTCACAGGTGACGCTAGTTAGGCAGGTAGGTATTTAGGTTCGCCGCAGCTTTTTATAGCGCCAGGGACCCCCATATACTACCGCATAAAGCCCCCTGATTGCCCCCTAGTTAACCCTTTCACCAGTGATCACCATATAACTGTTACAGGTGACGCTGGTTGGTTAGTTATTTTTTTATAGTTTCAGGGCACCCGCCATTTATTACCTAGTCTCACTAGTGTACCCCTAAATTTAGGGGTGTCTACTTTCCAAAATGGGGTCATTTGGGGGGGGGTTTGTGCCATCTTGGCATTTTATGGCCTTCAAAACTGTAACGCCCTTAGAAAGCCTGAAGGCGGTGCTTGGTTTTCGGGGCCCCGTACGCGGCTAGGCTCCCAAAAAGTCCCACATATGTGGTATCCCCGTACTCAGGAGAAGCAGCAGAATTTATTTTGGGGTGTCATTTCACATATGCCCATGGCATGTGTGAGCAATATATCATTTAGTGACAACTTTGTGAAAAAAAAAAAAAAAAAAAAAAAGTTTGTAATTTTCCCGCAACTTGTGGCAAAATATAAAATATTCCATGAACTCAACATGCCTCTCAGCAAATAGCTTGGGGTGTCTACTTTCTAAAATGGGGTCATTTGTGGGGGTTTTGTGCCATCTTGGCATTTTATGGCCTTCAAAACTGTAATAGGTAGTGAGAAGTGAACTCAAAAATGTACGCCCTTAGAAAGCCTGAAGGCGGTGCTTGGTTTTCGGGGCCCCGTACGCGGCTAGGCTCCCAAAAAGTCCCACATATGTGGTATCCCCGTACTCAGGAGAAGCAGCAGAATTTATTTTGGGGTGTTATTTCACATACGCCCATAGCATGTGTGAGCAATATATCATTTAGTGACAACTTTGTGTAAAAAAAAAAAAAAATTTTTTTTTTTGTCATTATTCAATCGCTTGAGGCAAAAAAATAAAATATTCAATGGGCTCAACATGCCTCTTATCAATTTCCTTAGGGGGTCTACTTTCCAAAATGGGGTCATTTGGGGGGGTTTTGTACTGCCCTGCCATTTTAGCACCTCAAGAAATGAGATAGGCAGTCGTAAACTAAAAGCTGCGTAAATTGCAGAAAACGTACCTTAGTTTGTAGATGTGACAACTTTTGCGCAAACCAATAAATATACAATTATTGACTTTTTTTTTACCAAAGACATGTGGCTGAATACATTTTGGCCTAAATGTATGACTAAAATTGAGTTTATTGGATTTTTCTAATAACAAAAAGTAGAAAATATCATTTTTTTTCAAAATTTGCGGTCTTTTTACGTTTATATCGCAAAAAATAAAAATCGCAGAGGCAATCAAATACCATCAAAAGAAAGCTCTATTTGTGGGAAGAAAAGGACGCAAATTTTGTTTGGGTACAACATTGCATGACCGCGCAATTACCAGTTAAAGCAGCGCAGTGCCAAAGTGTAAAAAGACCTCTGGTCATTTACCAGCAAAATGGTCCGGTCTGAAAGTGGTTAAACATGGTCTCAGGAGAAAATAGACATTGATTAAGCTGTTGAGAGACGTTTGCTCCATGATGGGTTTTCACTGATGCATTATAAAAAATTCCAGGGACAATACCCTACTTTGGGCTTTATATTCATTCCAATATGAAGGGAATAGTGTTGTAACCGGAATCTTTTATGGCCTAAAAAACAAACAAACAAAAAAAAAAAACTTTCCTTTCAAAAAGGAATTCTTAATGATCAAATTTTTGGGCAATGTCTTTTTTACATGTAGACACAAAATATATATTGTCATCCAATATAGTTGGTAACTGTGTAGACTGACTGGGTAGGCACTGTCCAAAATAAAAGAAGAATGGTTGCGGAGGGGGCAAGAAAACAATGGGGGCTGGCAGAACAATTGTTATGGGAGGGGCAGTCCTCCGAGATGGTCATTTTCTGGAGATCATCCGGGCCCTTTAAAAGTGTTGGTGCACTTAACCGACAGCTCCGGTTAACATGCATGCAATATAGGTACAGTATTGCCTTGGCCCAGGTGCACAGCAGTATAGTCAGAGCTTAGGTTTGGAGTGCTGTATGGATGCGATCAGGATTAACACTTGCTGACCTGCTCTCAGCGGTCCAGCCTCTGCTAGCAGTATCAGCAATGGGCGAACAGCCCTATCCCCAGTCCCTGGGATGCTGCAGTGACCTCTCGCTGTGGGGGGCCCTTCCGTCTCTCCCCGAAAGCCTCCGGTGTTCAGCGGTGGGAAGCAGGTGAGTGGACGCTCCAGTATCCCTGTGGCAGTGGTGCTTTGATGTAAGCCGTGCTGCACTGCCACGGGTGTCCTCACTCCCAGTCTCTGGTCTCCGCTGGTAGTGTTTGGCGGACCACCACCCGATTTGGTTTCGACCAGAACTTAAAAGTTCAGACCTGAACCCTTTTACCCGCTTGCTGACCGCTCCATGTATTTTTTCAAAAGGGTCAGTCTTTTTTTTGTTTAAAGCGCAAAAAATAAAAACCGCAAAGATGATCGAATACCCCCAAAAGAAAGCTATATTTGTGGGGAAAAAAAGGACATAAATTTTACTTGAATACAGAGTCGTACAACTGCGCAATTGTCAGTTAACCACTTGCTGACCAGTGGACACAGCTATACTGTGGCAGGGCGGCTCTATTGTGCGAATCGCTGTACTGGTACGGAGCTTCGTGTAATAGATGCAGTGAGTGCACTGCGCCAGAGGTGAGTGGCCGGTGGCTGCGATGTCCGTCGGTCGTGTGTGATCACTCCACAGATAGGCAGAAAGGGATCTGCCAGTGTAAACAAAGCAGTTCCCTGTTCTGTCAGGGGAGTACAGTGTGATAGTCTGCTCCTAGTGATTAGGAACAGCGATCTCTCTGTACTCCCAGTCAGGCCACCAGTTAGAAACACCTCCCCAGGACACACTTAACCCCTTGATCGCTCCCTAGCGTTAACCCCTTCCCTGCCAGTGCCATTTACATAGTAATAATTGCATCTTTATAGCTTTGATTGCTATATAAAAGGTCAAGGGTGTCAAAAGTGTCTGATCTGTCGCCCTCAATGTTGCAGTTCCGCTAAAAATCGCTGATCACTGTCATTACTAGTAAAAAAAATAAAATAAATAATGTCATAAATCTCCTATTTTGTAGAAGCTATAACTTTTGTGTAAACCAATCAATATACCCTTATTGCGATTTTTTTTACCAAAAATATGTAAAAGACTACATATTGCCATCGACTGAGGAAGAAGTTGGTTTATTTTTATATATATTTTTTGAAATATTTATTATAGCAAAAAATATTGCCTTTTTTCAAAATTGTTGCTTTTTATAGCGCAAGAAATAAAAAACGCAGAGGTGATCAAATACCACCAAAAGAAAGCTCCATTTCTGGGGGGCGGGGGAAGGACATAAAATTTGTTTGGGTACGTTGTCGCACAGCTGCGCAATTTTCAGTTAAAACTACACAGTGCCGTATCGCAAAAAATGGACTGGTCATTAAGGGGGCAAGTCCATCCAGTCTCCAAGTAGTTAAGGCATTGTATTCAACACCAACAGTGAAAGGCGCAGGTTAATGGTATGTTATCACGGCCATTTAATTTGTACAATGGGACTCGCTATAGATATCCACTTTCACCTGTTTGTGTTGACCCTAGAACTTTTGGATGCAATCCTTAGAAATAAAAAAAAAAAACAGGGAATAGGAGTGGTGAATAAGATGGCTGATGCATTATTCTATGTATAAAGCCAAGATATACTCTGCCAGTTATTGTGAGTTGAAATTCAGAAAATACAGTAAGCTGTCAAATTTTATCAAAGATTATCTTGTATAAAGCACATATTTTAGATTTTACAATACCATATTCAGAACGCAGACCACCTAGGCCACATTGATGCATTGAGATTCAGCTGCCCGTGGTTTGGTTTCAACAGAACCCCTCATTTTCCACTTCTTGATTAGAGTTTGAACACTGCTGATTGGCATTCTCAATTTCTTGGATATCTTTTTATATCCCTTTCCTGTTTTATACAGTTCAACTACGTTTTCCCACAGATCCTTTGACAATTCTTTTGCTTTCCCCATGACTCAGAATCCAGAAACGTCAGTGCAGCACTGGATGAAAGATGCTAGGGTCTGTCAGGAGTCCAGAAACGCAGACCTTTTATACATACACACTAGTTACAAGCAAACAGATCACAGGTAAGGATGGCTACCTTTAACCGCTAGAGATCCGCGCTATAGCCGAATGACGGCTACAGCGTGGACCTGCTTTGCCAGGACTACGCCTATTGATCTATCTATCCCTGAGGGGTGCGCCCGGCGCGCCCTGTGATCAGCGAGTCTATGAGACTCGCCTGATCACAGATCGGAGTAAGGGGGTAATCCCGACCCCTTACCACAGGATCAGCTGTCAGCCAATGACAGCTGATCATGTGATGACAACAGAGCCGGTAATCGGCTATTTTTCCTCCTCTCGCTGAGAGAGAAAAAAAAAGCCGATCACCGGCGGCCGTGAGAGGGACTTCAGTCCCGATCACGGCGAGCTGGTGTCAGCTCATCAGTGCCCACCTGCCAGTGCCACCTAAGGAAAGGCAAAAGTGCCACCCATTAGTGCCCACAGTGCCACCCATTAGTGCCCATACTGCCACCCATCAGTGCCCACAATCTGCCTGAACAGTGCTGCACCTCAGTGCCACATATCTGTGCCCAGTGTCATCTATCAGTGCCCATCAGTGTCATCTACCAGTGCCCATCAGTCCCATCTATCAGTGGTACCTATCAGTGTCACCCATCTGTGCCACCTTATCTGTGCCCATCAGTGACACCAGTGCAGCCTATCTGTGCCCACCAGTGCAGCCTATCTGTGCCCACCAGTGCAGCCTATCAGTGCCCACCAATGCCGCCTCATCAGCGCATTTCAATGAAGGAGAAAAATTACCTGTTTACAAAATTTTATAACAAACTTCTAAACATGATTTTAATTTTTTTTTTTATTTTGCATCTTTTTTGTTTGTTTAGCAAAAAATAAAACTCCCAGCTGTAATTAAATACCACCAAAAGAAAGCTCTATTTGTGGGAAAAAAATGATAAAAATGTAATTTGGGTACAGTGTTGTATGGCCGCGCAATTGTCATTCAAAGTGCATCAGCGCTGAAAGCTGAAAATTAGTCTGGGCAGGAGGGGGGTTTAAGTACCCAGTAAGCAAGTGGTTAATAGCCATTCAAACCACTTTGTGTCAACTTGTGTGCACGTTATTAGGCCAAAATCACCAGGGTATGTAAACTTTTGAACAGGGTCATTTGGGTAGTTTCTGCTGTAATTATGATTTAAAAAGAGTAAACACAGTTGATTTATAATAAATTCTGCCAAACACCAACCATGAGTAAAAGAAATGTTTTTGTGTTATCATTCACATTCTCTGAAAAAATTCTCTCCAAGAAATCATCAATTCTACCAGGGTATGTAAACTTATGAGCACAACTGTATGTCTTAAGTCTCTGACCATCTCTAGTATTTTATCTTTAACTAGTTGCTGACCGCCGGCTGTCAAATGACGGCCAGGCGGCGCAGATATTGTGGCGGGAGGCCGTCATATGATGGCCTCCCGTTTAAACAGGGAATGCGCGCGATCATGCGCGCATCCCTGTTTCTTTGGTGGTGGCATGTCACGGAGACACCGCTCGCCACCGAAGGGGGTGAACAGCCATTGGTTATGGCTGTTTACCACGTGATCGGCCGTGATGAAGTCATGGCCGATCACAGATGGTCACACCCCGACTGTGAACGGCGCATGCGCGCGATCGTGAGCGTGCTGCGTGTGCACGTCGGTGGTGGCGTGTTCCCCGGGAACACTGCTTGTCAACGACGCTGGTAAACAGCCATTGGCCGGCTGTTTACCCACGTGATCGGCTGTGATCCTTTCACAGTCGATCACTAAAATGTAAACAAACCGCGGTAACGAGATGTTAACGGGTTCTCCTCCTCACACACCGATCGTGTTTGAGGAGGAGATTGCGGTAACATCTTGTTACCGCCTACAGTACACATCAAGCACACTGATTGCCCCTCCCCCCCAATAAAGAGGACCTGTCACCACCCCCCATAGTACCTGTCAATCACAGTCCATCAGAGTACCTGTCACAGTTTATCAGAGTACCCGGGTACCTGTCACAGTTTATCAGAGTACCCAGGTACCTGTCACAGTTTATCAGAGTACCCGAGTACCTGTCCCGGCCCATCAGAGTACCCAAGTACCTGTCCCGGCCCATCAAAGTACCGGAGTACCTGTCACAGTTCATCGGAGTACCTGTCACAGTTCATCTGAGTACCTGTCACAGTTCATCTGAGTACCTGTCACAGTTCATCTGAGTACCTGTCACAGTTCATCTGAGTACCTGTCACAGTTCATCTGAGTACCTGTCACAGTTCATCTGAGTACCTGTCACAGTTCATCTGAGTACCTGTCACAGTTCATCTGAGTACCTGTCACAGTTCATCTGAGTACCTGTCACAGTTCATCTGAGTACCTGTCACAGTTCATCTGAGTACCTGTCACAGTTCATCTGAGTACCTGTCACAGTTCATCTGAGTACCTGTCACAGTTCATCTGAGTACCTGTCACAGTTCATCTGAGTACCTGTCACAGTTCATCTGAGTACCTGTCACAGTTCATCTGAGTACCTGTGTCACAGTTCATCTGAGTACCTGTCACAGTTCATCTGAGTACCTGTCACAGTTCATCTGAGTACCTGTCACAGTTCATCTGAGTACCTGTCACAGTTCATCTGAGTACCTGTCACAGTTCATCTGAGTACCTGTCACAGTTCATCTGAGTACCTGTCACAGTTCATCTGAGTACCTGTCACAGTTCATCTGAGTACCTGTCACAGTTCATCTGAGTACCTGTCACAGTTCATCTGAGTACCTGCCACAGTTCATCTGAGTACCTGCCACAGTTCATCTGAGTACCTGCCACAGTTCATCTGAGTACCTGCCACAGTTCATCTGAGTACCTGCCACAGTTCATCTGAGTACCTGCCACAGTTCATCTGAGTACCTGCCACAGTTCATCTGAGTACCTGCCACAGTTCATCTGAGTACCTGCCACAGTTCATCTGAGTACCTGCCACAGTTCATCTGAGTACCTGCCACAGTTCATCTGAGTACCTGCCACAGTTCATCTGAGTACCTGCCACAGTTCATCTGAGTACCTGCCACAGTTCATCTGAGTACCTGCCACAGTTCATCTGAGTACCTGCCACAGTTCATCTGAGTACCTGCCACAGTTCATCTGAGTACCTGCCACAGTTCATCTGAGTACCTGCCACAGTTCATCTGAGTACCTGCCACAGTTCATCTGAGTACCTGCCACAGTTCATCTGAGTACCTGTCACAGTCCATATGAGTACCTGTCACAGTCCATATGAGTACCTGTCACAGTCCATATGAGTACCTGTCACCGCCCTTCAGAGTTCCCAAATACCAGTCACCAGGCCATCAGAGTACCCGAGTACCTGTCACCAGGCCATCAGAGTACCCGAGTACCTGTCACCAGGCCATCAGAGTACCCGAGTACCCGTCACCAGGCCATCAGAGTACCCGAGTACCCGTCACCAGGCCATCAGAGTACCCGAGTACCCGTCACCAGGCCATCAGAGTACCCGAGTACCTATTTGCAGCCCATGTCTCATAGAATATACGTTGGGGTGTTTGCTTTAAAAAATGGGGTAATTTTGTGGGTAATTTCACTGTCCTGGTGGTCCAGGACCTTCAAAAGTGTGATAGGTAGGAATGAAATGAGATGTGTCATTTATGCTCCTAGAATGCCTGAACGTACTACTTCAATGTTCGGCCTCTCCATGTGGCCAGGCTGTGTAAAAGTCCTACACATGTGGTATTGTCATACTTGGGAAGAGTAGCAGAATGTATTTTGGGGTATAATTTTTGATATATACATGCTATGTGTTAGAAATATCTTATAAATTGACAATTTTGTGTAAAAAAAAAAAAAATGCGTTTAAATTTTTTTCCCACATACTCCAAAAACTTCTGGAAAAAAATTAACCATTCAAAAGACTCATTATGCCTCACAGATTATACGTTGGGTTGTTTGCTTGCCAAAATGGGGTAATTTTATGGGAAATTCCATTGTCCTGGTACTCCAGGGCCTTCAAAGGTGTAATAGGTGGTTGAGAAATGAGATGCGTCATTTTTGCTCGTAGAACGTCTGAAGGTACTACATCAATGTTGGTGCTCTGTATGTGGCCAGGCTGTGTAAAAGTCTCACACACATGGTATCGCCGTACTCGGGAAGAGTAGCAGAATGTATTTTGGTGTGTAATTTGTTGTATGCATATGCTGTGTGTGAGAAATAACCTGATAATATGACAATTTTGTAAAAAAAAAAAAAAAAAATAATAAATTTTTTTTTTCATTTTGCAAAGAATTGTGGGAAAAAATGACAACTTAAAAAAACTCACCATGCTACTTACTTAATACCTTGGAATGTCTACTTTGTAAAAAGGGGTCATTTGGGGGGTATTTGTACTTTCCTCACTTGTTAGTGTCTCAAGAAATGAGGTACACCTGATGTACCGAAGGCCTGATCAGAAGTGATCAATTTTCAGTGATTGGCACCATAGTTTGTAGACTCTATAACTTTCACAAAGACCAAATAATATATACTAATGTGGGTTATTTTTACCAAAGATAGGTAGCAGTATACATTTTGGCCAAAATTTATGAAGAAAAATTACTAATTAGCAAAAATGTATGACAGAAACAAAGAAAAAGGCATTTTTTTCACAAAATTTACATTTTATTTTATTTATAGCACAAAAAATAAAAAACCCACTAGTGAATAAATACCACTAAAAGAAAGCTCTATTTGTGTGGAAAAAAGGACGCAAGTTTCATATGGATACAGTGTTGGATGACTGAGTAATTGTCATTCAAACTGTGAGAGCGCTGAAAGCTGAAAATTGGTCTGGTCAGGAAGGCGGTGTAAGTGCACTGTATTGAGGTGGTTAAAGAGGCGGGCCAGCTTTAAAAAAAATGTTTTAAAAGTCAGCAGCTGCAAACACTATAGCTGCTGACTTTTAATAAGCAGACTTACCTGTCCAGCTATAAAAATGCACTAATCAATGTAAAAATAACACTCGCAGGGAAGGGCCAATCAAGATGTTAAGTATGTTCCCTCAGCATATTCTAACTGTAGGGGGTTATGGGCTACTTGGGACATGAGAGATGAGATCACTGTTCCCGATCACTGACCTGTCCCCTATCAGAATGGGGATCCGCCTTGTTTACAAAGGCAGATCCCCATTCTGCCTCTGTATTAGGCGATCGTGGGTCGCTGGCGGACATAGCCTGCATGACCCGCGGGCATGCTCCCGCAGCAGGTAGCACATAGTACAGTGATGGCGGTTCATGCAGGAGAGCCGACATGCCACAGTACAACTGTGGCGGGCAGTCATTAAGTGGTTAAAGTGAATGTAAACCCACCACTCACCCAGTATAAACAAATGGCACAGTATTAATGTATATATACATGCAAGCCTCCTGCATGTATCCCTACCTTGCAGTAGTCATCCCCTTCAGCAGTAGGGGCCCTGCAAAACTCTGGAATCAGTGGCTGGGTCTGTTTGCTGGAGCCTGTTGGGAGTAGTCACGATGTCACAAGCCCACCTCTAGACTCTCTCCTACTGTCCTATTCCTAAGTTTTGAGTAACATCCAGCCAAAACTCAGACACCACATGACTGCAGCATCCCCAGTCATGCTGAGGTGTGGAACAGCCAATCCTGGGAGAGCTGGAAAGGAGGGGGATGTGAAGCTGAAATTTTAACACACACTCTGTTGGTTCGTGAGATAAAGAAATCAGGTTAGTCACAGCAGTGGTGAATGTGGAGACACAAACTATCTGTGTGTCATTTTTGATCTTGCTACAAAAAGATAAGAGGATTGCTCAGAGCTGGATTAACTCTTTGTGACAAGACTGGGCACAGATAACTTGACATCCTCTACTCTACCAGGTAGAATTCTTCATTAAAAAATTCTTCAGGTTTACATCCACTTTAAGTTAGGCAGCTGTGTTAACCCACAGAAGACAGCGCGCCCCATTCACAAAGCGATGCACGACTCACGCATTCACAGTAGGAAACTGGCAGTGAAGCCGCAAGGCTCCACTGCCTGTTTCCCTTAGTTGAAATGGCGGTGCCGGGACCCCGAGAGCCAAGGCACCCCAAGGCACGGGTCAGGAACATCATGGCAACCGACATCATGGACGCCCTGGACAATCGGCGCATGACAAGTAAACACCAGGTACGTTTCAATGCACCCTCTAGTGGTGAAAAACAGGCAAGGCATTTGCTACTTAGAAGAAATCCCTTGAAGGGAACCATATGTGTTCCTTTCCCAGGTTCTTTGTTTTTGTTTTTTTAAACTTACCATTCAAGGACTTGGTCCCTTCAAGGACCGGCCCCCCTTGCATACTGGGGTCCACACCCTTGGACCTGTAAAGCACCCTGCCAGGACAACCTTTGGTTAAGTCATGTATCCAAGGGCTTGGATCCCAGGACCCAGTGCTCCAAAGAGGAGCATTACAGGCAAAAACCTTGTTCTTCTGCGAGGCGTGTACCATCCATCTTGGCCTTTCTTTGGCCACTTTTGAATGGATCAGACTGCATAGCCCCCTGTTCCTGGCAAGGATTTCTGAAATGGAGCTGTCTATATTATAGTACTTCAATCCACCGTGACCATCACCTTGAGACACTGACGAAAAAAAACGGAGGTACAGCCTGTATGGGAGGGGGACTTCCGGTCTTTGGGTGTGCCAGTGTCCATTCACCTATAGGTGGCGTATAACACACACAGTAATTACTATGGCTGCTCTGTGTCCCGTGATGTACGATAAAGAAATGTTCATTCAATTGTTTAATTGTGTAAAAAAAAAAATCAACACTGTAGTCAGTTGCACGTAAAAATAGTATGTGGCGCTACTTAAATTAATAATTTAGTAATAAATTTAATAAACTCATAGATAATGCTCAAAATTAAATATACAAAAATTCACACTGATAATATTTGCAATCAAATATGAGTTGTTGTTAGTTTATTTTGCACAGATCAAGTTATGAGGTATATTTATTTATAATTGATTGCACATATTATCAATGTGAATTATTGTATATTTATTTAATTTTGAGCATTATCTATGAGTTTAATAATTTAGTTAGCGCCACATACTATTTTTACATTTATCTTAATGGTGCAGAGATCACTTTTATATGTTGCCAGCTTCCCTTATTTAATCATTATTGATTATTAGTGACTATTTAGGTAGGTTAGTCGGGGTTGTGTGCATTAGTACCCTTTTTTCCATGTAGTCAGTTGCAACTGTTTTTGTAGATCAAGCAGAGGAAAAAAATATGGAATCACTACATTATGAGGAAAATATGGAATCACCATCTACTTTGCAGTTCTAGCATCTGCATCAAATTACATCCTGAAAAATGATGTCATATTCACCAAACATCCTTTCAATTGATGGAATAAGAAAAGTGTCCAAAATCTCAATATAAATTTGTACATTTATTGAAGATTTAATGACTGCCATCTCCCCCGTACCCCCTACCCTAACATGCAATCCCAGATCAATGATGGTGGAAATTTGCTTGTTTTTTCAGGCAGTAATCTTCATACATTTCATTGGAATGGTACCAAACAAAAGTTCCAGCATCATTGTTCTGTGCATCAGAGTTTTATACTGACTATTTGTACCTGTGTTAAATTTACATGTATAGTGTGTAATTTACATAAGACAATCATATGTGGTGTGCAGGCTCCATCTAGTGTTCCTTTTTGGTATTGCTGCAGTTCTGTTTATTTGATTACTGTATGTGTAGTTAAGGAAGTTGTTAGTACACAGGGAATTCTAGGTAGAATCTTCACAGGAAGTGAAGCAGTCACCATTCCTTGAGAAGATGGTCAATAGGCAATGCATGTATTTCTCAATCTATCACCTTTAACCCTCAGAGAACTTAAAAAATATGTTTTTACTGTCACATTTTGTATTGCATATCGTTGTTTCTGCAATGTATGCTGTATTTTATGCAATATTGTACTTATTGAAGTCTATTTCTGTTATTTGTAGTTTCGCCTGGCTTGTTCTAATAAAATGGAGATCGAAGAAATATCGTATCTGAAGTTTATGGAACAAGCAGGTTTAGCTATATGTCCTTGAGACAGAACAATCATCACTGCCCAATGCAGATTCGTAATTCAGTGCTGAATATCACTTTCATCCACAGTCCACGATTGCTTTTCTTTAGACCACGGTAACCTTGTTTTTTTTGATTGAGGCGTTAATGATGGTTTTCGTTTGGCTTTTCTGTATGTACTGTAAATCCCATTTCCTTTAGCCAATGTTTTACAGTTTGGTCACAGAGATCGACTTCATTTTCTGACCATTTGTTCCTCATTTGTTTTGCATTTTGTTTCTAAGGTATATTGCTTTAAGTTTTCTAACTTGACGGTTTGATGTCTTCCTTGGTCCATCAGCGAGCTTCCCTTTACCAACCTTCCTATTTGACTTGTACTAATGAAAACCACCATTAACACTTAAAAACAAGGTTACAGTGGGCTGAAAAAAAGTAATCATGGACTGTGGATGACTGGATGAAAGTGATATTCAGTGATGAATCATGAATCTGCATTGGGCAGGGTGATGATGCTGGAACTTTTGTTTGGTGCTGTTCCAATTAAATGTATGAAGATGGCTGCCTGACGAAAACATGCAAATTTCCACCATAGATGATATGGGGTTGCATGCCAGCTAAAGGTAAGGGAAGATGACAGTCATTGAATCTTCAATAAATGCACAAGTTTATATTGAGATTTTGGACATTTTTCTTATTCCATCAACTGAAAGAATGCTTGGTGACGATTATATTTTTCAGGATGTAACCTGATGCAGATTTTTGTTTTATAACTGCAAAGTACATGGTGATTCAATAATATTTTCCTCAGAATTTAGGGATTCAATATTTTTTTCCTTTGCTTGATTTGCAAAAGCAGTTGCAACTGACCACATCCTTCTTTCTTTTATAAACGGTTTCTTAAAGCCAGAAGGTTGGAATATTAAATTAAGTTTTAAAGCAAGTCTGCAATTATTTTCCTTCTACACAATTAAACAAACATTTTCCAACAGTGGTGATTTCATAAATTTTTTCTACAACCCCTGGCAAAAAGTAACACTTTGTGACCTTATCAAAAGCACTCCATTTAATGAAAGATCCTAATCCATTAAATACCTCTTGGAATTTGATAATCCAATGCACTGTCTCTCTAATTTATAAACTGTTGGTTTCTCCTACAGAACCCGAATATCCACAATTTTTGTTTAAATGGCAGTAAGAGCTGTAACTGACTATATTGAAGTACCAAAAACAGATTATTAGAATTAACGTGCATCTTCTGTAGATTCGCAGGTAAAGGAATGGAACTTTAAACTTTTTTCAAGGTGGTATTATATAATCCATCATTATTGGCAAGTTGTTGGAGGGGATACAATACTGTAATCTCCTTTGCTCCTGTATGGTGGCAGTGCCTGATAGTATAATATTGTATGGAAAGTTATAGGATATAATTAGAGGAACTCAATATCAGTGAAGGAAGCATGCTTTAAGGAGGCTACCTTATGGAGTACAAAGAACCTCAGGATGCGAGGCAATTTACTAAATAACCTAGAGCAGGAAACATGAAAGAATAAATGGCTCAAAATAAACCAGTTTGCCCTTTCTTTCCTGCTTCTACCTCAGCTGCAATTTCTCCAGCAAAAAAAAAAAAAATCATTCCTTTGCCAAGGAAGACAAAGTCAGAAGATACTGAAGATACTGATGCTTAATTTCTATGCTTCTCCTCCAAAGCCAGCGCCATGTTTACTGGTTTCCCACATCTTTACTGTATGTAACTTCTTCCCTTTTTTGTAGTAATGGTTGGAATCTCATGCATGCACATTGAGCGCATTTCAGGAAGCAGTGCATGGATTGGACGACGCAGGCATGACATCCTCCATTCAGTACCTTACACCATTATAATTGAACTTTATTCAAAATGTAATACAATTTCTCTTTGTATCAGTTTTACAGCTCTATGGGGTTGATTTACTAAATTAAAATATACTGTGCACTGCTTCAGAGCTTAGTAAACGAGGTAAAGTTTCACTTTGCAAAGAATACTCAATCACATGCCATAAACAGCATTTGTGCTTGCACATAATTGGATGATAGAAATCAGCAGAGCTTCCGCTCAGATCTAGAGCAAATGCACTTACAGTGCACAGTATATTTGCCATTAATAAACCAACCTCAAAGTATTACTTTATTTGCACACTTCTTAACACTCTAATGAGAACCAGTGCAATCTAAGACAACATTAGCAGTTCTCAAGTAAACGATGCTCACTCTTAAATTATATATCGTACTCAATCCCATTCTCCCCTCATAATTTTGCTTTGCTTGATATTCTTTACAGCTAATCTCTTACTTTTCTCTTCTCAAACTCTTCCATTCCTTTTACGCTTTCCTCTTTACTCTCATTTTACCCATGCTACTAATCTCAATCCTGCCTCTTTCCCTATTTAAGACTAATATTACACAGTTTCCACCAACAAAAATCATGAAATGCTCCCCATGTAAACACTACATGTTTTGCCACCATTTTTGGCTTCATCTGGACTTGACATGCTTCTGTGAAAGTGCACTGTGCAAATATGCTAAGTACCAGTCACTAACCAAGCCGTACTGTTAAATTTCCCTGGAGACCAGGGCACTTGCTATGCTGTGGTCCCGGCACCTGGCAGGGGTGCTGGGACCACAAGGTAGGCTGATTAGAATTAATCATCATTTGGTAAGCAGAGCAGTTCACATATATGTATTCAAACTCTGTATGTGGCGGTTTGCCTGGAATTCAGCTTTAAGTCTTTTGAAGAAGATTCATTTTTGGCAAGTAATATGTATATTTATGTTATTATAAGAGAGATGTTATGCCGGCAGCATCTTATGTTACAGTAATTCAGCAACTTACCAGTTCCTGTTCAGCAGATAATTTGCCAGGTCTTTTACTCGGTTAGAATTAATTGCCTCCGTTTTTAGCACATTGTAGCATTTTGTTTTCACAAACTTTTCAAGTTGTTTTCTCTTAATCACACTGTCCAAAAGTAAAGCCTTTATCTGCAACACAAGAAACCATCAAAACATTTGTGCATAGGATGCCAATGAAAACATGTTAAGTTAATGCACGGTACTCAGGGCCTGAATCTAGCCAGTCTGATGTGGGGAGCAGTAAAAAAAAAAGAATGTCATGTGGGCAGAGGATGGGAGGTCAGAAGGGGAGAGTATAGGGGTCAGCATGGCAGTGTACAGGGGGGGGGGGTCAGCAGAACAGAGGCTGTATATGTTGGTAAAGAAAAACCTTAGTCTTTAAACAGTATAAACAAAATGCAAACTGACAATATTAACAATACTTAAAACAAGTAATCTGAATGGTGTACAATTAAAAGTCAAGACAGCATGACAAAATGTGAGCAAGACTAGGATTGTGAAAGGCATGAGGAACCCTGGGACAGAACAGAAAAGTTCTGTAGCTGGCCAGTCAGATTACCAGATTTTATTATTCTGAGAAAATCCCCACCCCCCCATATTGTAAGTAAATCTAATGGAAGTAGTGTCATAATTATCAATCAGCTGCTGCACATGCAGGGCTCCAATAAGGTAAATTGCAGGGTCTGTATCCTTTTAGATGTGATTTCCTATAGAGTATCTCATCAAAAATTTAATTTTTGTTGCAGGGGATGCCCAATATTTGATTTGTATCTTAGTGTGGGGGGGGGGGGTGCATGTGATCTGCACAGGGCCAATCAGCAGACAGAGGGTCATGCAGCCTCATAGGACAGTCAGAGGAGAATGAAAACTCCTCCTACAAGTTTTAACCAACGCTCAGCCAGACACTGATAGGAGTCACAAAACTGCTATTATACTGCTGATGAGAAATGGTATTTAGCAGTTTATATTTACTAAACTAATTGCATTTCCATGTTCTGTGTACTGTGGGAGACCAGATATAATAAATGCAGGGTCCTGGGTTTAGTAACACTTTAAAAGCGGAACTTTACCCATAACAACGTGCTAAAAAAAAAAACAATGTTCTACAGCTAACATACATTTCACATTAACCACTTCAGTCCCGGAGGGATTTGCCCCCTTCCTGACCAGGCCATTTTTTGCAATACGGCACTGCTTCGCGTTAACTGACAATTACGCAGTTGCTGAAAATTATCATCTAAAAAATAGGATTTTTATAACAGTTTACCAGTAAAATCCTTTTCTTGGAGCAAATCATAGGACACAGAGCCTTAAGCATTTACTTAGTGGGTTATAGCTACCTTCAGGTGTTGACATTGGCAAACCCAATACAGGAAGTTGACTCCTCTTTCCAGGAGTACTTCAGTTTTTGTAGCCAAGCAATAAACTTAAACCCCATAAAAGAAGAGCGGCGGGACCTCTGTGTCCTATGATGTACTCCAAGAAAAGGATTTTACAGGTGAACGGTTATAAAAATCCTATTTTCTTTATTGTACGTTATAGGACACAGAGCCTTAAGTATTTACTTAGTGGGACGTCCCATAGCAATGCTATTTGAGGGGAGGGAGCCACAACCCGCAGGGCACCCCCAGACCTTGAGGACTTATACTGCTGCCTGCAGCACACTGCGCCCGAAGGCGATATCCTCATTCCTTCTTACATCCACTTGGTAAAATTTTGTGAATGTATGGACCGAAGACCAAGTTGCGGCCTTGCAGATCTGAGCAAAGGAAGCCTGGTTACGCACTGCCCAAGAATCACTAATCGCTCTGGTTAGAACAGGGGGAATCTTACCCCTTAAATCAGAAGTTTGAATTATAACTTGCCGAATCCACTTAGCAACAGTGGATTTCGACTGTGCATGTCTTTTTTTAGGACCTTCTGGCAGAATAAATAAGACATCAGTCTTACGAATCTAAGCAGTTTTCTTTAAACATATTTTCACTGCTCTCACTACATCAAGACAATGTAGTGATTTTTCTTCCCTGGAACATGGTTTTGGGAAAAACTATGGCAGGACAATATGGTCATTCAGATGGAAGCCTGAAACCACTTTTGGCAAAAAGCCTGGATGAGGGTGTAACACCACTCTGTCCTCATGAATAATCAAATATGGCTCTTTACAAGAAAGAGCAGCCAATTCTGAAACCCTTCTTGCTGGCGAGATAGCAACCAAAAATATCAGCTTCCTAGTCAGAAGGACTAAGGGAAAATGCTGTAATGGTTCAAATGGCGGTTTTTGTAACACTGACAAAACTAAATTCATGTCCCAATGGGGTTAAAGGTGATTTAACTGGCAGATTAATGCACATCACCCCTTGCATAAAACCCAGGACTAAAGAAGGCGTAGCAAGCGGTCTTTGAAATAAAACCAATAAGGCTGAGACTTGGCCTTTAATAGTACTTGGGGCCAGCTTCACCTCTACGCCCAATTGTAGAAAGGGAAGGATTCTGCCTATAACTGAGGGTGCCAACCTTTGGATTCACACCAGGAAACATAAGCTTTCCAAACTCTATAATATACACCTCTGGAAACTGGTTTCCTTGCATTGATTAAAGTTGAGATAACAGACTTGGAAAGCCCACGTTTCTTCAGAATGTGGGTTTCAATAGCCAAGCCATTAAATTTAGCGTTCGTGAAGTAGGATGGAATATCGGCTTCTGCGATAGGTCTGGCCTTAGTGGGAGAGGCCAAGGACCCTCCACTGTCATCTTTACGATCTCTGCGTACCATGACCTTCTGGGCCATGCTGGTGCTACCAGAATTACCGGATTTCTTTCCAGCTTGATCCTGCAAAAAAGTCGAGGCAGCAACTGAATAGGGGCAAAAGCGTAGATCAGTAAAAACTGATCCCACGGAGTTACCAGCGTATCTGTTCCGTATGCGAGTGGATCCCTTGTTCTGGACACAAAGTTGATTAACTTCATGTTGAATCTGGACACTAGAAGATCTATGTCCAGAGTTCCCCATCTTTGGCAAACAGCCCGAAACACTTTGGGGTGAAGAGACAATTCCCTGGGAATAACTGCTGGCGACTTATATAGTCTGCCTGCCAATTTTCTATTCCCGGAATAAAAACTGCTGATAGGAATGGGACATTCCTTTCTGCCCAAGTTAGGATATGGTTCACCTCTCTCTGAGCTGAGAGACTCTTGGTGCCCCCTTGGTGATTGATATAGGCCACAGCCTTGGCATTGTCAAATTGAATCTGGACTGGGCAACTATTTAACCTGGAGGTCCAGGTTTTCAGAGCCAGATACACTGCCCGAATCTCTAGGATGTTGATGGGTAGGGGTCTTTTGAGTTTTGACCACCGTCGCTGGACAGTCTCCTCTAGTACTGCTCCCCAGCCTGAGAGGCTGGCATCTGTCGTTACTACATTCCAGATTGGTCTGAAGGATTTCCCCTTCAGCAAATTCTGGCTTCGTAACCACCAACTGAGGCTTTGAGGTATAGCCGCATTGGCAAGTCCAAAGCTTCGCTCGTCTTGTTCCAAGCAGAGAGGATTCTGTTTTACAACAGTCTTGAATGAAACTGGGCATAGGGGACTGCTTTGAATGAAGCTACCATCTTTCCTAACAACCTCATGCAAAGGCGAATTGAAGAATTTGCTTCTGACCTGACCATCCGTACCAGCTTTTGTATGGAGCTGATCTTTGCTGGAGGCAAGAACACCCTTTTTTGGGCTGTATCTATGATCAGGCCTAAGTAATCCAGTCTTCTTACTGGTTTTAAGGAAGACTTCTCTAGGTTGAGGATCTAACCGAGACTTTCCAGGTAACTGGTTGTAATGCATAAGCTTTGCTTTAAACGAGTCACTGACTGGTCTATTAACAATAGAGCGTCTAGGTACGCCAACACAATTATGCCCTGTGTCCTCAACCTGGCTAGAGGTGGCGGCCAGTATTTTTGTGTATACCTATGGTTCTGTGGCTAGCCCAAAGGGTAAGGCTGCAAACTGAAAGTGCTGCTGTTCCACTTCAAATCGCAGAAACCTTTGGTGAGTGGGAAACATAGGGACATGCAGATATGTGTCCCTGATGTCGATGGACACCAGAAGTTCTTTGCCCTGTAGGATGGAGACCACTGACCTGATCGACTTTTTTTTTTCAAGATTTTTTTAGATCCAGAATGGGCCTGACATCTCCATTCGGTTTTGGTACCGTAAACAGGTTTGAATAGAAACCTAAACCTTGTTCTTCTGTGGGGATCTGTACAATTATACCTTGAGCCAATAATCGGTCTAACGCTTGAAACAGGGATTGTCTTTTTCCCTGGATCCTTGGAAATGCTTGATCTCAGAAAGTGAGATGGTGAAAACTCCTGAAACTCTAGTTTGTATCCTAGAGTCACTGTGGAGAGAGCCCATCTGTCCCGAGTTTCCCTCTGCCAGACTTCTGTGGAATGCAGAAGTATTCCCCCCACCTTGGCGAGGGGAGATGTCTCTTCATGAACAGGTCTTGGCATTCTTGTGGCTCCAGGTCTTCCTTTGAGCCTGGGCCTGACCCTGCGATTTTCCTCTGGAATCTGAGGCTGAAGCCGTCGCCACTGTATAGAGGCATATGCGCTTGGCGCAGGAGAGAAAGTCCGTTTAAATCAAGAACGTTTATATTTTCTTTAAACTGGAAAAAGTAGTTTTTCCACTGGAAATTGTCTGGATGTATTTATCCAAATCAAATCATCGCCAAATAGTTGCTCCCCATGAAATGGGAAACTAGACAGTAGGTTTTTGCAGGGTGCTTCCAAACCAACCCTTTAGCCAAAGGGTCCTACGCATGTGTACTAGCACAAGTGCAAGGCGAGATGCCTGGTGAATAGAATCCTTTATAGCATCTATGGCAAAACATAATTCTTTTGGTAAATCGGCCAACTCGCTGGTAAGAACAAGCTCAGGCTTGTTTGCGGCGCAGTGCTAATCACAGGCAGTGAGACATTCCCCGATCTCTGCAGCCGCGCATCGGGGCAATGTCTTACTGCCTGTAATTAGCGCAGCGCCGACTTCCTGGCGGGCTCTGCACATGGAGTATGCAAACACGATGGAGCTTATCCCTACTCACTGGCCTTTTGTGCAGGGAGATTGTTAAGGGCCTCTGTGAAATGGTCTTTTAAGGACTAAAACATGCCTATAGCTGCAACTGCAGGCTGAGCAACAGTACCTGCTAAAGAAAAAGGATTTTAACAGGAATTCTAACTTTTTATCTGTTGGATCCTTTAGTATTGGTGCATTGTCCACTGGACAAGTTAAACTTGTATTTACACTGGAAATTGCAGTATCTATGCTGGAACTTTCCATTTTTTGATGAAATTTTTCCTCCATAGGATAGAGAGCTGAGAATCTCTTTGGAGGGAGAAAATGCTTATCCCATTCGGTATAAATAAGCTTCTCTAGTAATGTGTGGACTGGAAACGCATGCACTGGTTGTGAAGGTTTCAAGGAACCCAAAGAAGAAACCAGACTTTCAACTGACTCCATTAGGGGTAGCATGAAAGTGAGTTGAAAGTTAATAAACGGCCTCCCAGAATTCTGCTCTCGCGCGCCCCCGAGAGCATCCGTGACCGCCGGGTACTGCGTCACGGATCAAAGTAAATGGCTGCTCTTCGCGGCCGTTTACTACATGATCGCTTCGTCAAATGATGGAGTGATAACCTGTAAACAAACCGGCGTCATTCCTCCCTCCCCTCTCTGTACCGATTGGTACAGCGGAGGGAGAAGAGATCGGTGTCAGCAGCGCTGTGGGCTGCATCTGCAGTGCCCACATCGCTTTTCACCGACAATTAACCCCTCAATACCCAGCCAATACTCTCCAATACCCTGTCAATACAGAGGCTGCAGATGGATGGGCAAGGCTGCAGATGTACACTGATAAGGCTGCATTGATGGGCATTTAAATGAAAGCTTTTTCCTTAAACTTCCCTCCTAAACTTGGGGTGCGTGTTATGCGCCGATAAATACGGTAATGTATAGAAGGTGACACAGGCCCAGGGGCCCCCACCACCCTAAGTCCTGTCCTGCCGCCAACACTCTGCAATACCCTGCCAATATTCTGCCATAAATTGCCATACTTGGAGATACCCTGCAATACCCAGCCATACTCAGTGATACCCTTCAATACCCAGCCATAGATGCCCCCCTTGCCGCCCTCCGGTGCTTCTACCAACTCGCCAATACGATCAAAGCCAGAATCTTTTTTTTTTTTTTTTTTTTTTATTATTTAAAAAAAATATATATATATTTCAGGCTTCCCAGCCTAGAGGTGAGATGCGGGGTCTTATTGACCTAATATCTCACTGTAAAGAGGACCTGTCATACCATATTCCTATTACAAGGAATGTTTAAATTCCTTGTAATAGGAATAAAAGTGATCAAAAATGTATTTTTGGGGAAAAAAATGTCAAACTAAAATAAATGAAGTAAAATGAACAATAAAAAAAAAAAAAAAAAAAAAAAAAATTTAAAGCGCCCCTGTCCCCATGTGCTCGCATGCAGAAGCGAACGCATACGCAAGTCCCGCCCACATATGAAAACGGTGTTCAAACCACACATGTGAGGTATCGCCGTGAACGTTAGAGTGAGAGCAATAATTCTAGCCCTAGACCTCCTCTGTAACTCAAAACATGTAACCAGTAAAAAAATGTAAAACGTCGCCTATAGGGATTTTGATAAAAATTTGCAACAACCACCATTGTATTCTCTAGGGTCTTTGCTAAAAAAAAAAAAAAATATATATATAATGTTTTAATGTGTATAATGTAATTTTCTAGCAAATAAATTATGATTTTTACAAGTAGGAGAGAAATGTCAGAATTGGCCTGGGTGCTCCAGAACGCCTGATGGCGCTCAGTGCACATTGGGCCTCTGTATGTGGCCACACTGTGTAAAAATCTCACACATGTGGTATCGCCATACTCGGGAGTAATAGCAGAATGTGTTTTGGGGTGTCATTTGTGGTATGCATATGCTGTGTGTGAGAAATAACCTGATAATATGACAATTTTGTGAAAAAAATTACAACTTCAAAAAACTCATCATGCCTCTTACTAAATACCTTGGAATGTCTTCTTTCAAAAAAGGGGTAATTTGGGGGGTATTTGTACTTTTCTGGCATGTTAGGGTCTCAAGAATTGAAATAGGCCATCAGTACTTCAGGTGTGATCAATTTTCAGATATTGGCACTATAGCTTGTGGACTCTATAACTTTCACAAAGACCTAATAATATACACCAATTTGTACTTATTTTTACCAAAGATATGTAGTGGTATAAATTTTGGCCAAAATTTATGAAGAAAAATTACTAATCTGCTAAATTTTATAACAGAAACAAAGAAAAATTCTTTTTTTTTTTTTACAGAATTTTCTGTCTTTTTTCTTTTATAGCACAAAAAAAAAAACCCAGCGGTGATTAAATACCACCAAAAGAAAGCTCTATTTGTGTGAAAAAAAGGACAAAAATTTAATATGGGTACAGTGTTGCATGACTGAGTAATTGTCATTCAAAATGTGAGAGCACCAAAAGCTGAAAATTGGTCTGGTTATTAATGGTGTTTAAGTGCCCAGTGGTCAAGTGGTTAATGGAGGATGCGATTAAATCCGCTAATATTCTTTCTAAGCCCTGCAGGACAGAGGAGAATGCATCTTCAGTCATGTATACAAGGACTGAAAGTGTGAGAAGCAGTTGCACCACCAATTGCTTCCAATGACTCACCCTGGCTTGCCATGTCCGGAATCTCCAGAGAGGATGACAATGTGGAGGCATGTCTGGAGTTCCCAGCACCTGGGGGTGGTTTTGGTGCCTTAGTAGTAAGCCTTGAAGCCATAGTGCAAAGCACAAAAAGAACTGTTCTATTTATTTCAACAATAGTAGGAAAAACAGTGGTAGCATAGAATGATCTAATGCTAAACAATACATTTATTTTTCCTGTACTGCAAATGCCTGTGTAAACTCCTCACGTGCCACCAGTGCTTCTGTGTCCTGTGACACAGCCTTGCTTCAGCTGCTCTGATAGACACTCTCTGTTTCCCAGAGTATCAGCTTTTCAGGTGTGAGCCTGATTGTTTATGCGCCACGTTCTTTCCTGTGCCTTCGCAAGAGTCACCTCAGACGGGAGGCAGGAAAGGGATTTACACAGCCTTTTTTATCAGATTTATGCTTGTTTAAACATAACATGCAGCCCTATCCACTCAGTTTACCCATTTAGGGGGAGAGAAGACACCCCCTCCAGCTGCTGAGACACACGCTGTATTAGCACAGATTTAAACAGGGTCTATACACTATTACTCCCTCTAGAGGAGTTTTTAAGGCATTTTACAATATAATTGAAAGAAACTTTGCAGTTCCTATGCTTTCCTCTTACATTTTCCTCGCTGCAGGATACTGCTGTAAACAGACAGATCCAAACTTCCCCCATCACGACGGGCAGCATGGTTAAACCTTCAAAGACTGGGGCCCTTTTAATAAGGGTTCCACACCTTTGGACCATGTATAGCACACCTCAGGACAGCTTTAGGTAATGTAGCAAGACCAAAAAGAGTCCTGGTTCCAAGGGTCCAGCCCTCAAAGAGGAGCGTTACAGGCAAAACCTCATTCTTCTATGCGAGGCCCGGGTACCATCCTGCAGCTGCAGTGGCGGGATGGATCCGGTTGTGGAGGCTTTTTAAATCCAGCATGGATCCCTCCTGGAGCTCCGCAGAGCACATCTTCACTCGTACCAATACCTTTAGACACTGGCAAAAAAACTGAGATACTCCTGGAAGGAGGAGGGGTTATATAAGGGAGTCAACTTCCTGTATTGGGTGTGCCAGTGTCAACACCTGAAGGTAGCTATAACCCACTAAGTAAACACTTAAGCCTCTGTGTCCTATGATGTACGATAAAGAAATATGGGAGTAGAAGCCACGGCTCTCCTGACTTTTTGGGACCTGGATATTCACTTCTTATTGAATAAGATTCTGCAGCAGGCTCATCATTGCAGAAGCTTTTCCCAATCTCTTGGCAGGGCTGTAACATAGAATCTGCTCGGGGTGGGATCTTGGTTACTTTAGTGCACCTTTCTTCCCACGCACCGCCTCCATCTTGGCAACGAACGAATTGAGGACCGCCGTCAGGGTGTCCATGGGCACCACGCAGTCTGCAGGTGACCCGGTTGCAATTGTCTGGATTTTGGGGAAAGAAACACCAGTTTCTGAAGCCATGCTGACCCTACCCTGTCTGCCACCCAAAGGGGACTTAGGACAGTGAAAGTCCCACCCTCCTTGCTGTCTGAGGGGCTCTTTTCTGCCGGACTCACCACCCTGAGGAGTTCTGCGCTGTCCCTCAAGTGTTGCCTGTAGTCCCTGTGTGCTCCCAGGTGCAGAGAAAACAAATGCTGTGTCGGTGGCAGCTTCTGTAATTAGCGCCAAACCGCTCTGAAATGTGCTCAGGCTTCAATAAATTGGCCGCCCAGCGTCCAGTACAAAGACATAAAGCACAGGGAAAATGGCTGTGAGAGCATATGAGCCATGCTGCTGCTAGAGAACACTGAAAAAATGTGTTCAGGCTTCCAGAAAATGTCCGCCAGTGTCCTGAATAGGAAATCACTAGGAAAATGGCCGCTGAAGCCCAGGAAGGCATGCTGCCCTTGCCCACACCTAAAATGGCCGCCAGCAGCTCCATGAGGTACAGAAAGAAAAACTATGGCAGAGAACACAGCGCTGTACAAGACATCAGCAAACCCTCACAGGCACCTTCCAGGGGCATGAAACACAGGACCCAAGACACCGCTAGGCAGCACAGCCCCCCATCTCAGGTGAGAGCTCACCAGAGAGCCCCTGTATAGGCACACACACACCGCTCAGCAGCCACATGCAGCATCCCCCCCAGGGAGGGGGGGGGGGGGGAAGATAGGGACAGGGAGAGAAGAGAGGGACCCCCGAATCGACCTCCCAGGGAATGCCCAGCTGCTCAGCCCCACCGAGGCAGAGAGAGCTGCATTTATCAGTCCTGAAGAAGTGGGAGACATTCCATTACAGACCCACTCACTGATCAGTACAGGGTGGCTGCTGGCCTCGGCCCACTGTGACGCAGACATCAGTAGCCCGGTTATATGTGTGCCCCAGAGAATAAAAGCTCACGACCACCTCTGGAGCTGAGGTTTCATCGTGGCCGACCCAGTGCGGAGCTCTGGTCTGCGCACGCTCGGTGGCCGGACTGGGGAGACTACAAGGATAAGGGTATCCAGCTTGTCACCCAGCTGGCTGTTGATAGCAGATCACAGGACTAAGTTCTATGTGTTGTGTTACAACTAATGCCTAGTATCTCCTAGTAATAGGACAAACAACCCAATGGCTAAGAGAGGAGCTGTGTCGGTCCGTGAATATAAGAGAAATCAACAATACATAGAAACCAATGTACTGTAATGGACATCTCTGTATGAGTGGTCAGGGATTATAGTTTAGTGTAAAGTCATCCATAGTAGCCCCCATTCCTATAAGCCAAACAAGTCTAGCCTACTGGTACGTAGTTAAACCCAGGAATGCCATGTTCACCGGTCAGGAAGTGCAGGAGGCTGGAAAAAGGAACAACAGATAATTTCCTATGGTTCCAGGAGCGCAGCTGTCCACAGGGGAAGGCTGGGACCGGTGTCTTGCAGTCAGCAGGATGTGCAGATGGATCAAGTTCAGGGGGCAGGCAGCAACATGGTCAATAAACAAAGTATCGGTCCAGGCAACGGGTAGAAATGTGGTCAATAACCAGGCCAGGGTAAGTACAGGCAGAGGCAACACTGTACTGGTGTGAGGGTGAGTAGGAATGCTTTTGATGGCTGGACTGGATCTGGTGACACTGTACTACTGATCTGGCAGAGATCTGGGACACTGTTGCTGGCTGCACTGGTCTGGTAAACATTGTCACTAGGGTTGTTGTGATCAGGAACACTGTGGCTGGCTGTTCTAGAAGGTCTTGTTGACACAGGTTGTAACAATGCATACCCCGTGTGAGGGCCGTGTTACTCTTATGGGAATGCACAGGTGTTCTGTGCATCCCTGTGCAGGCAGTTTGGGGCCAGTAAAACATTGGGGTTGAGCAGCATTTTTTCTGCCCCTCAACCCCTTGCTGGGAAGGTAGTGGCTAGGGGTGTACATGTGCTCCAGTGCTGATGTTTGCAGGACGCAGGAAACACAAGAACTGAAGGGGTAGCCTAAGGCGGCCTTTTTAAACTTATGTGTGCTTGTGTTTCCTGCAGGAAGTGGAGCCCATCTCTCATGTGACTGTTCTGGAGGATGACTTGGGAAAGAACTGTTCAGCCTCCTCTACTTCCTTTCCGGTAACATTACTGACCATCCCCACACGTCCATTGCAGGGTCGGGGTATCACTATTCTTGTCCCTAGGGCTGTAAGGCAACAGAACGGTATAGATACAGCCTCATGTTCCCAAAAGTGAATATTTGAACAATACTAGCTTGGGAAAAATGTAATTATGCAGAGATTGCCCATATATGACTATCAAAAAATTGAGGTTGTGTCTAACTAGGAAGGGGGGGTTACGGTCTTTTTTTGCCAAATGTCCAATCACCTGAAGGTGGCTGCATAACCTATTGTATGGATATGAACATGCCCTGTGAGGCAACAACAGGGAAATATAGATTTTATACACACATTTTGGTTTAGGCCTTGTTCATATTCATCCAAGTGTGGGCGCACAGCCCTCACATACGCCCACACTTACATGGCTGTCAAGCTGGGAGCAGCAGCGCTATCCAGCAGCCGCTGCGTCCCAACTGACATGAATGAAGCAAGAGCATCGCATGGGTGTATACTATAATGTGCCCATGTAAATGTGACCTTACTTGTATACCATAATCAATTCAGATTGCTGACATAATATTTTATTGATAAAGCAAAAGAAAATTAATAAAATAAAGAAAAATTACAAAAAAGCCAACATCTTATATGACCCACCTGTGATGCAATACCTGCCACTTCCCCAGTGTTCATGCAGTCTGCTACTTGAAGCAAAACAGTTTCTGGATTGCAAGCATTAAGAAAACCCTGGCACAAAAAAATAACAAAAAAAAAAACATAAATGCAAATATACTTCGTACTAACTAAACATCAAATATAGCATTTCCAGAATACATTGATGTGATGGGTCTAAAGTCTGCATTTTGTAATTTACTACTGGCTAAGTCCTTAACCGCTTCCAGACTGCCCACCACATATATACTGCAGAAGGGTGGCCCCGCTGAGCAAAATCATGTAACTGTACATGACTTTGTGAATGCAACGTAGGTGGCAGGCATGCTGCTGTAGTGCTGCCCCCACTAGGATAGGACACAGCGGAAGACAATCACGGGGTCCGGCGGCCGTAGATGGTTTTGTGGCGGGACGGAGAAGTGGTGTGCCTATGTAAGCAAGGCAAACCACTGATCTGTCAGGGAGCAAAAGAGATCTTGTGTTTCAGCTAAGCTGAAACACAATCTCTTTTCCTCCAGTGTATCTGTCCCCCTGGTGTTAACCTCTTCTCTGCCAGTGTAGTTTATACCGTGACAGAACATTTTTTTTTTTATCACAGTATTGGTGTCACTGGTCCTCAAATTAGTGTTCAATTTGTCTGTCGCAATGTGGCAGCCCTGCTAAAAATCACTGATTGCCACCATTACTAGTAAAAACAATAAAGAAATAATAAAAAAAAAAAGTCCCTAAATATATCCCATAGATGGTAGACACTAACTTTTGGGTAAACAAATCAATATACGCATATTGGAATTAATTTTTTTACCAAAAATATGTAGCAGAACACATATTGGCCTAAATTAATGAAATTATATTTTTTACATTTTTTTATTGGGAATACTTTATAGCAGAATGTAAAAAATATATATTTTTTTTATTGAAGATTGTTTTTGTTGTTGTTTATAGCGCAAAAAAATAGGATTTTTAAAACAGCTTATCTGTAATATCCTTTTATTTGATGTACATCAGGGGACACAGGGCCATAGTAATAACTATACGAGTTATATTGGACCATCAGGTGCTGGACCCTGACACGCCCCTTAAGGCGTGTACTTCCCCCATATAACCCCTCCCATTGCTGGGAGTCCTCAGTTTTGTAGCCAAGCAGTAGAAGTGTATAAGAAGGGAGGGACCTCTCTGTCCCCTGATGTACATCAAAGAAAAGGATTTTACAGCTAAACTGTTTTAAAAATCCTATTTTCTGTTCTTACATCAGGGGACACAGAGCCATAGTAATAACTATATGGGATGTCCCATAGCAATGGCAACACTGAAGGGGGGGGGACAGAACAAAAAACAGGAAGCCAGAGGGTGCATACTGCAGTATATGCTGGGCCCAAAGGCAATATCCTCATGACCTTTAATATCAATTTGATAAAATCGGATAACGTATGAACCAAAGACCAAGTCGCGGTCTTACAGATCTGAGCCATAGAGGCCCGATGATGCACCGCCCAAGAGACACTAATCATCCTGGATGAGTGTGCTCTTAATATGAGAAGGAAGAATTTTCTTCTTTAAGCTGAAGCTTGAACAATCACTTAACAAATCAATTTGGAAAATAGTGGATCTTGACGCTGCCTGTCCACATATTGGACCCTCTGGTAGTACAAACAAAACCTGTGTTTTGCAAATCTGAGCGGTCGCTTTTGAATAGACTGATCGCTCTTACTACATCAAGAGAATGTAGTGCTTTCTCTTCCCCAGATTAAGGCTCTGGGGAGAAAGAAGGAAAAATAATATCTTGGTTTAAATGAAAACCTGTTACCACGTTTGGTAAGAATTCAGGATGAGGACATAAAACCACCTCATCCTTATGCATTATGAAATGTGGCTCTTACAAGACAGAGCCATTAGTTCTGATACTCTTCTAGCAGAAGAAATGGCAAGTAGAAAAGATTATCTTTCTTGTCAAAGAACCAAGGGAATTTCTCATAAGGTTTAAACGGCTGAGTCAGCAAAGCCGATAAGACCAATTTTAAATCCCAAGAATTTAGAGGTGCCTTGATAGGGGGAATAAACCGTGTTACCCCCTGAATAAGCTCTGCACCAAGAGTGGGAAGCAAGAGGCCATAGGAAAAAAAAAAAAAAAAAAAAAAACACAGACAAGGCCTGGATCTGGCTTTTGATAGACGTCTAGGCCAGCTTCATTTCAGATCCCATATGCAGGAATCAGGAAGCCTGCCTATTGATATACTTCCTGGGGTGCCAACCCCCGGATCCACACCAAGAAACCTATGCCTTGCAGACTTCAAAGTAAGTGAATTCTGGAAGCTGGCTTCCTAGCATTAGTCAAAGTAGACACTACCAAAGAAGATCACCCACAATCTTTTATAGAGTAGGATTCAACAGCCAAACCTGTTAAACTTTGTCCGTTAGGTAGGATGAAATACTGGTCCTTGTGCAAGAAAGTCTGGCTATAATGGCAGAGTCCAAAGGTCTCCTACTGCCATCTTTATGATCTTGGTTAATTAAGATCTTCTGGGACCCGCTGGGTCCGCCAGAATCACCTCCTTCAGTTCCCACTCAATCCCGCGGAGAAGGCACAGAAGTAGCAGAACTGGAGGAAATGCATAGATCAGTGAAAACTGATCCCCTGGGAAGACTAATGCGTCTATTCTGCCTGCTAGCAGACCCCTTGTTAGACATAAAGTTGTCGACCTTGTTAATAAATCTGGACGTGAATAGGTCCATGTCCAGAATACCCCATCTGACTTATTGCTAGGAAGATGGCAGGGTGAAGAGATCATTCTCCCAGAAAGAATTGTTGGCATCTCAAGTAGTACACCTGAAAAATCTGCCAAAGCTAGAACATTATTCACCTCTTTTGGGGCTGCACGACTTCTCGTGCCTCCCCTGGTGATCGATATAAGCCACCGCCGTGGCCTTGTCAGACTGAATCCTGTCAAGACAGTCCCGTAGTCTGACCGCCAAGATTCTAGGGCCAGATGTACTGCCTAAAACTTCCAAAAAAGTTGATAGGCAAGGTCCTCTAACCTGGACCATCTCCCCTTGATAGAATCTTCTTCCAGGGCTGCTCCCCAGTTTAGAAGGCTGGCGTCTGTTAACACCTTCCAGGATAAAGATTTTCCCTTTTTCTGGATAACAACCACCAATTTAGGCTCTGACTTATGTCGGGAGCCAAGTGTATTGGAAACACACAAGGCCTGAATCTTCTTTATTCCAGACTGACAGGATGGTGTCTTGAAGCAGTCTGAGTAAAACTGCGTGTAAGGGATGGCCTTGAAGGAGGCCACCATTACCCCAAAAAATCTCCTTCACAGCCAAATGAAGGAATTTTCCTTTGTTCTGATAAGCTGAATTAATCCTACAATGGAACTGATTCTCGTCTGGGGTAAGAATACCCTCTTCTTTATGGTATCTATAACCAGCACCCGAGTACCGTAATCTCCTTGATGGTTTTAAGGAGAATCTCCCTAGGTTGAGAATCCAACCTAGAGATTTCAGATATTTACGGCTGAGATCAGACTCTGGTTTTAGACCTGAGACTGAATGATCTATTAAAAGTAGATCTTCTAACAGGCTAAGACCGCTATGCCTTTAGTCTTTCATAGCATCTGTGAGAGACAGTGCATTAGGTACACCAGCCCATTGCAGGGCCTGGTGATCAGGCAGAATTTCAAGTATCCCACAAACTGTTCCTTAACCCTTAGACGTCCACATTTTTCAGCGAATTAGCGAGACTCAAAATGTGCTCCACCAAAATGGAGCAGACGTTAAAGGGTTAATGGACTGAGATACACCAATTGCAGCAAGAACTACAAAAGACATCTCGTCTTTAAAAGGAAGATCCAACCTTAATTTGCGGGATCCTTTAACATCAGTGAATTATCCACTGGACATTTGAGCTCTGCTCACTGAGGTGATTGCAGCATCAATTGCTGAACTCCCCCCCCCCATTTCTTCATAGAAATTTTCCCATTCAGAATACATAAGCTATGCATGAATAGGAAAAAAATAGGATTTTTTTTGTACTCACCGGCTCCTCTCTGTAACTAAATGGGTTGTACAGCCTGCCAACGGGAGAAACTAGGCAAAATTGTTACACAATACACAGAACTTTAATTCCGCCCCTGGGGGGGTGGACCATCAACCCTTCCCACTGCTCCCAGCAGCTTCAGTACCTCAACAAGCAGTATAACGTAGAAGAAAGGAGGGGTGGGTGCTGGGTTGGTCGGTGAATTACAGAGAAAAGGATTTTACGGTGAGTACAAAAAATCCTATTCTCTTATATTCACCGACCGACACAGCTCCTCTCTGTAACTAAATAGGACGTCCCCAAGCAGTGCCAAACGAGGGGTGGAAAAAAACAGCATAAAAACTTCAACCACCATGGCAAGTGGGAACTAGTGAAACTAAATCCACACAAAACAGCAGTATGTGGAAAAACTCCACCATATAACCGGGTATACTCCACAGGAGCGAACCCCAAGACCGCAACGGTGCGGAGGTAATGCAACAGAGCATTAAAATAACAGTACTGCGTTTTTATCGAAAAAAGAGGAAAAAACTCAATTGCAACTACACGGCCGCCTTCAAAACTTTGCGGCCAAAACCAGCATCAGCCGATGCACTGACGTCTACCTTGTAGAACTTGATAAACGTATGGACAGACGACCAGGTCGCCACCTTACACACCTGAGCGACAGACGCTTGGTGTCAGAAGGCCCAAGACATTCCTATTGCTCTTGTAGAGTGGCCCGTGACTGAAAAGGGGGGCACCTGCCCCTTCAAGGCATAGGCTTGGACTACAATCTGTCTGATCCACCTGGAAATGGTGGCCGATGAGATCAGCCACCGAAACAAACAGTGAGTCTGACTTCCGAAAGGGAGCTGTGGTAGACAAGTACACCTTTAGAGCCCTAACCACATCGATGGCATGAAGGGCTCCTTGGGGTGCTTCGGCTTAGGACACAACGATGGCAATACAATGTCCTCATTGATATGAAAAGCCAAAACCACCTTCGGTAGAAAGGACGGTTGCGGACGCAACATCACCTTATCCCTGTGGATGACCAGATAAGGTGCTTTGCAGGACAAGGTAGCCAATTCCGAAACCCTCTTGGCCGATGTGATGGCCACTAGAAAGACCACTTTCTGTGAAAGGGTCAACAAGGGAATCTCCCTGATATTCTCAAACGGCGGCTTCTGAAGCGCCAACACCAGGTTCAAATCCCACGGAGGTAACGGAGGACGCACTGGAGGGACTACATGTCGCACCCCCTGAACAACGGTACTCACTAATGAGTGAGACGCCAGGGGTCGCTGGAAAAAAACAGCCAAAGCTGAAATTTGCCCCTTGATGGTGCTCAACGCCAACTTCTGGTCTACACCTCGCTGAAGAAACAGCAGGATCCTGAATATAGAGAAAGAGCGCGGATGCCACCCTTTCTCCTCACACATGGAGATATACCATCGTACTTGGAAGTCGTATATCTTCCTGGAAGAAGATTTCCGCGCCCTCAACATAGTTGGGATCAAAGAGTCCAACAGACCCTGGTTCCTCAATACCTGGCTTTCAACAGCCATGCCGTTAAAGCCAGCGATGGTAAAGCAGGGTGAAAGATTGGACCTTGATATAGGAGGTCCTTCCGCAACGGCAGTCGCTAGGGAGCGTCTGCCACCAGATGCACCAGGTCTGCGTACCAGGCCCGCTGAGGCCAATCCGGGGCAACCAGGATCACTGGGATCCCCTCGGCTTCCACTCTGCGCAGCAGGCGTGGCAACAGTTTTAGTGGAGGAAAGGCATAGATCAGCTGGTACTGATCCCACGGAGCCACCAGCGCGTCTAACGCATCTGCCCACGGATCTCTGGTCCTGGACACGAATCTCGGTACCTTACGATTGAGACGGGAGGCCAATAGATCCACATCGTGTGCCCCACCTTAGGCACAGCAGCCTGAACATCTTCGGATGTAATGCCCATTCTCCTGGGTCCAGCATCTGACGACTTAGATAGTCCGCCTGCCAATTTTCCACCCCTGGGATGTAAATGGCTCTGCCCACCGAAGTATGTGAGCGACCTCCCGAGCAGCGGCTGAGGTTCTTGTTCCTCCTTGGTGATTTATGTACGCCCCAGCCGTGGCGTTGTCTGACTGTATTCTGATTGGACGCCCTTGAATACTCATCGACTATGTATGGAGGCACAGCCTGATCGCTCTCAATTCGAGCAGATTGATCGGCAACTTGGATTCCTCCGCCGACCAGAGTCCCTGAGCCGACTGAATCCCTATCACTCCACCCCAGCCGGATGGACAGTGATCACTAAGGGCGCCAGTCTATTTCAGAGGAAGGAACGATTTTGCGGACTGAATCACTGGGGACCTCAACCACCAGATCAGGGAGTCCCTGACTGGCTGACTCACCTGGATCCATGAACAGCGGAGAGTTGTCCCATTTTGTCAAGATCTCCCTCTGCAGGACTCTGGTGTAGAACTGGGCATAAGGTACTGCCTCGAAGGCTACCATGAGCTCCAATACTCGCATGCAATAGCGGAGCGACGCCCACTTGCGGTTCCATCAGTAGTTTGATCTGAGAGTCTTGTCTGAAGGGAGAAAAACTCTCGCTTCCCTGGAGTCCAATAGTAACTCTAGGTACTCCAGACGCTGGGTCGGTACCATCACCGACTTCTTTAGGTTCAACAACCACCCAAATTCTCGCAGAGCATGGTGATCCCCACATCCTCCCCTAATTCTAAGGCAGAAGATGCCCTCAGGAGGAGATCGTCTAGGTAACCCACGATCGCGAGCCCGCTTTGTCGCAACAACGCCAACACTGGAGCCAGTACTTTGGTAAAGACTCGGGGGGCTGATGCCAGGCCAAAAGGGAGAGCCGCAAATTGGTAGTGGGCTTCCCTGACTGCCAAACGCAGAAATTTTTGATGCCGAAGGCATATGGGTATATGCAGGTAGGCATCCTGAATGTCCAAGGACGCCAGGAAGTCCCCTTGGAGTGCAGCGACTACTGAGCGAACTGATTCCATTCTGAACCTCTGCACTTTTACAAAGTGATTGAGGGCTTTTAGGTCCAATATTGGACGTACCCCTTCCTTCTTGGGAACCACAAACAGATTTGAGTAGAGCCCCTGGAAGCGTTCCGATTCCGGAACTGGTACAATCACCCCCTGATTCAGCAAGTTCCTCATCGCCCCTAACAGGGCCTCCCGGCGAACCGGGGACACAGGTATGCTGGAGGGGAAGAATCTGTTTGGCGGCCAAGAGAGAAACTCTTGTAGCCTGTGTAAATCAGATTGCAGACCCATTGGTCTGATAACCGGGAGGTCCACCGGGCTACAAACTCCCAAAGACGACCCGTGGTTGGGGGCAAACCTTCATGCGGTAGCACTTTTGTTCGCAGGCTTGCGGTTCCAGGGACGCTTTTGACCGTCCGTGGGCGTCCTGTCGGGCTGGGGGCGTTTTGCCGAAGCACCGGGCGGACGAAAAAGCTGCTTGTGAGCGGAAAAAGAGGGCCCTTGCCTGCGGCCTGGCTCTTTAGCCTTCCTGGCCTGTGGGAGTAGAGTACTCTTACCACCCGTGGCATTTTTAATAATGTCATCCAACGAGGCTCCAAAGAGCCGGTCGCCAAGGAAGGGAAGATCCGTCAGGGCTTTCTTGGATGCCTGGTCAGCAGACCAGCATTTCAGCCAAACGAGGCGCCTTAGCACCACAGCTGACACTGAAGCCTTGGATAACAGGGGGAGAGTATCCAGGGCCACGTCACAAACGTACTTAAGGCCATGCACTAGTTGGTCTGCTAGCTCTACGCAGACAGGGGAGGCGTTCTGCTCTCCCAATTCACGGTGCAAAAGTTTTGCCCACTCTGTCAGTGTCCGCTACACCAGTGCGGATGCCAGTACAGGTCGCACGGCTGACCCCACAACCGTAAACAAGGAACGAGCCACTGCCTCGGCCTTCCTGTCCGTGGGATCCTTGAATGCAGGCATCCCCTCAACGGGTATCGTGGTTACTTTATTTAACATAGATACTGGGGGGTCCACGACCGGAGGAGCAGACCACTTTTTGAGAAGGCTTTCCTCAAAGGGGTAATGCACAGCCAAATTTTTGGGGACCGAAAAAGGTCCGTAGCGGGCGACCCCATTCCCTGTTAATGAATTTGTCAAAATAAATCAAATACGGGAACACCTTAGGTGAACGTGCTGGCTTGCGGGACCCAAAAGGGACCGGTACATAGGCAGAGGGATCTGCTGGCTCCTGAATCTTGACGGTATCACGCACAGCTGTGATAAGTGCTCCAACAAGCTCCTTGTCGCGCCCGGACGGGGAATCCTCCTCACTGTCCGAACGGTCCTGATCAGCCACTTCTGATAGGTCAGAGCAGGGGTCTCTAGCCACAGCAGGGCCCCCGAGTCTGCATCAGAGCTCTCCCCAGATGAGGTGGGCAGGGGCCTCTTAAGTGCACCTTTCCTGCCACGTGCCGCCTCTATCTTAGCAACATAGGAGTCAAGGACCACCGCCAGGGTGTCCATGCGCACCGCGCTAACTGCAGGTGACCCGGTTGCTATAGCCTGGATATTAAAAGCCTCCAGTTTCTGAAGCCATGCTGACCCTATCCTGTCTGCCACCTGCGAGGGGACTTCTTAGGACAGTGAAGGTCCCATCCTCCTGCTGCCGCGTGGGGGGGGGGGGGGGGGTACTTAACACTAGACTCACCACCCTGGGGCGTTCTGTGAAAGCCACAGCAGTGCTTGTAGTCCCTAGGAGGTTCCCAGTTGCATAGAGGAGAAAACTGTGTCAGCATCAACAAACAGCGGTGCAATGATCTGCAGAGCTAGCTTCAGCATTCAGCAAAGAGCCATCCAGCATCCTGACACAGTGGACACAGGAAGTGAGAGCACATGTAATGCTGCCACAAGAGGCCAGGAGTAAAAACAGCGCCCAGGCTCCAAGAAAATGGCCGCCAATGCAAGTAATAGGAAATCCTAAAGAAAATGGCTGCTGAAGCTCATCAGGGGAATATCAGCTTTCCCTTATCCAAGATGGCCGCCGGACGGCGCCATGCATTGACGGAACAAAAAATGAAAACGTGCTGCCTGCTAACAGCCAGAACAACCTCCATAAACACCTTTTGGAACCCCCTAGACCTGGACTAGGACCAACGCTAGCCGCATAGAGCCCCCACAGGTGAGAAAACCGCGAACTCACACACACACCGCCCGCAGCACCCCCCTTCAAAGGGGGGAAGGGGGGGTGGTAGGTACTTGGGAGAGAAGATAGGGAGGTGAGGTGGCCCCCGAATCGACCCCCCAGGGAATGCCCAGCTGCTCACCACACGAGGCTGGGAGAGCTGTACTTACCAGTCCTGAAGAGCTGGGAGACTTTCCATCACAGACCTACTCCTGCGCAGTTACAGGGTAGCTGTTGGCCCGGTATACTGTGATCCAGACAGCAGTAGCCCGGCTATATGTATACTCCGGAGCATTGAAGCTCATCGACCACCTCTGGAGCTGAGGCATGTCGGGCCTGCCGAGCCTTAGCTTCGGCCTGCTCACGCTCGATGGCCAGACTGGGGAGACTACAAGGATATCAATAACCAGCCTGTCACCCAGCCGGCAGTTGATAGAAGATCTCAGATAGAAGATCTTTCATCTTGCGCAAAAAAGCAGCAAACCTGCAGCAAAAACACGGACCGAGAGGCCCGCAGGGTTTCCTAGGTCATTCTCCTTGCTAGGCAAAATAAAAACTGAAGCTGCTGGGAGCAGTGGGAAGGGTTGATAGCACAGGGTCCGCCCTCCAGGGGCGGGATTAAAGTTCTGTGTATTGTGTAACAATTTTGCCTAGTTTCTCCTGATGGCAGGCTATACAACCCATTTAGTTACAGAGAGGAGCTGTGTCGGTCTGTGAATATAAGAGAAAAAACATCCCTAGGTCGGGGAGGTTCAAATGAACCTTATTAGAGGTAGATCCCTCAAAAGCCTGTGCTGCAGGCAACAAAAGGGTTAAGTAAGGGAGTAGACAAACACCTGACATGTGAGGCTACTCCCTCCCTGTTAGGATCCTCCGAAGAGGAAAAATAAGTATCTTCCAATATTTGGGAAGATCTACTTGATTCCCAGCCTCCTGCACCTCAACAAAAGGGCCCTGAGGACTAGATGGGAATCTGCTATGTTTAGTCCTACTATGGAGAGACATCATAGCAATAATCTTTTAAATGGTAGAAGAAAAAAACAGTTTGTATGAAATACACAGGGACAGAAGTGTTCTACCCTTGACGGCTCATCTGACTAGCCGTATACCTCTTAGGGGAGGATGACATTCTTTTGAAAGGGTTTTTAGCTTGTTCTATAACATTAACCCCTTAGAACCCTTAGAGGAGTTCATGGTCCCTTTGCCACTCATAGCTTTCAGCACAAAGCAGAGGCACTACCAGCAAAAGAACGTAAAATTTGCTAGGCTATAGTACAGTACAATAACCGCTATTAATCCTAGCTAATACAGTACATTGTTGTTAAAAGGGAAATGCCTGTTTCCCAAACCTGACCAGCCATCCTCTCTGCTCTGTCCCTCCACTGCCAGGCAGCAGCTTCTCTCACAGTGCTTGAAACTTCCTGCACGTGTGGCTGGCATCTGACGCCGTTAGCTACTCCCCCGTGTGGAATACGACCCCCTCCTTTTTCAAAAAGGAGCTAATTTTCCCACGCAAGCGCCCTGCAGCATTGGGGGTTGGGGTAAATCCTCCGCTATTCCGAGCAGCCGCGATCTGCTCAAAAAAAATAAATTAAAAAAAAAATATATATTTTATTTTTTATAAAAGAACAAGGCAGCTGGTCTGGCATACAAATAAGAAACAACGCCAATCTGGGGGCCCAGGAAGAGATCAGACCCCCGTTTTTCTTACCAGAAGGTCTGAGCCAGCTGAAGGAGAGGAGAGTGAAAGCTTCTGCTGTTTCCAGTGTCAGGATGGTGAATGCTCAATACAGCCCCCAGTGGTGACACAGACATGACAACACAATACAATACATATAAGGAGAAGTTCCTGAGAAAATCACCCCTACCTTATCCTCGCAGCAGGGTTTTATCAGAGATAAAAGAAAAACAATCTTCGCCCTACATGCTAGGCTCTGAGACCTTAAAGGAAAACTTCAGGAACCAGGGAACACTCAGGTTAATCCACAATCCTGGACCTGCGACAGGACCTTGCCAGTAAATTTTTATTGGCCTCACTACCAAAAAGTACTGGATTCCAGGGCCCAGCTCTCAAAGAGAAGCATTTACAAGCAAAACCTTGTTTCTTCAAATTACGAGGCCCGGGTACAATTCATTTAACCCATTACAAGACATCAGAAAGGATCCAGTCAGGATGGCTGGCTCTCATGAAGGATTACTGCCTGTGGAGCTCAGCACAGCACATCCTTACTCGTGCCCAACACCTTAGACACTGGCGAAAAAAAGGAGGACTCCCAGCAATGGGAGGGGTTATATGGGGGAAGTACACGCCTTAAGGGGCGTGCCAGTGTCCAGCACCTGATGGTCCGATATAACCCATATAGTTATTACTATGGCTCTGTGTCCCCTGATGTAAGAAAAGAAATACCACCAAAAGAAAACAATGTGCTAGTATGCGGTGCATACTAGCACATTATGACATTACCTTGCAGGTAAAAAAAAAAAAAAAAAAAGTTTGCCGGTTTATAACTGCTTTTATTTTCTGACTAAAGTTCCACTTTAAGATTCGCATTAAATGTATTCTTACCTGAATCTGTTGCTCTCTTTTTTCAGCATGTGGAATTAACAAGAGACATCCTAAGGTAAATGCTGGTAAATCAATTTGTGCATATTGCCTAGCAATTCCTAAAAGGTCCAGATCAGCTAGTACAGGGCACCTTAACAAACAAAAAGAAAGGATTAAAAAAAAAAAAATGTATAAAACAAATCTGTGCTGAATTTGGATTTCTTCTTTGTATAGAAGTAATAATCTGCAGCTATATATGTACAAAGAATATTCTCTATATATGGATCTTTAAACTCACTTTAAGAGCACTAGGAAAGACTGGTAGCACTCAGCAAGCTGTGAAGGGCTTGGCGGGCAAGAGGCTAAAAAAGAAAAAATATATCAATCCTGTACTAGCAAAACATAAAACAAATTGAGAATCAAAATATTATTTGATTTACAAACCACAAGCAAATGGTGCCAGAATAACACTCCGCCATGCTCTACTGAAGTTTGGTACCTGTAAAAGAAAAACAAAAAAAACAAAAAACATTTTACTAGAACCACCTATTATATGCACCCACCAATATGCCAATGATCAAGAACCCAGGGGATATGTACTTTTAGGAATACTGAAAACTGATCAGTGCAAACAGAATAAACTCTCCACAACATAACAAATCCTCAGATTAAAACAAGTTATAGAATATAAAATATTCCAACTATAGAATTATATTTTAAGCTGAAGCCTTATGTATATGGGTGATTTTCGATTTTCAGCAGAACTGTGCCAGATAATGTTATAAACTGTTGCTATGCAATCTGTGCATGTCAGTGTATATAGTTGCTTGGAGTCAGCATCACTCATGATCCTGTCCAACTGGATTTTACTGACAGGATGTTGACTGTAGGGTTTTATAGATGTATTTCCTTTCTTTTTTAACCACTTCAGTCTCAGAGCCACTTTATTTTTTGCTTATGTTTAAAAAGTAATTTTAGGCTTGAACATTAGTTAAAACCCCCAAACAATATATCATTTCATTACCCTATATTTTTAAGTGCCTTGTGTAAGTTGATTTCTTACACATTTTCTTTTTTACTAAAAACTTTTTGTTTCATCACATAGAGGGCAAAAATCCTAAGGTCCCTGTGATGTTTTATGGATAACAGGTTCTCTTTAAATGCCTCACCTTTCCTCCAATGAAACAAGTTTCTTCCATTTAGGGACCCACAAGTGAAGTTTTGCAGTGGTTGTTGAAGTAATTTAGCCGTTTCACAGCTGCCCGTATCACTTTCACCTGAAAGCCAACAGTTGGCTTAACAAATGTACATATACTCCCAGCAGCAAAGAGTGTGTATAACCAGTTAACGACCGCCCACTGCAATTGTAGTGCAGCAGGTTGGCTCTCCTGCGTGAATCGCCGCCATTGTATGTCAGCTCACACAGGCGCAGTTACGGGCGGTTGCGTGCCACGCTCTCATGCCTGCTGCAAGCTGAGGGAGCATGCCCGTGGGTCGGGCAGGCTAGATGTCTGCCGGGGACTCACAATCACCTAGTACAGAGGCAGAATGAGGATCTGCCTTTGTAAACAAGGTGGATCCCCATTCTGACAGGAGACATGTGATCCCAGTGATCAGGAACAGTGATCTGTCATGTCCCAGGCAGCCCATCATTGGTCTCCAAAAAGTGTCATTTGGGGACAGATTTGTCAGCTGCAATCATGCTGAAAATGCAGATCGCCACCATAACCAGTAGAAACAATAAAAAAATAAAAGTTCCTAAATCTATCTTTTGGCAAAGATGGAACTTTAGTTTGTAGACGCAATAACTTTTGCGTAAACCAAACAATAAATGCCTATTGTGATTTTTTTTTTTAACCAAAAATATGTAGCATCTATATTGGCCTAAACTTAAGAATACTTTTTTTATTTTTTTTGGATATGTATTAAAGCAAAAAAGTAAAAACAAAACAGGATTTTTAAAAGAGCTTACCTGTAAAATCTTTTTCTTTGATGCACATCAGGGGACACAGAGCCATAGTAGTTACCATATGGGTTAATAGGCCACCAATAGGTGATGGATACTGGCATGCCCTAAGACTAGAAGTCTATATAGCACTCCCTATATAACCCCTCCCATTACCGTGAGCACCTCAGTTTTGTAGCCAAGCAATACCAGTGTATATCAAGAAGGGAGGGACCTCTGTGTCCCCTGATGTACATCAAAAAGGATTTTAAAAATCCTGTTTTCTTTTCTTACATCAGGGGACACAGAGCCATAGTAGTTACTATGTGGGATGTCCCATAGCAATGGCAACTGAAGGGAGGAAGACACAACAAAAAAGTAGGGCAAAAAAGAGGCTAGAGGACTCATACTGCAGCCTGCAGTACACTGCGCCCAAAGGCAATATCCTCAGGACCTTTAACATCGATTTGATAAAATCTGGTAAATGTATGAACTGAAGACCAAATTACGGCCTTACAGATCTGAGCAATAGAGGCCTGATGATGCACTGATCGCCCTGGTTGAGTGTGCTTTAACATGAAAAGGAGGAATTTTACAATCTTGAACAATCACTTGTCGAATCCATTTGGAAATAGTAGATTTTGATGATGCCTGTCCCCTTTTTGGACCTTCTGCCAGTACAAACAAAACATCAGTTTTGCGAAACTGAGCGGTCGCCTTTAAATAGACTCTGATCGCTCTTCCTACATCAAGGGAATGTGGTGCCTTCTCTTCCCTAGATTGAGGCTCTGGGAAGAAAGAAGGAAGAATAATATCCTGGTTTAAATGAAAACCTGTCATCACTTTTGGTAGGAATTCAGGATGAGGACGCAAAACCACCTTATTCTTATGCATGCTCAAATATGCCTCTTTACAAGACAGAGCAGCTCATTCCGATTCTCTTCTAGCAGAAGAAATGGCATTCAAAAAGACTATTTTTCTTGTCAAAAGAACCAAGGGAATTTCCCGTAAAGCTGACAGGACCAAAATTTAAATCCCAAGGATTTAGAGGTGCCTTGATTGAGGGATTAATCCGTGTTACCCCTTGAATAAAACTACGCACCGGAGAGTGAGAAGCAAGAGGTCGTTGAAAAAATAGTGACAAGGCCAAGATCTAGCCCTTGATAGTACTCAAAGATAGCTTCATTTCTAATCCCATTTGCAGGAAATCAAGGATCCTACCTATGACATACTTCCTGGGGTGCCAACCCCTGGATCCACACCAAGAAACATATGCCTTCCAGACTCTATTGTAAATGATTCTGGAAGCCAGGTTCCTGGCATTAACCAAAGTAGATGCTACTGAGGTAGATAAGCCACGGTGCTTTAAAATGTGGGTTTCAATAGCCAAACCGTTAAATTTAGCGTCCTTAAGGTAGGATGGAATACTGGACCTTGTGCGAGAAGGTGTGGCCACAATGGCAGAGTCCAAGGGATCGCCATCTTTATGATCTCGGCAAACCAAGATCTTCTGGGCCACCAGAATCGCCACCTTTCGGTTCCTGCGGAGAAGGCGCGGAAGTAGCAGAACTGGAGGAAACACATAGATCAGTGAAAACTGATCCCATGGCAAGACTAATGTGTCTGTTCTGCATGCTAGCGGATCCCTCATTCTTGGCACAAAGTTGTTGACCTTGTTGTTGAATCTGGACGCGAACAGATCCACGTGCGGAATACTCCATCTCTGACATATTGCTAGGAAAATGTCGGGGTGAAGAGACCATTCCCCCCGGAAAGAACTGTTGGCGACTCAAGTAGTCTGCCTGCCAATTTTCTATTCCTGGAATGAAAGTCGCCAATAGGCAAGGAATGTTGTTTTCTGCCCAAGATAGACCATGATTCACCTCTTTTTGGGCTGCATGACTTCTCGTGCCCCCCTGGTGATTGATGTAAGCCACAGCCGTGGCATTGTCGGATTGAATCCTGACAGGACAATCCCATAGCCTTAGCGTCCAGGACTCTAGGGCCAGACGCACTGCCCGAATCTCTAGAATGTTGCTGGGCAAGGTCCTTTCTGACCTGGACCATCTCTCCCCTGGACAGAATCTTCTTCCAGGACTGATCCCCAGCCTAAAAGGCTGGTATCCATTTTCACCACCTACCAGGATACTGGCAGAAAGGATTTCCCTTTTTGGAAGTTGCTGGAAATCAACCACCAATATAGGCTCTGACGTACGTTGGGGGATAAGCGTATTGGAAAATCCAAAGCCTGAACCTTCTTGTTCCAGACTGACAGGATGGTGTTTTGTAGCAGTCTTGAGTGAAACTGCACGTAAGGGACTGCCTTGACCACCATTTTCCCTAACAATCTCATGCACAGCCAAATGGGAAGATTTTTCTTTGTTTTGACAAGTTGAATTAGTCCTATAATGGAACTGATTCTTGTCTGGGGTAAGAATACCTTCTTCTGTACGGTATCTATGACCAGCCCCAAGTACTGTAATGTCCTTGATGGTTTTAAGGAGGATTTTTCTAGGTTTCTAGAGTATCCAACCCAGAGATTCCAGGTAGTTTACAGCTGTGACTAGACTTTGGTTTAGACCAGAGACTGAATGATCTATTAAAAGTAGATTGTCTATATAGGTTAGGACAGTTATGCCCTGAGCCCTTAATCTTTCTAAAGGAGGTGCCAGAATTTTTGAGAACACCCGCGGTGCTGTGGCTAGACCGAATAACAGGGCCACAAACTGAAAATTATGATTTTCTATCTCGAAGCATAGAAACTTCTGGTGAGCGAGAAATATTGGCACTTGGAGATATGCATCCTTGATATCGATTGATGCCAAAAAATCCCCTCCTTGCAGGAAGGAAACAACCGATCGGATTGATTCCATGCGAAAGGACCGGATATTTAAGTGCCAATTCAGATCTTTGAGATTTAGAATGGGTCTTACCTCTACGTTTGTTTTTGGAACCGTGAAAAGGTTTGAATAAAAATCTGTGCCCTATCCCTCTAAGGGAACCCTCTCATATCACCAGGTGGGATAAGAGATGACCCAGAGCTAGAAAGAGAGACTTCTCTGGAACCCTGGGAACATTTGATCTTAGAAAATGAGGAGTCGGAAACTAGTTTGTAACCTAGAGAAACAGAGGAAGCAACCCATCTGTCTTGACATTGTTCCGGGGGCGCCCCTTCATAAAGAGGCTTTAGTATTCTGCTTTGTGGGCTTTCTGCCCCAAGACCTCTTTTGACCCTGGTGCTGCCCTTGGGGTCTCCTTAAACCGGAGGAGGCCATCGAGATTGCCTAGAGGCTAATGCCCCTGGCCCAGGTGAGCAAGCACGCTTAAAGGAGAAATGTTTAAACTTCTTCTTTACTGGTAAAAGAGAGCTTTTCCTATTAGAGATCCTTTGGATGTATTTATCCAGACTGTGCCCAAATAGCCGTTCACCATGAAAGGGGAAACTGGCCAGGAGTTTTTTTACACGGTCCTAGCATAAGCCATGAGGCTTGAATGATAGAATCTTTCATAGCATCTACGGTGAAACGGTGAATCTCCACAAACTGTTTCTTAATGGACTGAGATACACCAATTGCCACAAGAACCGACTGCTCTACTGAACTTGCTCAAGACATATTGCTTTTACAAAGAAGTCTCAACTTTATATCTGTTGGATCCTTTAACATTAGCGCATTATCCATCGGACATGTGAGACTCTTGTTCACCGAGGGGATTGCAGCATCAATTGCTGGAACCCCCCATTTCTTATAGAAATCCTCCTCCATAGGATAAAGTGTGGAGGATTTTTTGGGGTGGGTTCATCAAGAGCCTGCGCTGCAGGCAGCAAAAAAGTTGAACAAACCAATTTAGTGAGAGAGTGTACAAGCAACCTGTCTTGTTATGCTACTCCCTCTATATTAGGATCCTCAGAAGAGGATATATTAGTATCTTCCAAATCTCTTGGAAGATCTTCCTGATCCCCTGCCCCTCAATAAGAGGGTCCTGAGCACTAGATGGGGATCTGCTACGTTTAGACCCACTATGGAGAGTGATCACAGCATCAATCTTCTTTTCCAAATTAGAAATGGTAGAAGAGAAAACCCTCCTGTGTGATATATATAGGGACTGAAGTGTCCAGTGCAGCTGCAACAACAGTCTCCCCTTGTGCTCAAACCACTGACCCTTTAGAACCCTTAGAAGAGTTCCTGGTCCCTCTTCCACTCATAGCCTAAAGCACAAAAGCAGAGGCATTACCAAAAAGAATGTACACTACTAGGTTATAGTCCAGCGCTTTAAGCTGCTATTAATACCTAGCCTGGTAAAGTAATAATGTGTCAAAGGGAAATGCCTGTGTCACCAAACCGCATGAGCTGTGGACTTCAGGTGCCCAGTAAACCGCTGACATGGCGGCGGGGGTTGTAAAAACCACCGTTGAGCGGCCGCATGTTTTTTTTTTTTTTACAAAGAATGCTTTATAAACTCAAAAGGAGAAATTCATAAGAAAATCTAAAGATATGTCTTAGAAATCTCCACTTACCTTCCCGGCCGCAGGGATATCTGAGATAAACCCAATCTTCACCCTTCACGATGGGCTCTGAAACCTTCAGGGACAGGGGAACCTTGAGGCTGCCCACAATCAACTGCAATGCAACAGCAGCCTTCCAGTAAAAACGTTTATGGTCTTACTACCAAAAAGTACTGGATCCCAAGGTCCAGCTCTCTAAAGAGAGAAGCATTTGCAAGTGTTTGTTTGTTTCTTGTTTCTTTGAACACGAACACGAGGCCTGGGTACCATTCCTTAGGCCCATTAAAGGACACGCTGAATGGATACGGTCAGCATGGCTAGCCCCAGCAAGGATTTCTTCCAGTGGAGCTCAGCACAGCACACCTTTACTCGAGACCAACACCTTAGACACTGGCAAAAAAACGGAGGTGATGCCATTAACGGGAGGGGTTATATAGGGAGTACACTTCTAGTCTTTCGGTTCAACAGCCACCCAAATTCTCGCAGAGTCTGCATGGTGATCGCCACATCCTCCTCTAATTCTGAGGCGGAAGATGCTCTCAGGAGGAGATTGTCTAGGTAACCCACAATCGCGATCCCGCGCTGTCACAGCAACACCAATACTGGAGCCAGTACTTTGGTAAAGACTCGTGTTGCTGATGCCAGGCCAAAGGGAAGGGCTTCTGCCAAACGCAGACATTTTTGATGCCGAAGGCATATGGGTATGTGCAGGTATGCATCCTGGATGTCCAGGGAGTCCCCTTGATGGAGTGCAGTGACTACTGAGCAAACTGATTCCATTCTGAACCTCTGCACTTTTACAAAGTGATTGAGGGCTTTTAAGTCCAAGATTGGACATACCCCTTCCATCTTGGGAACCACAAACAGATTTGAGTAGAACCCCTGGAAGCATTCCGATTCCGGAACTGGTATAATCACCCCCCGATTCAGCAAGTCCCTTACTGCCCCTAGCAGGGCCTCCCGGCGAACCGGGTATGCTGGAGGGGAAGAATCTGTTTGGCGGCCAAGAGAGAAACTATCTTGTAGCCTGTGGAAATCAGGTCACAGACCCATTGGTCGGATAACTGGGAGGTCCACCGGGCTGCAAACTCCCGAAGGCGACCCCCCACCCTATACGTGGGTGGGGGCAAACCTTCATGCAGTAGCACTTTTGTTTGCAGGCTTGCGGTTCAAGGGACGCTTTTGACCTTCTGTGGACATCCTGTCAGGCTGGGAACATTTTGTCGAAGCACCGGGCGGACGCAAAAGCCGCCTGTGAGCGGAAAAAGAGGGCCCTTGTCTGCAGCGTGGCTCCTTAGCCTTCCTGGCCTGTGGGCGTAGTGTACGCTTACCACCCGTGGCATTTTTAATAATGTCATCCAACGAAGTTCCAAAGAGCCGATCGCCAAGGGAAGATCTGTCAGGGCTTTCTTGGATGCCTGGTCAGCAGACCAGCATTTAAGACAAATCAGGCGCCTCAGCACCACAGATGACACTGAAGCCCTGGATAACAGAGGGAGAGTATCCAGGACCACGTCACAAACGTACTTAAGGCCTTGCACTAGTTGGTCTGCTAGTTCCACGCAGACAGGGGAGGCGTTTTTGCTCTCCCAATTCGCGGTGAAAACGTTTTGCCCACTCAGTGTCTGACACCAGTGCGGATGCCAGTACTGGTTGCACGGCTGACCCCACAACCGTAAACAAGGAACGAGCCACTGCCTCGGCCTTCCTGTCCGTGGGATCCTTGAATGCAGGAGTCCCCTCTACCGGGATCGTGGTTACTTTATTTAACCTGGATACTGGGGGGTCCACGACCGGAGGAGCCGACCATTTTTTGAGAAGGCTCTCCTCAAAAGGGTAATGAACCGCCATGTATTTGGGGAACCATAAGGTCCGTTGCGGGCGACCTCATTCCTTGTAAATGAACTTGTCAAAATAAGTCAGATACGGGAACACCTTAGGTGAACGTGCTGGCTTGTAGGACCCAAAAGAGACTGATACATCAGCAGAGGGATCCGTTGGCTCCTGCATCTTCAGGGTATCACGCACAGCTGTGATAAGTGCTCCAACAAGCGTTTTGTCGGGCCCGGACTGGGAATCATCCTCACTGTCCGAATGGTCCTGGTCAGCCTCGTCTGATAGGTCAGAGCAGGGGTCACCAGCCGCAGCAGGGCCCGAGTCTACATCAGAGCTCTCCCCAGAGGACGGGGGTAGGGGCCTTTTACGCGCACCTTAACTTCCATGCACTGCCTCTATTTTAGCAACAAAAGAGTTAAGGACCGCCGTCATGGTGCCCATGGGCCAGTGCTATCCGCAGGTGACCCGGTTGCAATAGCCTGGATTTCGGGGGAAGAAACACCAGTTTCTGAAGCCATGCTGACCCTACCCTGTATGCCACCTGCAAGGAGACTTAGGACAGTGAAGGTCCCGCCCTTCTGCTGCCGCCGCGTGGGGGGGGGCTAACTAGCGAGAGACTCACCACCCTGGGGCATTCTATGAATGTCACTACCCGTGCCTGTAGCCCCTAGGAGGTTACCCAGTTGCAGAGTGAAGAAACCGCGTCGGCAGTAGCTGTATAGAATAGCGGTGAAACGATCTGCAGAGCTTGCACCAGCGTTCAGGGAAGAGCCATCCAGCATCTTGTATACACAGTGGACACAGGAAACAGCATGTGAGAGCACATGTAAAGCTGTCATAAGAGAAAAGAGCGCACGGGCTTCAAAAAAAATGCCCGCCAATGCAACTAATAGGAAAATCCTATAGAAAATGGCTGCTGAGGCTCACAAGGGGAACCTGCTTTGCCCACAGTCAAAATGGCCGCTGGACAGCTCTATGAGGTGACAGGAAAAATTACAGAACAGTGCTGCCTGCATTCAGCAAGAACACCTCCACAGACACCTTTTGGGACCCCGCAGACCGGGACCAGGACCAACGCTAGCCGCAGGCTACAGGTGAGAAACCCAGCAAACCCCACACACACCGCCCGCAGCACATGCAGCCACCCCTCCGGAGGGGGGGAAGGAGGGGAGATAGGGACGTGGGAGAGAAGATGAGGTGAAGTGGCCCCAGAATCAACCTCCCAGGGAATGCCCAGCTGCTCACCTCACCGAAGCAGGGAGAGCCGTACTTACCAGTCCTGAAGAGCTGGGAGACATTCCATCACAGACCTACTCATGCACAGTTACAGGGTAGCTGTTGGCCCGGGAAAACTGTGATCCAGACATCAGTAGCCCGGTCATATGAAGCTCACCGACCACCTCTGGAGCTGAGGTATGTCGTGGCCTGCCGAGCCTTAGCTGCGGCCTGCACACGCTCGATGGCCGGACTGGGGAGACTACAAGGATAACTTAACCAGCCTGTCACCCAGCCGGCAGTTGATAGAAGATCCCAGGATCTTTCATCTTGCACAAAAAACATCAAACCTGCATCAAAAAAATGGACCAAAGGGCCCGCAGCATTCCTAAGTCATTCTCCTTCACTATGCAACCGAATTCTGCCTGGAAGCAGGGAGGGTTGTTAACACAGGGCCCGCCCCCGGGGCGGGACTAAAGTTCTGTGTATTGTGTTACAATTTTTGCCTAGTTCTCCTAATGGCAGGCTAACAAACCCATTTAGTTTCGGAGAGGAGCTGTGTCGGTTGGTGAATAAGAGAAAACAAAAAGGCAAAGAACGCCAATAGCGCAGGTTAAAAATTATCTAAAACTTTATTCACATCTTAAATTAAAACAGATGTGACATAAAATGTGTGAAGAGTAAGATAAGCGTAGCCCAACGCTTTTCAACACAATAGGTCATCGACTGGGGCATACCTCAGACCCCCCCACATTGCTAGAATATATATATAGACAAAATCATAAAACCCCTTGGCGACCACACCTACTAGGGCGTGACCTAAGGTGGAACCAGCATCATTGTTTAAATCCCTGGGATAGTGGGATAATAAATATAATTCTCAATATATTCAACAATAATTGTACAAAAATAAACACATCAATAAATATGTTCATAAATTCATACATATAAATACCCGCTGTTAATCATAATAAAATTCCCGAAGGCAGATGTCAACCATTCAATCGAGGGCAAACAACAATGGAGGTATACATGTGCAAAATCGCTAAAACGCCCACCAAATTAAAGTTAATGAAATCAACAAAAACTCAAACTGGCGGCCAGAGAAACACACTCAAAATGGCGGTCGGAATGTGTGAGCCACGTGGGTGTGCCGACAAACTTGACCAAGATGGCCACTGGGAGAAGCCGACGCTCAAAAGGGCAAATCACAAGCCTATGGTGCATATCCACTCTCCACTGCCAGGGAGAGAGGCAGCACCTAAACCTTACTGGACAGCCCCACTGTGCGTGTATGCGTTCCACCAATAGAGGACGCAAGACGAGCCCCGCATCACTTCCGGTGGCAGCGTCCGTTTCATAGCATCATTATGTAAACATGCCAGTGACGAGACGGCCTCCCGGAGTCAATCATCCCGGCCATGTTGCAACAGTATCCCGGCATCATAAAACACAGTATGCCGGCCATAGTGCACCAGTATCGTGGAGTCATAAAGCAAATGACCTCCGGGAACCAATCACACAAAGGGAAAGAAGGCTGTGAGAAAGGGGTGTCAGCAAGGTATGTCTAACTCAAGCTGAGACAGACATTCAAAGCTGAAAAGCCATGTGGAGTACTAAATCCAACCAGGTGGCCCCATGGCGCAATTGAAAAACCAGGCATGAAATGGGGACACGTGGCAAGATATAAACGATACAAATAAATCAATAAAAATAGTACATATGAACATTAACTAAATATGCAAAATACAGTTCAATAACTCCAAATCTGACAAAAAGAAAAAAAGAGAAGGAGAGAAGATGCCACTCACGCCCGGTTAATGAAACCGTTGATGTCCCACTCAACATTCATACCTGTGGGGCGAGTAGCACTTCAATTCATATATCCAATACGTTTCAAGTCTTGAGATTCCACGTAAGCAAGAGTCTCCACACCAATGCGGTACAAATTTATCTATGACCTGGAACTGAGTACCAGTCGGGTCCTTATTATGGTGGTCTAGGTAACGACGAGGAACGCTTTGTTTGGTGCACCCCTTCCCAGGCTCTCCCCCTCCTCAGGATTTGTAGCTGTGGACACAGGACACCCCTCTCATCTCCCTGATGGGTTGGGTGCAGAGCCGCATGGAGCTGTGAGACAGATCACAGGCTGTCATCACATCCATGGGATAGCAGTGGCGGAACAATCAGGGTTTGCCGAAGTCGAACTTGAGACTCAGCCCTGGAGATGCTGCACTGTGGGGGGAGAGCATACAGTGACAGTTTGAGAAAACAGACTGATTTCTCCCATCTGTAGGACAGGAGAATCAGTCTGTACATTTAGGGGCCGGTGAGTGCAGCTGAGTGGAGTGTCTCTGACACCCGTCTCACGCACAGCCCAGAGAAGTTCACTCCCCCCTCCCAGCAACGTATGGGAGATGAACCATGCATTGATTACAGCTGCCCCTCCTCCTCCTCTCTCCCCCGTGTCTGCCCAGCCATCCACTCTCCTATCCCGAGCTATCAGCTGTGAAGGGGGGGGGGGGGGGGGGGGGGGGCGGTGTGCACTCTGTTCTTTCAAGATCCAGTAAGCACTAAGGCGCTTATGCAGCCCATATATTGATTTTTTGTTTTTGTTTAGTCAATACACTGAAAAACAAAAAAATGTATCCAATTCCCCCATCTACACATTCCAGGTGGATGGAGGAATCCTCCAACATTGGACCAGTGGGCGAACAACCAGGGTTGCTGTCCTGGCACCGCTGGTCTCTGTGCCCATGGCAGCAGCAGCGCATTAGAAACCAATGCTGGCTACTTGGCGCATCATGTCTGCAGCCTCTGACCATCTCCTGTACTATGTCTGAAGTCTCTGACCATCTCCTGTATAATGTCTGCAGTCTCTGACCATCTCCTGTACTATGTCTGCAGTCTCTGACCATCTCCTCTAGTATTTTTTTTGGGGGGGGGGGGGGGGGGGGGGCCTGGAACTCCTCTAAGCTGTTGTCTGCTGTGTTTAGACTTTGCAGCATGCAGGGAGTGTGGTCTTATTTTTTTTTAACATATAAAATAAGAAAATTAAGTTCTCCTGACTGCTTGACATTTTTTTTTTATGAAAACCGCATGCATTAATCGGGATGCATCGAATCAAATCGTTGACATGATAATTGTAATCAAATCGTGAGGTGAGGCCAGTGAAGATGCGCACCTCTAATATATTTATATTAGAGCTGGGCAATTTTCTAAAAAACAAAAAAAAAAACAAACATTCACTATTCAAATATATATATATTTTTTTATGGAAACCACGCCGGTTCTGAGGAGCTGCGGGCAGGAGTTTTTAGTCGAAGCCGTGGGTCCGGCCTCGCGAACTAGGCCGAAGCCACGGCCTCACCTAAAAACTCCTACCCGCAGCTCCTCAGGACCACGCTGGTCCTGGTGGAAAAAAAAATCCAAAAAATATTGATTTGCTGAAAATTTTAATCGATTTGACCTCTCAACTTGATTCCCCCCCCAGCCCTAATATATGTATGTATATTTGAAAATGGATTAGTCCTGATGTAATGACTGCTTATTTCAAATATTGAGGTGCTAAAATGCTAGGACCATACAAATACCCCCCAAATGATCCTTTTTTTGGAACGTCATATGACGTCCAGTCAGGATAACTGAACCCCCGCCCGGCCGCCATTTTTGCTATAGGAGGGGTGGGAAGTGGTTAAAGTTATTTTTTTCACAAAGTTGTCATTTTAAGTTAAGTTATTTCTCACACACAGCATAGTCATATTTATAATTACACCCAAAACACATGATTTTTTTTATACTACACTATGATTGTTTATTACAGTGATGATCACTGTATAAGAAATAATTTCTTCATGTGTGTCATGTGTCTACTATGATTGCTATGAACTGAGGCACAGCGATCAAAGATTGTTCCAAATTGCTCCCTTGGGGGCACACTTCTGGGAGGATGTACCCGTATGTCCTCCCAGAAGCATGCCCCCATGGGTGAGCAGTGGCATGACCTATGACCGCTGTGTTCGGTTCACTGGGACTGGTATGGCCACTACGCTTGTCCAGCCTGGTCACTGTACATACGTTTTTTTTTGTTTCAAGAGGAAAGTGAACACGTGTCGGATTTTTATTGCGGTCTGTGTCCCCGTTCGAGACATTCACTCTCTATATTTGAGCTGTTTAGTGAAGTGAAAGTAAATAAAAATCTGCCATTCTGGGTTGTCCACAGAACAGGAATAAAGGGGAAATCTTCAAACGGGGATACTAGTTTTTGTGACAATCAGGGATTTTCCTAATTTTGGAGGGATTTCCTGTCACCTCCTGTTTTGGCTACAGGGCAGAAAGTGAAAGGAAATCTCCACAATGGGACTTCGACAACAACCAAAAAAACTGACAGGTGTTATAACCCACCCTTACTATAAAAAAAAAGTTTTAGCTTTAGTTCCCATTAAGTTGTGCAGAATCCCATTACTCAGTTCTGCCAAGCCCCTTCATAATCAACACAATGTAGCTGCTCTTTTTTTAGCCACTAAATAAAAAACCAAATACCCAGTATTGCTTTTACAAGGTTGTTCTAAAAATATATAATTCTAGAATTTGTTTTCATATTACTCATGAGTCATATACATACCTCCCAGAGGCAGTGAATACAAGTGATGGCTATTAACACCTTTCTCAGATAAGTCATCTAAATATAAACAAACAAATAAGGCAAAATTATAAAAAGTGACAGCAGTCCAAAAGATGTTTACAGATTTTAAAGCTGTAAAATATAGAATTTCTTTGTTAAACCTAAACTCCAGGATTACCTAAATTTTCAATATAAAGATCCCTTGCCTGTTTGCCACACAAACGTTTAGAAATTATACCAATAGTTGAATGCCCCGCCTCTTCAAAAATAGGATTTTTTATAACAGCTTACCTGTAAAATCCTTTTCTTGGAGTACATCACAGGACACAGAGCCTCAGTATTCACTGATGGGATGTCCCAGAGCAATGCCACCTGAAGGGAGTGGACACAAACAAAAGTAGGGAGCAATCAGACCTGAGGACCATGTACTGCGGCCTGCAGCACACTGCGTCCAAAGGCGATATCCTCATGCCTTTTCACATCCACCTTATAGAATCTGGTGAATGTATGGACTGAAGACCAAGTTGTGGCCTTATAGATCTGAGCCATGGAGGCCTGGTGATGCACTGCCCATAAAGCACGAACAGCCCTGCTGGAGTGCGCTTTGATTTGAAAAGGTGGAACTTCCCCCTTTAAACCATAGGCTTGAAAAATTACCTGCCGAATCCATCTAGCAATGGTGGATTTCGACACTGCCTGTCCTATCTTAGAACCTTCAGGCAACACGAACAAAACATCCCTTTTGCGAACCTGAGTGGTCGCTTCCAAACCGGCTTTGACCGCTCTCACTACATGCAGAGAATGTAGTTATTTTCCTTCCTTAGGGATCTGGAAAGAATGAAGGCAGAACAATATCCTGGTTTAGGTGAAAATTTGAAACCACTTTCGGAAGAAAACTAGGATGAGGACGTAATACTACTCTATCCTTATGAACAATTAAATATGGCTCTTTACAAGAATGAGCCGCTAATTCTGATATCCTTCTTTCAGAAGAAATGGCTACCAGAAAAATTAGCCTTCTTGTCAAAAGGACCAAAGGAATATGTCATATTGGCACAAAAGGCTGTTTCTGTAATGCCGACAGTACTAAATTCAAGTTACAGGAGTTCAGGGGTGCTCTAACTGGTGGATTAAGCTGCGTTACCCCCTGTATAAAGCTTCAGACCAAAGAATGTGAAGCAAGCGGATGTTGAAACAATACCGACAAGGCCGAGACCTGGCTCTTGATAGTACTCAAGGCGAGGTTCATCTCTAACCCCATTTGCAGAAAAGAAAGGATTCTAACTGTGACATAATTTCTGGGATGCCAACCCCTGCATTCACACCAGGAGACATATGCCTTTCAGATTCTATAATAAATGACTCTGGAAGCTGTCTTCCTTGCATTAATCAAGGTAGAAATGACTGGGCCTGAAAGCCCTCGACTCTTCAGAATGTGGGTTTCAATAGCCAAACCGTTAAATTTAGCATTTGTAAGATAGGATGGAACACTGGTCCCTGCGATTGCAGGTCTGCGTGTGGTGGTAGGGTCCATGGAGACCCTACCGCCATCTTCACTATTTCTGCATACCAAGATCTTCTGGGCCACTAAAAGCACCGACTTCTTTTCATGCTTTATCTTGCAAAGAACTCATGGTAGCAGCAAAATAGGAGGGAATGCATAAATCAGCGAAAACTGATGTCATGGAGTCACCAACGCATCTGTCCTGCATGCAAGTGGATCTCTTGTTCTTGACACAAAGTTGTCAATCTTGTTGTTGAACCTGGACGCAAACAGATCTAAATCCGGGATCCCCCATCTTTGACATATTCTCTGCCAGTTCTCTACCCCTGGAATGAAGATTGCCGATATGCACGACCCATGCTTTTCTGCCCAGATTAGGAGCTGGTTTACCTCTTTCTGGGCTGCACGACTCCTGGTGCCCCCTTGGTGATTGATATAAGCTACTGCAGTGGCATTGTTGGATTGGACCCTGACAGGACAACCCTGCAACCAGAATGTCCAGGTTTTTATGGCCAGGTACGCCGCACGAATCTCCAGAATATTGATAGGTAAGGTCTTCTCGATCGGAGACCATTTCCCTTGGACAGTCGCTTCTTCCAGAATGGCTCTCCAACCCTAAAGGCTGGCATCTGTTGTTACCACCTTCCAGGTGACTGGTAGAAAGGATTTCCCTTTTCGCAGATTCTCGGGTACCAACCAACAAATGAGACTCCGGCGCAGTATTGGAGACAAGCACATTGGAAAATCTAACGCCTGGACCTTTTCTTCCAGGCAGATAGGATACTGTTTTGCAACAGTCTTGAATGAAACTGAGCATAGGGAAACGCTTCGAACGAAGCCACCATCTTTCCCAACAATCTCATACAAAAGGCGAATAGAAGGACTCTTCTTTGCCTTGACTAGCTGAACCAACTCCTCTATTGCACTGATTTTTGCCTGGGGTAAAAACATCCTTTTTTGGGTTGTATCTATGATTAGACCCAAGTACTCTAGTCTTCTTACTGTTTTTAAAGAACTTCTCTAGGTTGAGAACCATACCTAGGTATTCTAGGTAGTTGACCGTGGTGACCAACACTTGGTCTAAACGGGCTACCGCCCGGACTATTGAGAGCAGGTTGTCTAGGTACACTATAACCGTTATACCGTGGGCCCTTAATCTGGCTAGAGGAGGAGCCAAGACCTTTGTGAACAATCTACAAACTGGAAATTATGCTTTTCCACTTCGAAATGCAGATATTTGAGCGGGGAAAATAGGTAATGCAGGTAAGAATCTTTGATGTCTATTGATGTCAGAAGTTCTCCTCTTTGTAGGATGGAGACTACTGATCGGATTGATTCCATGTGAAAAGATCGAATCTTTAGGAATCGATTTAGATCCTTCAGATCCAGGATGGGTCCGACATCTCCATTTGGCTTTGGCACTGTGAAAATGTTTGAATAAAAGCCCAACCCCTGCTCTTGCATTGGAACTGCCATGATTACTGTTTGCAACAGAAGTCGATCCAACGCTTGGAAGAAAGACTTTTCTCTGGGTCTTTGGGGACATTTGATCTGAGGAAACAAGGAGATGGGAATTCTCGGAATTCCAGTTTGTAATTGTTATTGCTAGAGTTATTGTGAAGATCACCCATCTGTCCTGAAAATCCTCCTACTAAACCCCTGAGGACTGTAGCAGTCTTCCCCCGACTCGAACGAGCAGGGGCACCCCTTCATAAAGAGGCTTTAGCATTCTGTCTTGTAGATTTCCCCCCCCCATGATTTATTTTGTCCTTGGGGTTGATGTCGAGTTTTACCTCCTGAGCCTGACAGTGGAGGCCGCCGTGACTGCCTGGAGGCTGATGCCCCAGGCACTGAAGAAAGAGTCCTTTTAAATGAAGGACGTTTACTCTGTTTCTTAACTGGCAAAAGGGTACTTTTCCCACTTGATATCTTTTGTATATATTTGTCCAAGTCATCCCCAAACAGCCTTTCGCCACGAAAAGGGAACCCTGCCAGGAGCTTTTTTCATGGAGTTTCGGCTGACCAGTTTTTCAGCCACAAGACTCTACGCATATGTACCAGCGTAAAGACAAGAGGTCTGAAGGATAGAATCTCTGATTGCATCAACCCGTAAAACACAAGGCTGCTGGCAGCTCGGCCAATTCTTGGGCCTGCTGTTTGAGTGATCTCTTGGGCCTGCTGTTTGAGTGATCTCTTAAGGATTGGCATACCCCAATTGCCGACACTGCAGGCTGAGCTACTGAACCCGCCAAGCAAAAACATTTTTCAACAGGATTTACATGTTTTTATCAGATGGATCCCTTAACATTTGAGCGTTGTCAACCGGACAAGTCAAATTTTTGTTCACAGAGGAGATAGCAGCGTCAGTTGACATTTTTGTGAACTTTTGCTTCATAGGATAAAGAGTTGAAAACTTTTTAGCTGGGAAAAAATGTTTATCTGGGTGATCCCACTCAGAATAAATAAGCTTTTCCAGCAGGAAATGAACAGGAAGAGCATGTGCAGCTTGAGGAGGTTTAAGTGAACCCAAACTAGATGTGGGTTTTTCAATGGGCTCAGATACGGGTAACTTAAATGTAGAGTGGACCCTTTCAGTAAGAGATTGCACCAGCAATTTCGCAACCTGTGAAGCCAAAGAGGGACCTTCTCCACTAGGTTCCCCAGAAGAGGAGTCATCCTCATCCCTATCTCCAGAGGGGGAATCATCTCCCCTTTCCTAGAGTGCCTCTGTCCTCGGTCCCGGGTAGAAGGGGATCCAACGCGCTTCCTTCCCCTTAGTGAAAATGTAATCACCGCCATCAAATCTTTCCTCTAATCCATTTATGGTTGAGGGAAAAAAACCTCCTGAGTGATGTATACAGGGGCTGAAATGCCAGCAGCAGATGTAGCCCCTGCCCCCGGGTGGCTCATCCTGACCAGCCTCCCTAGGTACTTCAGGGGAAGATGGTGCTGCAAGGGGGGGGGGGTTCTCAGAGCCTGAGGGAGATCGCTTTGACACCCAATTTCTCAGGGTGCCTGTACCTCTTTTGCCCATAGTGCCAAGCACATATGCCAAGGTACAACCAGAAATGCACGTACTGCTGAGCAAATAGTCCAGCAACTACCGCTGCTATAAAGGCTCAGTCTGTTGCATAAGTAAATGCTGCCTGGGGATGTCTGGATCAGCCCAACTCATGCCCTCCCATCCGATCTGTGCACCTGTAAAAGAGTGCATCTTATAGACTTGTTTAGCCCTCGTTGTGGGTGTCAACCCACGCCAGGCGCCACTCTAGGGTTCCCGCCCCTTTTTCCAAGCACCCGTACCGCTCCCTCCCCTTGTCCTCCTTTAAACAAGACCTGCTTTCCCGCGTGAGCCGAGGGTTCTGATCCTGATCGAATCACCATGGAAGGGAGGCTGGGGCACGGAGGGTAGGTGGATAAAAAAAACACTGTAATGGCGGCGGTGCGGGTACTGCTGACTGCCCTATGGTACTTTACAGGCCCAGATCCTAGCTCTGGGCCTGTAAAGTATATGGCTGAAAAAACAAAAACAAATACTGGATATCGGGGTCCTGTTTTCTAAAAAGAAAACCATTACAGGCAGAACCTTGTTTCTTTGGACACGAGGCCCAGGTACCATTTGATTCAGCCTATAAAAGCACTGCGAAAGGAACCGGTTGCGCGGCTTGCCCCAGAAGGATATTCCAGCACAGCACAGCTTTACGCGTAACCAAGACCTAAGATACTGGCGAAAAAACTTAGGTACTCCCAGTTAGGGGAGGGGTTATATAGGGGGCTAAACTTTCTGTCTAGGGTGTGCCAGTGTCCATCACTTAGTGGTGCCTATATAACCCATCAGTGAACACTGAGGCTCTGTGTCCTGTGATGTATGATAAAGAAAATTCAATTTATTACAGGATGCAGGGAGGAGTAATGAATGACCAATGCTCTGAGCTACCTGACCAGTGGGGGGTGGGTTTGTGGGCAGGTACAGGGGAGTTGTGTTCTCCTCTGTAACTGCCCACAAAGCCATCCACCAGGGGCCTAGCAGTATACAGCATCTGGCACCACAAAGTTTAGGTTTGGCAGTGTCTCACAAAAAGTGGTGATCTGTGGCTGAGGTGCTGGGGAGCATGACCGAAGTGTGTAATTTGCATTAATTGCCTATCAAATTAGATGGTTGGAGAAAGGCAGAAAAGTGTCCACTAAAAGGATTCGCCTCCTCTGAGGACTATAGTAGGTTTTACCTGACTGCTTGCTCTACGCAAGGCGAAATAGCCAGCTGTATAAAACAGAAGCAAGAAGCCAGGAGCTTTGGTTCTCCTACAATATCTTAATGGCTTGATGGACATTATAAGTTTCTTTTCCCATTGAGAATTAGCAGGTTAACCCCACAACGCTTACTGCTTCTCAAATTAGTTGGCAACTTTGGACATAACTGAAGCTGATGAAGGTAAAATGTATAACTGCCCATTTTTTTTTTTTACACACTATACTATTTGAAGAACAGTTAGGGATCATACACACAATAAGAAAAATCGGACGAACATTTTTGTCCTAAGAATTTTCATATTTTTGCATAGTGTGTACACAACTTTCGACAGCCGATTCTGACTTTTTGTCCGAAAATTCCCGAAGGGACAAACTCCAAAAGTTTTCTTGGATGGGAACAGAATGAACGATTTTCATCTAACGTGTACCGTTTTTGTATAGATTTTCGTACAATAAAAAAATCAAAAAAGAAAGACTGAGCAATATCAGTAACAATAAACAACCCAAAAAAAAGCCTTTGTCGTACGAGAATTTTCATTCATCAGTTTCGACTTGCTGTGAAACAATGAACATTCGCCCGATTTTCTTATAGTGTATACCCCACTTCAGAAGACTTTCCAATACAGTTTGGTTTCAAGAAAACAATATTATTGTCATTCAGAAGCTTTGCTTACCATGTTAAATCCAAGTAACTTTTGTAATAGTCCGCTCCAGAGCTGAGGATCATAAACTTGATATTCCAAACTGAGCTCTGTCACCAATCGCACTGCCTGAATCATAAGGAGAAAATATTAGCCTCCCTGGCAGTATGATCATTTCAGATTTTTGATGCTCAAAGCAGTACAATGTTTTGCATGGAAATTTGGCGCTTTATATGGTAGGCCTGTAATTCTTAGGAATAACACACTTAAATCTGTCCAAACAAGAGTCTAGTAGACATCCTGGTATGATAAAGGATGAAACACGAAATCATAAATTATAATAAATAACTATAAATATAACAAATAATATAATAATACAATTATTCAATAATTTAATCAAAAACACTGAAATGTGCTCAGTTGCAGAATTGTTGCTGTCATTACTTTCAGTGTTTGATGATGGATTTCCCCACAAATCACTATCGATCAATTCTGGGAGTGATTCTTATCATCACTGTTTTCTAGCTGATCTAAAACCACTTTTGATGTAAAGGGACACTTTTTGGTTGCTATGGACAATCTCCAGTTTCCAGGCAGAAAGAACTGTATTTATAATATAAAACTGCGCGCAGGGGACTGAACAAACCACTAGGGACAAAGGGGATGTGAAATAATTTGATACAGTAATGTAATCTGTAAGATTACAGTGTACTGTATGTATGGTGTGTTTCTCACTTGAATTTTGCGCCGTGCTAAGTCCACGTGCATCGCACCACTTGCGGGGAATGGAGCTCGGCACTGTGATAGATCTGGCGGAGACACAGCTCATACACACAGCGGGGAGACATCGCAGGTTCCTGGGGACAAGGTAAGTAACTTTGTCTGGATCCTACGATGCGATCCCACGTGTGGCTAGTGGGTTACCGCTTTTGGTACTAAAAATCCTCCCCGAGCCACATTCGGGATTACCGCTAAGGAGGTTAAATTTACATATTCTTTAGTTCTTAAAAAAAAAGAAGTTCAAATATAAACAATCTTGCTACTTAAAGAGAAAAAGTAGTGACTTGTAAAGTAAGGCCTCTTGCACACCGAAGTAAAAAATGTTGAGTTGTTTGCCGATCTGAAATTAGATGCATTGTTTTCTATGGGACACAGCTAAGTAAAGATCAGGAATACAGCTTTGAGTATAGAGTAGTAAAACAAAACTAGAAACGGTTTCATTTGAGTGCAGTAATGTAATCGCATATTAGTGTTTACTCATCTCTAAGCATATTTAGGGGAGTATAAATGTATATTACAATCCTGGCAATGAAGAAGAATTTTACTCATCTATATGCTTACACACATACATTTGGATACAGTCAAGTTATATTGCCACCTACAGAAGGACTGGACACTGTATAAAGATAACAATGTCCCTACGCATCTGATGAAGTCCAGTGGGTGTAATGTATAAGGCGGAGCTGAGGGCGTGACATCACACAAGGAAGGGTTTCCCAGTGGGAGGGATGTGAGTACAGCTTCCAAAGGTACATTGGATGGTAAGCTGAGGAGTGTATACTGCAGATTAACATTTTTTAAAGCATGTTCATGCAAATTAATTTTTTATAAATATTAAAGCAGAAAGCACTATGATCTGATATAAAACTACTTGGTGGTTAACTCATGAGGGGAACAAACTAGTATGACTTTGTACTAAGGTGGAGTGGGAAGAATATGTGCTAAACAATCTGGTGGATTCATCCCTGAGGGGAACAGGGGAGACCAACCTGCTGTACAGTAATACCCCCTACTCACAAATGAGTTCCCTTCTGTTAGCTTGTTCGTAAGTCCAACAAAGATCAGTGCCTTACAAAGGCTGCAAGCACTGATCGGAGTGTTCTGGCAGGGGGAGTCACAATACCACAGGTAGGGAGATCGTTAGACTAATATTGCTTGTGATGGCATAGCGATCCGTCAGGTTTTTTTTCAATCAACCCGCTTGAACGAAAAAAAAAAACTGTGCCAACACAATTGCATTTCTGAAATTTCACAACTCAAAAGGTTCATATGTAATTTAAAAGGTCTAATGCCCCTTTCACACAGGGCGGAATCTGTCCAAGCAGATCCACCTGCTCAGCGGGGAATCTCACTGCTGATCACGTGGATGGCAGGACCATGTCCGATCCGCTATGCAGAGCGGACACAGCCTGCTGTTCTCTATGGGGAGGTTGGATGGAAAAGCACTGCATGCCTGTTTCTATCCAATTGTCATCCGATCAAATCTGCCCGACGGATGGCAAACGTATCCCCAACCATCTGTTAGTGGATCGGATGCCAGTGGACACATGTCCGCTGACATCCACCACTCCATAGAGAACAATGGGTGGTCTGATCGGTCCGCTTGAAAATCGAACAGGAGGATCAGATCGGCCCACTGGTGTGAAAGGGGCCTAACTCTTAATGTAATCACACATCTGTTAGCACATATGGCGAAAGATAAACACATTTAAAGTGTGGACTAACACTGCGATGGATCTTCGGGGATATATGGTAAAGGTTTTTCTAATTATTGATCAACGTTGGGGTACTGACAGCCTCATTTTATGAGGCCCTAATGCCAGGACAGTACAAATACCCCTCAAATATCTTTTTGGAATGTAGACACACCATGATATTTAGTAAGAGGCATGGTGAGTTTTTTTGAAGTTTCAATTTTTTTTGTCACAATTTTGTGTAAAACTAAGTTAAACATTATTTTCCACATTTTTTTTTCTACTTACGATAAACAGAGCAGTACAGTGTCACCATAAGACCAGAAGACCAGGGACACTGACTGGTGACAGTATATTATACACACACACACACACACCCTTAGAGCCGGTTCACACTGCAGGCGATGCGAGGCGACACCGACTTGCCTCTCCGCGACCTGCCACGACCTCAACGGCAACTTGCAGATGACTTCTGTATAGAAGTCAATGCAAGTCGCCCCGAGGTCGCCCGAAAGTAGTACAGGAACCTTTTTTCTGAGTCGGAGCGACTCGAGTCGCTCCTCTCAGAACGGTTCCATTGTACAGAACGGGGGCGACTTGTCAGATCGAGGCGAGGCGAGTCGCCTCGCATCGCCCGCAGTGTGAACCGGCCCTTACTTTTTAATATCTTTATAAATGATATAGGGTCCGGGGTTAAAAATACAATTTCTGTCTTTGCAGAAATAAGAAATTAAGCTATGCAGTGGAATAACTTTCTTACAGGACATTTTCAATTTACAAGCTGATCTCAATGCACTGTCTAATTGGGCAACTAAGTGGCAAATGAGGTTTAATGTTGATAAATGTAAAGCTATGCATGTGGGGGCTAAGAATATGCATGCATCATACATAATAGAGAGAGAACAACTGGGGGATTCAATGGTGGAGAAGGATCTGGGAGTTTTAGTAGATCATAAGCTCAATAATAGCATGCCAAGCTGTGGTTTCCAAAGTGAGCCAAGTCCTTTCTTGTATTAAGAGAGGTATGGACTCAAGAGAGAGATAGATCAATCATTTTGCCCCCTGTACAAATCATTAGTGAGGCCTCATCTAGGATATGCAGTTCTGTTTTGGGTACCAACTCTCAAAAGAGAATAGGGAGGAACTGGATAAACTGAATCAAATCTTTCTTGAGAAGAGGAGATTAAGGAGGGGGGATATAATCAACATGTACTAATACATACAGTATCTCACAAAAGTGAGTACATCCCTCACATTTTTGTAAATATTTTATTATATCTTTTCATGTGACAACACTCAAGAGATGACACACTGCCACAATGTATAGTGGTGAGTGTACAGCTTGAACAACAGTGTAAATTGCCTATCCCCTCAAAATAACTTAACACACAGCCATTAATGTCCAAACCGCTGGCAACAAAAGTGAGTAGACCCAAAGTGAAAATGTCCAAATTGGCCCCAATTAGCCATTTTTGCTCCCCGGTGTCATGTGACTTGGTAGTGGTACAGGGTCTAAGGTGTGAATAGGGAGCAGGTGTGTTAAATTTGGTGTTATTGCTCTCACTCTCTCATACTGGTCACTGGAAGTTCAATATGGCACCTCATTGCAAAGAAATCAGAAACAAAGAAAAATAATTGTTGCTCTACATAAAGATGGCTAGGCTATAAGAAGATTGCCAAGACCCTGAAACTGAGCTGCAGCACGGTGGCCAAGACCATACATCGGTTTAAAAGGACAGGTTCCACTCAGCACAGCCCTCGCCATGGTTGGCCAAAGAAGTTGAGTGCACATGCTCAGAGTTATATCCAGAGGATGTTTTAGGGAAAAAGACATATTAGTGCTGCCAGCATTGCTGCAGAGGTTAAAGGGATGGGGGATCAGGCCATATGCCGCAAACTGCATCAAATTGGTCTGCATGGGCCGCAGGGCAGTACGCCAACATGATAATGACCCCAAACACACCTCCAAGATGACCACTGCCTTGCTAAAGAAGCTGAGGGTAAAGGTAATGGACTAGCCAAGCAGGTCTCCATGCCTAAACCCTATTAAACATCTGTGGGGCATCCTCAAACAGAAGGTGGAGGAGCACAAGGTCTCTAACATCCATCTCTAACATTAAGTGTGTACTCACTTGCCAGCGGTTTAGAGATTATTGGCTGTTTGTTGAATTATTTTGAGGGGACAGTAAATTTACAGTTATACAAGCTGTACTCTCACTACTTTACATTGTAGCAAAGTGTAATTTATTCAGTGTTGTCACATGAAAAGATATAATCAAATATTTACAAAAATGTGAGGGGTGTACTTAATTTTGTGAGATACTGTAAGGAAAAAATATTTCATCTCTCAACAAATACGGAAAGGTTTCTTTACAGTAAGAGCTGTGAAAATGTGGAAAAAAAGACTCCCTCCAGAGGTGGTTATGACAAGCTCAGTAGATTGCTTTAACCACCTCAATACAGTGCACCCCCTTCCTGACCAGACCAATGTTCAGCTTTCAGCGCTCTCACAGTTTGAATGACAATTACTTAGTCATGCAACACTGTACCCATATGAAACTTGCGTCCTTTTTTCCACACAAATAGAGCTTTCTTTTTTGTGAAAAAAATGCCTATTTCTGTCATAAATTTTTGCCAATTTGTAATTTTTCTTCATAAATTTTGGCCAAAATTTATACTGCTACATATCTTTGGTAAAAATAACCCACATTAGTGTATATTATTTGGTCTTTGTGAAAGTTATAGAGTCTACAAACTATGGTGCCAATCACTGAAAATTGATCACATCTGATCAGGCCTTCAGTACATCAGGTGTATCTCATTTCTTGAGACACTAACAAGTCAGGAAAGTACAAATACCCCCCAAATGACCGCTTTTTAGAAAGTAGACATGCCAAGGTATTAAGTAGCATGGTGAGTTTTTTTAAGTTGTCGTTTTTTCCTACAATTCTTTGCAAAATGAAGATTTTTTTATTTTTTTTTACAAAATTGTCATATCAGGTTATTTCTCACACACAGTATATGCATACAACAAATTACACCCCAAAATACATTCTGCTACTCTTCCCGAGTATGGCGATACCACACGTGCGAGACTTTTATACAGCATGGCCACATACAGAGCACCAACATTGAAGTGGCACTTTCAGACGTTCTACAAGCAAAAACAACACATCTCATTTCACAGCTATTGCAATTTTGAAGGCCCTGGAGTACCAGAACAATGGAATTGCCCATAAAATGACCCCATTTTGGAACGCTAACACCCCAACGTATAATCTGAGAGGCATAATGAGTCTTTTGAACGTTTAATTTTTTTCCAGAAGTTTTTGGAAAATGTGGAAAAAAATGAAAACGCATTTTTTTTTTTTTACACAAAGTTGTCAATTTATAAGATATTTCTAACACATAGCATGTATATAGCAAAAATTGCACCCCAAAAACACATTCTGCTACTCCTCTCGAGTATGGTGATACCACGTGTAGGACTTTTACACAGCCTGGCCACATACAGAGGCCAAACATTGAAGTAATACCTTCAGGCGTTCTAGGAGCATAAACGACACATCTCATTTCATTCCTACCCATTACATTTTTGAAGGTCCTGGAGTACCAGGACTATGGAATTACCCTCAAAATAACCCCATTTTGGAAAGCAAACACCCCAATGTATATTCTATGAGGCATGGGCTACAAATAGGTACTCAGATGAACTGTGACGGGTACTCGGGTGGACTGCGACGGGTACTCGGGTGGACTGCGACGGGTACTCGGGTGGACTGCGACGGGTACTCGGGTGGACTGCGACGGGTACTCGGGTGGACTGCGACGGGTACTCGGGTGGACTGCGACGGGTGCTCGAGTGGACTGCGACGGGTGCTCGAGTGGACTGCGACGGGTGCTCGAGTGGACTGCGACGGGTACTCGAGTGGACTGCGACGGGTACTCGAGTGGACTGCGACGGGTACTCGAGTGGACTGCGACGGGTACTCGAGTGGACTGCGACGGGTACTCGAGTGGACTGCGACGGGTACTCGAGTGGACTGCGACGGGTACTCTGATGGACTGTGAGTGATAGGTCCTCTTTATTGGGGGGGGGGGGGGGGGGGGTATCAGTGTGCTTGATGTGTACTGTAAGCGGTAACGAGATGTTACTGCAATCTCCTCCTCACACATGATTGTTGTGTGAGGAGGAGAACCCGGTAACATCTCCTTACCGCGGTTTGTTTACATTTAGTGATCGGCTGTGAAAGGATCACAGCCGATCACGTGGGTAAACGGCAAGCCAATGGCTGTTTACCAGCGTCGGAGAGGAGCAGTGTTCCTGAGAACACGCCGCCACCGACATGCACGCGCAGAGCGCCGTGCACAGTGGGGGTGGAACCATCTGTGATCGGCTGTGACTTCATCACGGCCGATCATGTGGTAAACCGGAGACAGCGACGAGGCAACATCTCCAGAAGAGAAAAAACAGAAGACGGCGGCAGCGGCAACAGAAGACCGGGCCACCGCTTGTAAAAGAGCAAGAAGAAGGTGCGGTGGCCCGGCAAGAAGAACCGAAGAGGGGGGCAAGACCCCCGAAGTCAGAAGAAGAGGGCGATGGTGAAGAAGAAAACCGGGATTCTCCGCTAGTAAAAGAGCTAGCAGAAGATAGCGGAGGAGTCCGGCGAGAAGACCCCCGAAGACGGAAGAAGACCCCCGGAGCTGTGCAATAAACTATTTTAACCCTTGTGTGTTGTGTTTTTTTTTTTACATTTTTTTCACAGGTGAATGGGTAGGGGTACATTGTACCCCATACTCATTCACATAGGGTGGGGGGCCGGGATCCAGGGGCCTCCTTATTAAAGGGGGCTCCCGGATTCTGATAAGCCCCCCACCCGCAGACCCCGACAACCAACGGCCAGGGTTGTCGGGAAAAGGCCCTTGACCTCATCAACATGGGGACAAGGTGCTTTGGGGTGGGGGAGCCGCAGGGCGCCCCCTTCCACCAAAGCACCCACCCATGTTAAGGACACGCACCCTGGTACGGATCAGGAGGGGGGGGGGGGGACGCTCGCTCGTCCCCACCTCCTTTCCTGACCGGCCGGGCTGCGTGCTCGGATTAGAGGTCTGGTATGGATTTTGGGGGGACCCCAGACTGTTTTTTTCGGCGTAGGGGATTCCCCATTAAAATCCCTACCGAACCTAAGGGCCTGGTATGCCCCCGAAGGCATGCAGGCTTCATTAGTGAGGCAAAATTATCGCCGATCTTTCTCGCTCGCTACTATAAGAAAATGTCATTTTCCTATTGCAGCCAGCGCGAGAACCAGCGCGACAGGATCGCGCTGATTAGAGAAGCCTGACGCCGATAACCAGCGCGACAGGATCTGGCTGGAAACACAATATCGGCGGCACATACTGTATAGTATGTCTTACTGTTATACTGTAATGTTACTTTGTTTTATTGTTAACCAACATTTGCTTAGCAGGTACACCATTCAGCTGCAGCATTGATTTATTTATCTTGACAGCAACAGCGTTTGCTCGCACAATACGTAAATCAGCGACTCCAGCGCTGTAGGAGGCGATTTCACCACCACAGTTAAAAAAAAAAAAAAAAAAAAAAAAATGATGCATGTATTCCTATCATTAGAATTGGGAGGATGAAGGGTGGTATTCCCACCGATCGATCTCTTTTTTTTTCCCTCCGTTCAGCCCACAGGCTGCATGAAAAAAAGAACATTTCAATGTATGCCCAACAAGGACCAGCGACACACTGGTAGGTTGCTGGACTTTGGTTACACCAGAATGATGCCTGCAGGTTTAGGCATCATCATGGTATCATTCTTTTCAGCCAGCGGGCGGCTTTTATGTAAAAGCAATCCTAGTGGCTAATTAGCCTCTAGACTACTTTTAGCCCATGGTTTTCTCTGGCTCTCCTGTCCTAACATGAAACCCGAGAATGCAGCCGGTGGTTCTGCCAGATGACCATAGAGCTGATCAGAGACCAGAATGGCCCCAATTATCTTTATGGCCTAAGAATCCAGAAGCTATGAGCATTTCATAGTTTCATAGTTAGTAAGGTTGAATAAAGACACCAGTCCATCCAGTTCAACCTGAGTGAGTGTCTACAATTGTCCCTATCCCTGTACATTGCACACTCACATTGGTCCATACACTCAAGGCGCCCACAATCCAAGGTCCCCATTCATATACTAGGGCCAATTTTGGACAGAAGCCAATTAACCTACCTGCATGTCTTTGGATTGTGGGAGGAAACCGGAGTACCCAGAGGAAACCCACGCAGGCACAGGGAGAACATGCAAACTCCAGGCAGGTGGTGTCGTGGTTGGGATTTGAACCAGCGACCCTTCTTACTGCTAGGTGAGAGTGCTACCCACTACACCACTGTGCCGCCCGTGAAACCTCATAACTTAGGTTTCGCCAGATATAAACAGCGCCATTTTGAAATTGGGAAAGCATTTCATCACACCGCTCTTGGTGTTGTCAGATGCTTTGAGGAGAGATCTAGCGTCTAACAAACCCCAATTTTTTCAAAAAAAAAAAAAGAGTACCTGCACTAACTATTGCTATCATAGGGGATATTTACATTCCCTGAGATAACAAAAAATAAAAAATAAAAAAAAGAAGAAGAAGAAAGGAACAGTTTAAAAAATAAAATAAAAAAAGCGAAATAAATAAAAAGCACCCCTGTACCCCTGTGGTTAGGTGCAAGCAATGAACGCATAAATCGGTCTGGTGTCATATGTAAACAGCAATTGCAGCATGCATGTGAGGTATCACTGCGAAGGTCAGATCGAGGGCAGTCATTTTAGCAGTAGACGTCCTCTGGAAATCTAAAGTGGTAACCTGTAAAGGTGTTTAAAAATGTATGTCGTTTGCTGCCGGTGCATGTTTGTGTGCAATTTTAAAGCACGTCGTGTTTGGTATCCATGTACTCGGCATAAGATCATTTTCTTTATTTCATCAAACATTTGGGCAATATAGGGTGTTTTGGTGCATTAAAAAAGAATGTGACCCCCTAAACCCCCGAGTCTCAGCTCTACAGGGTCTCCATTGCTAGCCCCGGGCGCCGTGGCGAGCACCGGGACCAATCTGATCCCGAGCTCCGCCGACCTACCTAGATTAAGGCTTACCTGTAGGTCCAAGAAATATCTCCTAAACCGTATAGGTTTAGGAGATATTTACAAAAAGACAGCCACCGCTGTCTATGGCGCATGCGCCGTAGACAGCGGCACGCAGGCGCACTGGGCAGGCCGCAGATCTCAAAAAGGGAGATGCCCTTATCACCAAACCTGACCAGCAACCACTCTGCTCTGTCCCTCTACCACCAGACTTCAGCTTTTCCTGTATAGCTTAACCACTTCAGCCCCGGACCATTTTGCTGGTCAAAGACCAGACCACTTTTTGCGATTCGGCACCTCGTCGCTTTAACTGACAATTGCGCGGTCATGCGACGTGGCTGCCAAATGAAATTGACGTCTTTTTTTCCCCCACAAATAGAGGTTTCTTTTGGTGGCATTTGATCACCCCTGTGGTTTTTATTTTTTGCGCTATAAACAAAAATAGAGCGACAATTTGGAAAAAAAAAAAACGCATTATTTTTTATTTTTTGTTATAATAAATATCCCCCAAAAATATATAAAGAAACATTGTTTTTCCTCAGTTTAGGCCGATACGTATTCTTATACATATTTTTGGTAAAAAAAAAAATCCCAATAAGCGATTGATTGGTTTGCGCAAAAGTTATAGCGTTTACAAAATAGGGGATAGTTTTATGGCATTTTTTATTAATAATTTTTTTTTACTAGTAATGGCGGCGATCAGCGATTTTTATTGTGACTGTGACATTATGGCGGACACGTCGGACATTTTTGGGACCATTGTCATTTATACAGCAATCACTGCTATATAAATGCAGTGATTCCTGTGTAAATGACACTGGCAGTGAAGGGGTTAACCAGTGGGTGGCAGTGTAGGGGTTAAGTGCTCCTAGGGGTGTGTTACTAACTGTTGGGGGCTGGGCTTTAATTTAGTGAACACTGATCTCTGCTCCAATCACATGGAGCAGAGATCAGCATCACTAGTTGCTAGGCAGAACGGGGAGATGCTGTTTACAACGGCATTTCCTCGTTCAGGCGCCCCGTGAGTTGATCGTGGGTATGCCCGCGGCGAATGAGTCCGTGGGACCCGCGACCAGACTCACGGGGGTCCCGACTAGCGAGCGGCAAATTTAAAGCGACGTACAGGTACGCCCATTTGCCTGCCCGTGGCATTCTGCCGACGTACATCGGCGTGCGCTGGTCGGGAACCGGTTGAATTACTTCCTCCACGCGTGGCCGGCGTCTGACGCAGTTTAGCCACGCCCCTGCATGAAAACAGCCCTCCTCCTCTTTCAGCAGGGGAGTTTTTGAGCGCCGACATCATGGCGGCCGCGTGCGGGGGTGGGAGTATTAAGGGGGCGGTGTTGTGGTGGTGGGGGCTGTAAAACGCCCGATAATTTTTTTTTTTTAAAGAAAAAAGAGGCAGCTGGCTGGAATTCAAGGGCAAAAAAACGCCAATCTGGGGCCCAGGAAGTGATCAGAACCCCCCTTCATACCTGAGGGTCTGAGTTGGCTTGAACGGAGAGGAGAGTGGAGCTTCTGCTGTTTCCAGCATCAGAATGGCGAGTGCTCAATACAGCCTCCAGTGGTGACACAGACATGACATGACAAAACAATACATGGAAGGAGATTCCTTTGCAGAAAATCTCCCCTACCTTTCCTCGCCACAGGGTTTTATCAGAGGTAAAAAACCCAATCTTTGCCCTTCACGGTAGGCTCAGAGACCTTGAAAGGAAACCTTCAGGAACAGGGGTACACTCAGGTAATACCGCAATCTCGGACCTGCGAGAAGACACTGCCAGTAAACTTTTATTGGCCTTACGGCCAAAAAGAACTGGATCCCAGGGCCCAGCATTTGCAAGCAAAACCTCGTGTCTTCGGATGACGAGGCCCGGGTACCATTCATTTAGTCCATTACAGAGACATCAGAAAGGATCCGGTCAGGATGGCTGGCTCTCAAAGGATTACTGCCTGTGGAGCTCAGTACACACATCCTTGCACGTGCCCAACACCTTAGACACTGGCGAAAAAACTGAGGACTCCCAGTGATGGGAAGGGTTATATGGGGGAAGTTCTTGCCTTAAGGGGCGTGCCAATGTCCAGCACCTGATACGCCAATATAACCCACATAGTTATTACTATGGCTCTGTGTCCCCTGATGTAAGAAAAGAAAAAAAATATTCAATGGGCTCAACAAGCCTCTCAGTAATTTCCTTGTGGTGTCCACTTTCCAAAATGGGGTCATTTGGGGAGGGGGAGAATTTACACTGCCCTGCCATTTTAGAACTTCCAGAAATGAGAGTCAAACTAAAAGCTGCGTGAATTCCAGAAAATGTACCAGTTTGTAGACTAAATTTGAGTTTATTTGATTTTTCTAACAACAAAAAGTGGAAAATATTTATTTTTTCGAAATTTTTGGTCTTTTTCCATTTATACCACAAAAAACTAAAATTGCACAGGCAATCAAATACCATCAAAAGAAAGCTCTATTTGTGGAGAAAAAAAAAGGACGCAACTTTTGTTTGGGTACAACATTGCATGATTGTGCAATTACCAGTTAAAGCAGCGCAGTGCCAAATTGTAAAAAGTGCTCTGGTCATTGAGCAGCCTAATGTTCTGGGGCTGACGTGGTTAAAGCAGAGTTTCACACAAAAAAGGAAACTCAGTTTTCTTCGGAACCCTCCCCCCTCCGGTGTCACATTTGGCATCTTTCAGGGGGGAGGGGGGTGCAGATACCTGTATAATACAGGTATTTGCACCCACTTCCGGAAATAGATATCCGCAGAATCTGCGGGTATCTACGCCACTTCCTGCCCCCTCCCCCACTATCTGCTGGGAAACACACGGATCCCAGAGACAGCAGGGTCTATCCATAATGCGCAGCGAGATTCACGCATGCGCAGTAGGGAACCGGGAAGTGAAGCTGCAAGGCTTCACTTCCTGATTCCCTTAGCGAAGATGGCGGCGAGCCGAGAGCCGAGCAACAGATCGGCTTCAGGTGCCGACATTGTGGGCGCGCTGGACAGGTAAGTGTCCATATTTTAAAAGTCAGCAGGTGCAGTATTTGTAGCTGCTGACTTAAAAAAAAAATTGGCGGAATTCCCGCTTTAAGACTGCCCACGGTACTTTTACTCTAATGATCCAGCATGTTCCGTGGGGCATGCAGCACGGTGTCGCTATGTGATCACAAGGTCATTAAACAGCAGCTGTGAGTGGCCCACAGCTATCACATGGTACCATGTGATTAGCTGTAGTCAATCATTTATCACTAGTAATCACAGCTGTCAAAAATATAACCCATTCATGACAGTTCAAAACATTGCTGTTAGTGATAATCACAGTAACAGCAATCAAATTGTAAAAAAAAAATAAAAAAAAACATTCCATGATCACCCCCAGATAAAGGAGAAAAAAAACTTTATAAAAAGAAATAAAAAAAATGAATATTTAACATAATGGTCACCAGTTAGTATCCCCGATCATTGTTGAACTTATGCAAAAAGAAATTGTGAAAGAAAACAAAAAAAAAAAATATATATATATTTTTTTTTATTTAATTTCCAAAAAATTTTGACAAAAAAAACCCTCAACTTCAAAAAACTAATTACTACTAAATACCTTGGACTGTCTACTTTCCAAAAAGTAGTAATGCCCACCACATATATACTGCGGCAGGGCAGCCCGGCTGCACAAAATCACAAATCTGTACATGATTTTGTGCACGCAGTGTAGGGGGTGTATGCGCAGCTGGCGGAGCTCCGCTTCCGCTGTGATTGGACACAGAAGGAGCCAATCAGCAGGTCTGGCGGCCATTGCGACCTGCCGATCGTTCAGTGGAGAGATGGAGCAGCAGTCTGCCTATGTAAACAAGGAAAAACGCCGATCTGTCAGGGAGAAAAAGAGATCTTGTGTTTCGCTGAAACATGGATCTCTTTTCCACCAGTGTATTCATCCCCCACACAGTTAGAAAGCACCTCCCTTGGACACAAATAAAAATGCACTGATTACTGCATAAATGTCACTAGCAGGGGAGGGGTTAACACTAGGGGGTGATCAAGGGGTTGCGTTCCCTAGTGTGTGTTCTTGTTCTACCTGTGGAGGGGTAGTGGGACTGACTAGGAGGAGACAAAGATCAGTGTTCATACATAGTATGAACACATGATCTGTCTCTTCTCCCCGTAACAGAACCGGTTCTCACTTTGTCACGAGCGATCGCAGGTACCCGGGGATCGTTGCACTGGGCACTCGCACGAGGAGCGCCCCCTAGTGGCCAAAAGGGAAGCGACCTATGGTAATATAGTTTTGCCCAGGGGAGATAACCTGCCGCAGTAAAACTGCGGAGGCTGGTCGGGAAGGGGTTAAAACAAAAAAAGACTCAACTATTTTCAATAAAAAAAATATATTTATCAAACTTCTACTCTATATGATTTTAAATAAAGAGATACAGGCTTCTAAACATATACTGTACATTCAATATACATTTTCACTGACCCAGGGTTAGCATCTGAGAACATGGTACAATGTAGGGACATTGGGTACAGTTCTTAAGGGGCTCATATTCCATCATTTACCATCAGACTTACCCTTGCTTCATGGCTGTGGTTCTTCCAGAGGCCTTTAATCATACCCTCTTTAGGACTGCTGTGAAATGATTCGAGGGTATATGGTATGTTCAAGATTTCAAACTCTGACAGGTAAATGCAGCACTTCAGATAATACCTTAAAAGAATTTAATAGCAAAGTGAATAAAGAATACAAAAAATAAACTCATACTTGCAAGTCAGAGTACTACAGTGGGTATAGAAAAGAATCAACCCCCCCCCCCCTTTAAAATGATCGCATTTTTTTGCTTTGCAGCCCGAAATGAAGACAGACACAGTAGCTGTATATACTAAGTGCAACGTATAACATCCAAGTGAAGGATATAACACCAAAATGTCAGAAAAAAATAAAAAAATTTAAAACAGAAACACAGTTGAAAAAATAGGATTTTTGTACTCACCGTAAAATCCTTTTCTCCGTAGTTCACTGACGGACACAGCTCCTTTATTCTTGACCATTGGGTTGTTGCGCCACCTTCAGGAGAGCACTAGGCAGAACATGTTAACATGTACAAAAAACAGAACTTTCTAGTTCCGCCCAAGGGGTGGTTCCCTTCAATAACAACCCTCCAGCCTGCTTCCTGCAGCCTCAGTACATCAACAAGTAGTATAATGTAAAACAATAAGAGGGGTGGGTGCTGTGTCAGTCAGTAAACTACAGAGAAAAGGATTTAACGATGAGTACAAAAATCCTATTTTCTCTTATGTTCACTGACACAGCTCTTTTATTCTTGACCATTGGGAAGTCCCCAAGCAGTATCATAACAAGGGTGGGAAACAGCATAAAAGAACTTCACCCACAAACAGAAGTGCTCCCTAACAAGGGAGTGACCACCTTATCTGACCGCATCAGAACTTGCGGTAACAATGCAACAGCGCATTATAAAGTAACTATTTTCTTTAAAACAGAAAGTAGTGCAGAATTTCAACATTACACGGCCGCCCGCAAATTTGCGGCCAAGCAGGCATCAGACGTGCTTACATCCACTCTGTAGAATTTGGTAAAAATGTGAACGAACGACTGAATCACTGCCTTACACACCAGAGTGACTGACGCTCAATGTCAGAAGGCCGATAGGCCCCATGGTCCTGGTGGAATAGGCTATGGTAGGAAAGGGGGGCACCTGCCCCTTCAAGGCATAGGCCTGTACCACATCTGTCTGACTCACCCAGAAACGGTGATCGACTAGACCGCTATACCTCTTTTTTGGACCAGCTACAGAAATTAACAGATCTAACTCCCGAAGGGGAGCCATGGCAGACAAATATATCCTTATAGCCATGATCATGTCCAGTGAATAAAGGGCTACCTCTTAGGATGCGTCACTTTAGGACACAGAGATGGTAACACAATACCATCATTGATGTGGAATGCCAAAACCACCTTTGGCAGAAAGGAAGGTTGCGAACGCAACACCACCTTATCCTTATGGTTAACCATATAGGACGACTTGCAAGACAAGGTCGCCAGTTTCGAAACCCTCCTGGCTGATGTAAGGTCACTAGAAAGTCCCCTTTTCTGAGAAAGAGTCAACAAGGAAATTCCTCTGATGTTCTTCAAACGGCGGTTTCTGAAGCGCCGATAACACCAGGTTCAGATCCCGCGGGGTAATAGTGGATGCACCGGAGGAACTCCCTGAACAACAGTACTCACTAGAAAGCGAGACGCCAGGGTCGCTGACAAAAGACAGCCAAGGCTGATATTTGTCCCTTAATGGTGCTTGAAACCAACTTCTGGTCTACTTCTCGCTGTAGAAACAACAGGATTCTGGAAATTGAATAGTTGCACGGATGCCATCCTTTCTCCTCACACAGAGATGTATGCCTTCTAGGTACGACAGTATATGTTCCGAGAAGAATATTTGTGTGCTTTCAACATAGTTGAGATCACCGAGTCCGATAGGCCTCGGTACCTTAACATCTGGCTCTCAACAGCCAAGCCGTTAAAACCAGTTATGGTAAAAACAAGATGGAGAATTGGACCTTGACACAGAAGGTCCTATCGCAACGGCAGTCGCCAGGGAGTCTTCACAACCAGGCATACTAGGTCGGCGCGTCAGGGATGCCAAGGCCATTCCAGGGCATTAGTATTACTGGAACCCCCTCTGCCTCCACTCTGCGTAGTAGACGTGGTAGTAGCTTTTGCGGGGGAAAGTCGTAGATCAGTCGGTACTGATCCCATGGAAGCACCAGTGCGATTGACGCGTCTGCCCAAGGATATCTTACCGTGGATACGAATGTCGGCCCTACCGATTGAGACGAGAAGCCAAGAGATCCACGTCTGGTGTGTCCCACCGCAGGCACAATAGCTTGAACATGTCTGGATGCAATGCCCAGTCTCCTGGGTCCAGCATCTGGCAACTTTGGTAGTTCGCCTGCCAGTTTCTTCCTCCCGGGATGTAATGGCAAAGAAGGCCAGTACACGTCGCTCTGTCCACTGCAGGATATGAGTGACGACCTGTGCTGATGCCAAGCTACTTGTTGCTCCTTGATGGCTGACATATGCCACCGCCGTGGCGTTGTCTGACTGGATCCTGATCGTACGCCCTCATGGTCTCATCGACTATGTGGAGAGGCAAACCTGAGTTTGAGCATATTGATCGGCAACTTGCGTTCCTCACCCGATCAGAGACCTTGGGTTGACTGTACTCCCAGTACTCCACCTCAGCCGGTCAGGCTGGCGTCTGTTGTGATCACAGCTCAATGCAGCGGTAGGAACGACTTCCCAGACTGAAGTGCCGGGGACCTCAGCCACCATAGCAGAAAGTCCCTGACTGGCTGGCTCACCTGAATTTGCCGATCCAAGGATAACAGAGATATGTCCCATTATGTAAATATTTCCTTCTGCAAGACTCTGGTGGAAAGTGGGCTTAAGGTACTGCCTCGAGGGAGGTCACCATGAGGCCAGAACTCGCATGCAAAAACGCAGCGACGACCACCTGCGGTTCAGCGATAGGTTTACCGCGGTTCTGAGAGTCTGCAGTTTGTCTGAAGGGAGAAAACTCTTGCCTCCATGGAGTCCAGCGGTAAGCCTAGGCACTCCAGCGCTGAATCGGTATGAGCAACGACTTTTTTAGGTTCAACAGCCACCCAAATACCTGCAGGGTTTGCATGGCGATCGCCACATCCTTCTTTAATTTTGAGGCGGAAGCTGCTCTCAGAAGGAGGCCGTCCCAGGAACGAGTGCGATCTCACGTTGTTGAGACAACACCAAAATTGAAGTCAATACCTTGGTAAGGACTCGGGGTGCTGAAGCCAAGTCAAAAAGGGAGAGCCACAACTGGTAGTGGGCTTCCCCGACTGCATTTCGCAGAACCCTCTGATGCCTGAAGCATATGGGTATGTGCAGGTATGCATCCTGGATGTCTAAGGACGCCAGGGAGTCCCCTTGATGGAGTGCAGTGACTACTGAGAGAACTGATTCCACACTGAGCCTCTGTACATACAGCAATTGAGACTTTTAGATCCAAGATTGGACGTACCCCTTCCTTCTTTGGGGACTACAGATTGGAGTAGAACCCCTGGAACCTTTGCAACACCAGAACAGACATTATCACCCTGAGGTTTAGCAGGTCCCATACTGCCCCCATGGGGCCTCCCAGCGAGCTGTAAGGGTATGCTGGAAGGGAAGATCTGTTTGTTGGCCAGGAGAGGAACCCTATCATGTAGCCAAGGAAATCAGTTTGCAGACCTATTGGCCAGATTGTCGAGAGCCCCACTGAGCTGCAAACTCCCGAAGGCGACCTCCCCACCCGTATGACTGGCGGGGCAAACCTTCATGCGGTAAAACTGTTCTGGCTTGTTAGGCTTGCGGTTCCAGGGACGCTTTCGTCCCCAAGGATTGTCCTGTTGGACTGGGAGCGTTTTGCCGAAGTCCCAAACGGAAAAGCCTCTTTTGAGCGGAAAATGAGGGCCTTTGCCTGCGGCGTGACTCCTTAGTCTTCCTGGCCTGTGGGAGCAAGGTACTCTTCCCACCCGTGACATTCTTAATAATGTCATCCAAGAGCCGCTCACCAAGGAAGGGTAAATCGTTAAAGCTTTTTCAAATGCCTGGTCCGCCAACCAGCCTTTCAGCCAAATCAGGCGCCTCAGCACCACTGTTGATACCGAAACCCTGGATAACAGAGGAAACTTATCCAGAGCCACGTTCCAAACGTACTTACAACTGCACACTAACTGGTCTGCTAGGTCCATGCAGACGGAGTAGCCTGCTGCTTCTCAATTTTGCGGTGAAAAAGTTTTGCCCTTTAGTAAGTGCCTGTGACACAAGTGCTGTGGTCAGTACTGGTCGTATTGCTGACCCCCAACCGTAAATAAGGAACGGGTGACTGCCTCGGTTGCTGCCTGTGGGGTCCTAGAACACAGGAACCTCTTCTACCGGGATCGCAGTTACATTTATTTAACCTGGATACTGGGGGGTCCACAACCTGAGGAACCGACCCTTACTTAGGAAGGCTCTCCTCAAGGGGGTAACGTACCGCCATGCGTTTTGGGACCTAAAAAGATCTGTTGCGGTCGCCCCCATTCCTGTAACTGAACTTATCGAATAAGTCAGATACGGAAACACCTTAGGTGTGCGGGCTGGCTTACGGGACCCAAAAGGGACCGCTACCGCAGCAGAGGAATCTGCTGTGTCCTGAATTTTCAGGGTATCACGCACAGCTGTGATAAGTAGTCCAACAAGCGCTTTGTCGTGCGTGGACCCCGACGGGGACTTATCCTCACTGTCTGATCGGTCCTGGTCAGCATCATCTGAAGCAACAGAGCAGGGGCCGCCAGCCTCAGCAGGGCCCGAGTCTGCGTCAGAGCTCTTCCCGGAGGATGGGGGGGGGGGGGCAGGTGTCGCTTTTTACCACCTTTGCACCCGTACACCGCCTCCACCCTGGCAACGCACATTTCAAGGATCGTCGACAAAGCGTCCAAAGGCACTGTACTGTTTGCAGACGAGCCGGTTGCAATTGCAGGGAGTTCTGGGAAACAAACACCAGTTTCTGAAGCCATGCTGACCCACCCTTGGGGACTCAGGACAGGTGCACAGTCCCAGCCCCCTAGCTGCTGCAGACTGAGGGGCCCCCACCGCAGGACTCACCACCCTGACCGAGTTCTGCGCTGTCCAGCTAGGTGTGCCTGTGTCCTGTGTCAGCTCCCAGATGCTTGTGGGAGAAAACCGCGCTGTGCTGAGCCTCAGGGAACAGCGCTGAGCATGAAAAAACGTGTTTAGGCTACAAAAAAATGGCCACCGAGCGTCCAGTATAAAGGACATAATCACAGGGAAAACAGCTGCCGAACTACAAAAAAATAAAATAAAAATGGTTTCTGACCATGCTTTTCCCTGGTCACACCAAAAATGGCCGCTGAGCACTGTATACAGAGAGGGACAGTGAAACACAGGCAGAGGAAATGGCGGCAAACAGCACTACAGCGTTCAGCAGACACAGACCTCCAGACACCCAGGGGAGAGGCCCCGACATCAAGGGCACAGTCCCCTGCCCAAGGTGAGAGCCCCGCAGGGGGCCCCTGTCCATGTGGCACACACACCGCTCAGCAGCCCATGCAGCTTCCCCCACAGGGGGGGGGGGGAGGGAAGATAGGCACAGGGAGAGAGGAGAGGGACCCCCCCGGAATCGACCTCCCAGGGAAAGCCCAGCTGCTCAGCCCCACGAGGCAGGGAGAGCTGTACTTACCAGTCCAGATGAGCTGGGAAAACATTCCATCACAGACCCACTCTCCGATCAGTATGGGGTGGCTGCTGGCCCAGCACACTGACGCAGACATCAGTAGCCTGGTTATGTATGTGCCCCGGAGCCTGAAGGGCATGTCATGGCCGACCCAGTGCGGAGCTCTGGTCTGCACACGCTCGCTGGCCAGGCTGGGGAGACTACAAGGATAAGGGTATCCAGCCTGTCACCCAGCCGGCTGTTGATAGCAGATCACAGGATGTTAATCTTGCGCAAAAGGCAAACTTCTGCAGAAAAAATCCACGGGCCAATGGGCCTGCAGGGTTCCTAGGTCCTTCTTCACTAGGCAGAAAAAAACTGAGGCTGCAGGAAGCAGGCTGGAGGGTTGTCACTGAAGGGACCGCCCCTTGGGTGGAACTAGAAAGTTCTGTTTTTTGTACATGTTAACATGTTCTGCCTAGTCCTCTCCTGAAGGTGACCCAACAACCCAACGGTCAAGAATAAAGGAGTCGTGTCAGTCAGTGAACAGAAAAGGATCACCCCCCCCCCCCCCCCATGTCAGTATTTTGTTGCACCACATTTTTCTTTAATTACAGCCATTAGTCTGTTGGGATATGTCGCTACTAACTTTGTGTGCTTTGGGTCATTGTCATGTTGAAAGGTAAACATTCTTCCCATTGACAACTTTCTGGCAGAGGGCAGCAGATTTTCCTCAAGAATTTGATTGTATTTTCCCCCATCTATTTTTCCTCTATCTTGACAAGCGTTCCAGTCCCTGCTGCAGAGAACCCCCCCCCCATAACATGATATTACCACCTCCATGCTTTACTGTAGGAAGGGTGTTATTTGGATGGTAAGCTGTACTGGATTTCTGCCAGATATATATTGCTTGGTGTTGAGGCCAATGTTTTTGATTTTTTTTCCCCTGACATGTTGGCGTTAGATTTTTCACTTGGATGTTATAAATTGCACTAGTAAATACATACAGTATAAAATGTGAGTATTTTAAAGGGGGAGGGTGATTGTTTTATATAGCCACTGTATAGGTTTAGATCTATGTACTGTAGGATGATCCTAAATATATTAACAGAAAACATGTAATGACAAATACTGAGGGTGTTGACCTGCTACTGAGAAGGCTAGATCCCTGGCTTCTGGTCATAATACATTCCGAGATACTGCTACTTGTTCGATGTCAGTGAAACAAATTGAACTGGGGTCACTAGATCAACATGACAGGCAAGGAACGAGTATAGAACAGAAGAGATTTACAATTGCAGCTGCAATACATTCTCATGGTAGGGAACCCCACACCGTGGTTTTTTAAATACAGTACAGCTTACCATCCAAATAACACCACACCTACAGTAAAGCCTGGAGCTGGTAATATCCTATAATGGGGGCATTTCTCTGCAGCAGGGACTCATTGGTTCTGCCCCCACCAAAGCACCTTGATGGGGACAAGGGCCTCTTCGACAACTCTGGGCTGTGGGTGTCTATGGGCAGGGGGCCCCCCCAGGTCCCCCCCCCCCCCCATGGGCGGTTGTTGTGATTGATGATCGATCTACATCAGGGGACTTTTTATTTTAATAAAGAATTATCAAAATTGTGCCCGTGACCCAAAGCACCCCCTAAAATGAGGGCATGTGGCCTGGTATGATTGGGGGGGGGTGGGGCGGAGTGGTTAGGGGGCACTTACTCGTCCACCACAGGGCTTAGAATGCACACTGCATGGCACTCGGCAGGCGAACATCCCGCCACACACCACGCAAATTTGGGTGCAATCAGGTGATGTTCTGGGCGGACTCTTGCTTGCCTCAAACTGTTTGCCCAACTCACAAGCTGTATTAGCTCAGTTTTGTGTCCATAGACTGGGAAATCATAAGCGTAATAGTAAAATAGCAGCTGCAACTTGAAAAGTATTTATTAAAATTCCATCTAAATACAACACAATTCCAAAAGGTACAGTCAGATGCCACAATCAATCAGAAATAGCTCTTAGTATTTAAATACAACAATTTCCTAAAATGTAGACAATCACAGAAGATAAAATACAGGATCTGTGTTACAAACGACTTACTTTACTTGGTCCATAGATTTTTTGACAAGCGACACGACAGTCTCTGTGTCAGCTAAATGGATCAAGCACTGTAAAGCTCTACTTCTGTGTGCAAATGTCAGTTTGTTTTCACCAATAGGCTGTTAAAAGAGAAGGCTTCAATAACGAGGTTCCATTCATATTATATAAAAATTTATATGCAAACATTGACAAATGCCATGTAGTGAACAAACTATTTGGAAAGATCCAGATCAATAACACTTGCCCATGTCAACAGTACTGTAAACAAAAGTTAAGTATTTGTAAAAACCCAGGTAAGAGCAAAATAAAAATTAAAGTGGTTGTAAACCTCAGACATGAAATCTGAACAAAGCATATAGTATTTCAATAGTGTTTACCTGCCTCTCTCCACAGCACTAAGGTCAAGTTCACACCAGCTTCAAAAGCAAGCATGTTATGAATGTTTTTGAAGCTCCATGAATGCCTGCCAAAATTGTATGCAGTGCCCAGTTTTGTTCACATGGTTGCATAAGCATCACGTCAAAACCGACCCGTTTTCCAAGCTCTGCCACTTCCTAAATCCTTCCATTGATGTTAATGTAAACACGCTGCAAAACGCATGACAAACACCCTTATAGCATTTACAACACATTTGAGATGCGTTTAGAACGTTTTACTAGCTGAGATAATACAAAATTCCATACATTAAAAGCGCTAGCCAGATGCCTTTGTTTTTTGTTATTTTAAACACCCAAGAAACACACCGTTAACGCATTATGTTAATTGGCGTTAAAAAATTCTTTGCGCGTCTAAATGAGCCCCAAGTGTAATTTTTCACTGCTGTCTAGTTCCACTGTTATCAGCATAAGTCACTACTGACACGTTTTCCTGACACCAAGAGCTAAAAAGAAGACAGGGAGGGACCTCCAGCTGACTGACAGCCTCAGTTCTGTTCATGTGTGCTGTGTAAAGGCATGTGTGTCCCTTCCCCCCAATCAACCCTAATATATATATATATATATATATATATATATATATATATATATATATATATATATATATATACATACGTATCTTAAAAATATTTGTTTGTGACGACTAAACAATCCACATGATCAAAAAAAAAATTTTTTTTTCTTCACGTGGAAAAAGAAAAAAAGTCCACTGCCACAATTCTTTTTTTCTGAGGAAGTCCATGTAACCAGACACAGAGGCGAGGTCTACTGATGCAATCACCATGCTACCTAGAAGTCTGCATGCAACTCCCAGTGCTGGGGAGATATTATGGAGTACATACACCCACATTCATACAGGTAATAGCAATGGGAGAGGTGAGCGATTTTAACCACTTGAGATCCATGCTATAGCCAGATCGCTATAGACGTTGTCCCGTGCACGCGTTGCGCTCTGTGATCAGCGAGTCAGGAGACTGTCAGAAAGGGGGTAAAACCTTTCCGGAGCTGAAGTGGTTTAAGTGCTTCAATGTGTAAAATGGTAAAAACAATAATTTTTTTATTGTATTTATTTACCGTTTTCCACATTGAAGCACTTTAATTCATAATTCTTGTTTTTTTACACAAGATATTTTGAGAAAGTTTGTATATTAGTATTGTTTGTTTCTATATTGTACACCAGAGTATTGTGCCAGCAGCTTCCTTTATTTTAGACATTAGCGCGATAATTTACTTTTTTTATTCTATTGTAAATGATTGTGTTTAAAAGTTCAGTTATTTGTAAGCAGTTTAAACTTTTTATTTTTTTCTCCCATCTGTTCATATTTATAATGATGAATCAAATTAAATCACTTACAGACGTAGTAGAAGTTGCAATTGCATACAGCATTCTTGAACTGAAATCTACAGGGTATGGCTGGAGAAGATATATAACTCTGTAAATAAAAATATTTAATACATCTTTTTAAATTACTAGGAAACCAGCATGATCTGTAATGCTATACTAATTTAATGCATTTATAGTGTACGGGAGTGACCTAGAATATAGGAAATGTTATTGGGGTGCAACTTTGGAATATTTTTTGCCACTCTATAAATCAAAAGCAACGATCAACTTAAATTTAGGACTTCTGTAGAAGTAGTAAAAAATTATAGAACACAGCATTATAAGTACTGCACTAGTAAGATTTTACAATAATTGTCTCAAGTTCCTATTTAGGCTAAAAAATCCTACCGATTTTAATATTAGGCTGGCAAAAGTCAAAAACTATGTCCAAACATATAACTAATAATGTCATCTGTATTCTCGGTCACTGAACAGCAAATTCTTCAAACCCATTAAAGTGTTACTAGACCCACAAAAGTAAAATCAGTCTGTATATGCAGTAAAGCATATTTGTTATGTTCACTGTGGAACCTAAGGGGCTAATCTACAATGTGTAAACAAGCTGTTTGATCCGGTTTTCTCTGATCCTCCCCTTCCTTCACGTCCCCAAAACATCTGATCATGCAGAGGCAAGGGCAAGCTGCACTGTCCAGACAGAGTGTCAGGGGTCCTACAGCCTCATTAGGACAGTCAGAGGAGATTGAAAACTCCTCCTACAAGCTTTAACCAGACACTGACAGAAGTCAGAAGACTGCTTTAACTGCTGATAAAAAAAAAGCTATTTAGCAGTTTATATTTACTAAAACGAATGCATTTCCATGTTCTTTGTATTGTGGGAGACCAGATATAATGAATGCAGGGACCTGGGTTTAGTAACACTTTAAAACTATTCTTATTTCTCTTTGTCCTCTTGCCTGCTCTCATCTGCTGGCTTTGCAACCTGATTACATGTACTTGGGTTTAGCAAATCCCAAGTGTGTGTATATATAGACTATTCCTTTTAGGGTTTGCCGTTGTGTTATATGGAACTTTATGCAACTAATCCTCTAGCTTCTATATCCAACGACTGTCATTCTGTTCCTACATTTTGGCCTGAATCTTTTCTTCCTGACCTCAACTTTGCTTCATATATTAATCTGCTGCCTTGACCACTATGTTAAGACCAAATACCTCTGTTCGTTTCTTATAGAATGTCACTCTGCTGATCAATTATTTACTTTATGATCACCAGATGAGGAAGTCTCAAATCACCAAATTGTCCACTAGGAAACCCATGCCTCCTTGCAAGTGTCTCTGGTGACAACGAAGTGGCTGTTGGAAGTCTGTACTGTGGTGAGGATCCCTTACACATGTGAAATGAAGAAATCCTTACTTTTCTAAGACAGTTGCTCAAGTCCTGGAATCCCCCAGTTGCTTTTGGATGCTCATAACAATACATCAACTGTACTGTTTTGAGTTATCTCAGTGAAAAATAGCAGATGAAACCACATTGCCATACAACATACCTACTGAGGTCTTCATCTCCTTGTACATCACCAAATACATCTTTGTCTTTCTAGAAAAAGAAGATGACCTATATTAGTTAAAAAAAATCAAGTTTAAACAAATAGAAGAAGCAGTCCATATATAGCTTCAATATGCCGTGAAACAACTCATTGTTTCCTATGTTGACAACAATGCAAATATAACCAACTACAAATCAATATTTTTTACCTCTATATTTCTACAGAATGTCATGGCTGGCATTATTGTAATAAAAGTTCCCATTGGGGGGGAGATTTACTAAAACAGGTGCACACAGAATCTGGTGCAGCTGTGCATAGCAACCAATAAGCTTCTAGGTTTTATTGTCAAAGCTTAATTGAACAAGCTGAAGTTAGAAGCCGATTGGTTACTATGGACAGCTGTACCAGTTTTAGTCAATCTCCCCCATTGTATACTGTAAGTAAAGAAGCTATCTTTCTGTGTGGGGGGAAGTTGCATACATACACAAATTACAATTCAGGCAGTATACGTTATCTGCCATTTTTCTCTCTGTGCAGCTCTTGGGACCTTTCATCCATCATCCCCTGTATCCAGCTCCTAGAACCCCTCCACTTTCAGCTGCTAGAATCTCTCGCCATTCCACCCTGTGTCCTCAGACCTCTCACCCTTCCTCATAGTGTGAAACTCCTAAAACCTCTTAAAATCCCTATGTGCACTCCTTAAAGCGGGAGTAAACCCAGTTTCAAAAAACACTTACATTCCCGGCATGCCGGAAATGCTAACTTTCACATTGGTTGCGCTCTCCACCAAACTTTCAAACCATCCAATGGCTGGTTTAATAACTGATCACATGTGCAGCATTATGGCAGTTGAAGAATCATTAGAGGCCAAGATGGAGGCTTCCTTGACTGAAAACGATAGAAGTGTTTACTTCCACTTTAAGGCCCGTACACACGATCAGACTTTTTGACAACATGCATGCAAATTAGTTGTTTTAAGGCAACATCTGACCGCGTGTACGATTCATTGGACAAACTTTTTCGGTTTTCATCTGACTTTTGTTGCCTGTGAGAACGGACAAACTTTTCGACAACACAAGTACAATTGCGTGTACATAAAACCATAGGACTTTACAAACACGCATGCTCAGAACAAATGCAAAAGTTCAGACAACAATACAGAAGTTGACCAAAGGTGGCGGTAAAGAGCTGAAAAAAAAACACGTGATTTGGTGAAAGTTGCTTGAAAAAGTCAGATCGTGTATATACTTATATACTGTATATACATCCTAAGTTTACGGGCAACGCCCTTTGTACAGAACTTCACGGGAAAGTTTGCACAAATTCTGATCGTGTGTATGAGCCTTTAACCACTTGAGATCCGCGCTATAGCCAAATGACGGCTACAGCGCGGATCTCCTTTTCCGGGACGACGTCAATAGACGTAGTCCCGTGTACGAGCGGCCTGCGCGCCCCCTGAGGGGTGCGCGCGGCGCGCTCTGTGATCGGCGAGTCCATGAGACTCGCCTGATCACCGATCCGTGCAAGGGGTCGATCCCGACCCCTTATCACGTGATCAGCTGTCAGCCAATGACAGCTGATCATGTGATATAACGGAGCCGGTAATCGGCTATTATTCCTCCTCGCGCTGACAGCGCGAGGAGAAAAAAAAAAAACCCGATCACCGGCGGCCGTGATCGGGACATCAGTCCCGATCACGGCCAGCAATGCAAGCGCCCACCTGCCCCCTGCCAGTGCCCACCTGCAGTTCCACCCAGCAGTGCCCATAGTGCCACCCAGCAGTGCCCACAGTGCCACCCAGCAGTGCCCACAATCTGCCTCAAAGGTGCTGCACCCCAGTGCCACATATCCGTGCCCAGCAGTGCCGCCCATCAGTGCCCAGCAGTGCCACCTATCAGTGCCCATCAGTCCCATCTATCAGTGGTACCTATCAGTGCCCATCCGTGCCACCCATCCATGCCATCTTATCTGTGCCCATCTTTGCCCATCAGTGCCGCCTTATCTGTGCCCATTAGTGCCGCCTTAACTATGCCTATCAGTGCCCACCAATGCAGCCCATCAGTGCCCACCAATGCAGCCCATCAGTGCCCACCAATGCAGCCCATCAGTGCCGCCTAATCAGCGCACTTCAATGAAGGAGAAAAATTACCTGTTTGCAAAATTTTATAACAAACTATTAAAACATGATTTTTTTTTGCATCTTTTTTTGTTTATTTAGCAAAAAATAAAACTCCGAGCTGTAACTAAATACCACCAAAAGAAAGCTCTATTTGTGGGGAAAAAATGATAAAAATTTCATTTGGGTACAGTGTTGTATGCCCGCGCAATTGTCATTCAAAGTGCATCAGCGCTGAAAATTGGTCTGGGACTGAGGGGGGTTTTAGTGCCCAGTAAGCAAGTGGTTAAACTACCCCTCTGAAGCACCTTTCAAGCACCTCATCCCCTTCTGTGTGCAACTTCTGAGATCTTTCAGTCCTTCCCAAACATTTTGTACACACATGTAGAACATTGTACAAAAAAATATTGCTTTCAAATCGATCGTACGATAATCTGATTGTTAGTACACAGCTGTCGTTCGAAATTTTAAAAAGGGACAAGCACGAAAAATTCTCGTACGATACCAGATCATACAATTTTTGTTTAATCAGCACAGTTTTTGTCTGAAAACACAATACATATACAATACAAACACATTACATCACTTCCAAAATTGTATTCTATCCACTGAGAATTTTCCTACTTTAATAACTTATTCCTTTTTCGATATGGAGATAAGTATCCAAAAATAAATAAATAAATGGAAGATCATTTATCTAATAATCTCATTGTGTGTACTAGGCTTTAAGTTGCTTGTTCTTCTGTTGCTATTTGGTAGCTGTTGCTCCCCATTTTTCACTGTAATCTTGCTCTCTCTCACAACCAAGACAATCAGACAATTATAATTGAGTACAGAATGCAAGTTACATGGAATCCAGTACCTGAAGGTTATGTGCAGGCGAGGCCCATTATGACCAGTTCAGCAAGAGCTGGATGCGGTACAGTCCAAAGCCAGGGTGTGGGTGACTGCATCAAAGAGCAGCAAATCAAAGGAGAAACTCCAGCAACAGTGTAGACAAAAGTACTTACTGAAGAAATAGAGCAAAGCAGAAAAAAAAAGGTGCTAGTGAAAAGTTAGTATTAAATACAGCAGAGCTGAAAAAAAGACTTGCATCTTCCCAGCAAAAAAATGAGGCAAGCAGGCAGAAGTAGGAGAGGTAAGAAGAAAGATTGGCTGTGTCTAAATGCGTAGAGCAGGTGGGGAATAGGGGGAGATTTTGGTTAAATCTGCTTGAATGCTGTAAAAAAATGCTGTAGTCATTTGAATAGATTTTTGGAAAGGCCTGGAGGGTAGAGACTCAAGAGAGCATGTTATGCTAAAAAAAGGGAGAAGCCCACTAGTATAGAAATGATCTAAAAACACTCCCTCCCAGAAGGTCGTGCTACATGGGAGACTCCAGTTTTTATGCAAGCAATAAGGAGATCACAGAGAAAAGATGGGAGGGACCTGTGTCCTGTACTTCAAGATTTAGAATATACAGGTACATTAACATTTTTATTATCTTAATGATACAGTACAGGACACAGTGAATTCATTATTTGACAATTGGATGTCCCCAAGCAATAATTTTAGGTTTGGGAAACAAATTGCTGAAATGATAGCAATAGGCTCAAACAGCCACCTGGCAAACCAACTGTTTTAAAAAGGAAGATGTGGCAGATTGCCAAAGATAACAATCCTGATCCTACCTAAGGTAAATTCTAATATATTTGACATGTCATCAGGCTGGAAGGAGAATAACAATCTAACACAAGGGGAAAATAGCCCCAGGGATGCAGGAACCAGCTTCCAGGATACTTGACCCCAATGTAACTTATGAAAAGAAAAAGGCCTCAAGAAGAAATGAGGGCAGGCCAAGACAGAGCTAGGACTATCAGGGGCAAACTGAGAAAGAAGGTAACTTCTTGCAATGAGAGTGCACATGAAGTGCAAAAACCAAGGTGTTAGGAAAGGAATTAACAAGTTTGAACTAAGACTTGCAGAGTAGCAGAGCTAGGTGTTTGGTGATTCTAAAAATAAGTTGTTGCAGCATGAGAAAATGGTAAGTTCTGGGATGAGGTTCCCTATTGTCACACTGGGTGAGAACTACCACACAAGATAGATTGCAGAGCATAAAATAAGTGGGCTGCATACTCCAAGGAAGGAAGGGAGCACAACCTAGATGTTGGGATGTGCCTAACTGGTGATATCAGATGCCAGGAGAACGCAGCAAAAATCTGCAAAGCAGTTATATAAGTAGAGAAGCAGGCAAGTCCTGGGATACCTACAAACTGCATGTGGTGAAAGAAAAACACATAAGGGGAGCACCGAGATCAGGCAATATGACCTTTTCCAGTACTAATTTGGGGAAAGGAGTCTGGTATTGGTATAAAAAAAAAATTTTTTTTTACCTTTGTAGGTAATGGAGCAAAATGGCTTCACAGCCTGTCGAATGAAGAAAGGGCATTTCAGAGCTCAGGGTAGAGTTTAAGGGTTGTACGCCAAGAAGATATGCAATGTGGCAATATGGAGTAAGAGGTAGGTTCACACCACAAAAAATGCACTCCAGATTTGTTCCGGATGCGTTTCTGCATGTGTGTTTGTAACGTGTTTTTGGTGCGTTCCTGGATGCATTCCAGGTGCTTTTACTTTACTGGGGACTGGTGTGTTTTTGCTGCGTTCTAGTGCAGTCTGGTGCATTTTTTTTTATGTGTTTTACTCTTCAAATTCAGATTCTGATGTCAATAACGAGTCAGTCCTAAGTAGTGGAACACTGACAGACTCAGAGGAGGAAGATATTCTGCCTGTCAAACGAAGGCGTTTTGGTAAGGAGGCAGTGGCATCCACCAGCACCACAGTACCTTGGCAAGAAAGGCTAAGTACCAGAGAGGTGTCACCTTAGCCCCAAAGGGTTAGGACCCATGCCAACATTCCCTATGCCCATCAGAACCCCTTGTGGCTTCCTCCTAACTCAGGAGAAGCCAACATACCCCCTTTCACTGCCCAGCCAGGAGGACACAGAGAATTTTTCCCCAATCGATATCTTTGATTTCATTTTTACAGAGGACATACTAGCATCAATTGTGGCCCAGTGCAACCTCTCTGCACAACAATTTATTTAGAATAATCCCACATCCTATTATGCCCATCCCTACGAGTGGAGAGTGGAGAGACCCAACAGTGGAGGAGTTTAAGATTTTTTTGTGCCTCACATTCTGTATGGGACTCACCCAAAAAAAAAAAAAAAAAAAAAAAGAATTGCGCTTCTATTGCTCTCCACCCCAGAAGGAATGGCCCCATCCAAAAGCCAACATGCGTCCATGAATATAATTTGTTCATGGGGGAGTCTACTTCAACTACCAAATGCTCAAACCTTACTTTTTTGGTATAAAAAAAGTAGCAATTCATTTTTTTCATTTGGCAATATACAACTCTTATATAATTTACTGCAACTCCACCCAAAACCCCCAATCCTTCCTTGGCTAGCAGGAGGAAAATGTCACTGCCCTTTTAGTCCCGAACGGCCCACCAGACCAAAACATTTGATCCGATGTTCTTTGAAGATTCTCGGAATGCCACTTTCCCGATAAAATCCCTCCCAAACAAAAGGTCATAGATGTCAGAAAAAACATAAGGTGTGTACCAGTTGAGGAGTCAGAAGGGACACATCATATTATTGTCCCCTAGTGTCCTTCCCAACCAGGCTTCTGCATAGGTGACTGTTTCCACCAAAACCATACTTCAGTAAATTATAAGTGAAGTATGGTAAACGCAATCCTCAGTTCCTGCCATTTACCTTCATACCCCTTATGCCACTGCCTGCTCTGTAACTGACCCTGGTTTGTTATTCGACTACGCTTCTGCCTTTCCGATTCTGTACATACCTCTGCCTGATCTGGATCTGTGGTTTTGCCATACTCAAAGGAGTAGCAGAATGTATTTTGGGGTGTCATTTTTGCTATGTACATGCCATGTGTTGGAAATATCTTATAAATGGACAACTTTGTGTAAAAGAAAATGCGTTTTCATTTTTTCTTCCCCACATTTTTCAAAAACGTCTTGAATTGATTGCATTGCCATCAGGTGGCAATCAAATACCTTTGGTATAAATGTGCTACACCCTACAAATCTATAAATGCTAAAAATTGGGAATAATGGACTTTGTAGGCACGTATAAAAATAACAAATTTTAATAGTTCACATAAAATTCATAAATACACAACACATTTAATTCTAAAAACATATGGGATACAATGGTTTTATCCTTGAGGATATACTTAAGTCACACACATACTAACCTGGGACAGGTAGGGCTTTGCTGGTTACCCTCTTCCTTTTTCAGTCAAAGCTACTTGTTAAAGTGTGTGAACACATGGTTAAAGACCCTGGAAAGACCAACTCTGTTTTTTTCTATAGATTAGCAAGTATCTGGTTTAAGGCGATGTGAACAGTACTGACTACATATCAACCGATATGTGAGCATGGGACCTAGTATTATAGCCTATTCAAACTCTAATTGAAGCATTTATTAATACTCATTTAAATATTCTTTACATTCAGTTACTTTGTACATCCCCACATCCTGACACATGTACCTATTTTGTGGCTGTCACCCAGCACCAGTGTCCCCAGTTGTCACCTCCTTTTGCAAGGGGGCTCTCTTGTGGTCATGATCTCCCTGGCGTAGGTAAGCGTTGAAACTCTGTCTAAGCACGATATTATTGGTGAGTTCATATATAGTTTTGTATACACATGCATACTTGTACTCTAATACCAGTAATGTGTATTGTATTCTATTTAAAGTATGTCTTTCCAATTAGAAATACTGAAGCTCCTAAAAGAAGCGTCAGTTCAGGTCGCAAAACATGTAGAGCGAGCAATTCTTTTTAATCTATGAGGACAGTGGAAACAACCAAGAGGAATACATACACCTCAGTGCGGACATTTTCTCAGTATTGCCCCACAGGAAATATATGACTTAAGTATATCCTCCAGGATAAAACCACTGTATCCCATATGTTTTTATAATTAAATGTGTTGCATATGTATGAATTTTATGTGAACTATTAAAATGTGTTATTTTTATACGTGCCTACAAAGTCCATTATTCCCATATGCTCATAGAATGCCTGAAGTTGCTCCCTGCACGTTGGGCCTCTGTATGTGGCCAGGCTTTGAAAGTCCCACACATGTAGTTTCGCCATACTCAGGAGGAGTAGCAGAATGCATTTTGAGGTGTCATTTGTGGTATGCACATGCCATGTGCTCTCATAACCATTGGGTTGTTCTGCCCTATTACTACCGTGTTTCCCCGATAGTAAGACACCCCCGATTGTAAGACGTATCGGGAGTTTCAGAGGGGTCGGCTAATATAAGCCGTACCCCGAAAGTAAGACATATGTCTTACTTTCGGGGAAACACGGGGGTATTGCCGCCTCCAGTGACGTACGGTACTAAGAGTGGGGCGGGGGGTGCGGGCCGCACCGGGTGCCACACCGTGGGGGGGGGTGCCAGGCCAGCCTCCCCCTCCGACTGAAGAGACAGCGCCGTTTTGATCAGTCTCGGGCAGCGGCTGTCACTCACAGGCGAGCAGAGTGAAGCCGCCTCCCCCTCCTCTTGTATGGCTACACAGTGCTGTGTATGGAGGAGGAGGAGGCGGCTTCAGTGAAGCCGCCTCCCCCTCCTTCATGGACAGCACTGTGTAGCCATACAAGAGGAGGGGGAGGCGGCTTCACTCTGCTCGGCTGTGAGTGACAGCCGCTGCCCGAGACTGATCAGAACGGCGCGACGCAACCACAGAGAAGGGGATTATTGTGCCAGTTCCCGGATCACTGCCAACAGGTGTCACTGGCTCTGTGCCCGGGAAAAGGTCAGTGCTGGTCATACAGAGAGAGACCAAGGAGGGGGAGGGTGTGAAGAGATTCTCTGCAGCTCTTACCGTATTATGTAACCGCAAGATGCAGCTGAGGAGGACTACAAGTCCCAACATACCGGGCTGTGTGGGCTTACAGTTCTCCTCTGCTGAGCATAGCAGCTTTGTATGCTTGGACTTGTAGTCCTCCATAGTGCAGCCTTGCATGCTGGGACTTGTAGGCCTCCTCTGTAGTACAGTGCAGCCTTGCATGCTGGGACTTGTAGTCCTCTGTAATGCAGTGCAGCCTTGCTTGCTGGGACTTGTAGTCCTCTTCTGTAGCGCATAAAATGCATATACACTAAAAAAACACATTTTACACAGTTTTTTTAGCTGTCAGTGCCCCTTTAACTGTGGGATGCGGACGGTTAGAGCGGGATGAGTGGAGGGATGTGGAGGCCGCGGGAGCAGCAGTAATGTTTTCCGTGGTCCATCAGGACCATGGACAACATACCGTACAAAAACACGCTGTGTGGGATACTGTATGGGGCTGTAACCCTATGAGAGACGGTGATATGGAACCACAAGCAGTGCTTATACCGTATGCTATATTTTAGCCCCTAGACATGAGCGCTTCCGGTTCCAGTGGTAAAAGGAAGAGTTACACCGTGGAGTATAAAAAAGCGATTGTTGAAGAATCTTGGGGCAAAAATGTGTTGCAGTTCTGCAAGGAGAAAATGTTGGATCACCGACTGGTCCAAAAATGGCGTGCAGAATACACTAACCTGAGTGAAAAAGTGGAGAGTGGAATGGCTAAAAAGCGCAAGATTGGATGTGGTCGGCAACCAATGTATACAGAGCTGGAAAGCCTGGTCTCTGAGTGGGTTGCAGACAGGAGAGCAAAGACATTGGTGGTGACCAGGGCTCAGATTCAGGAATATGCCCTTGCAGTGTCGCCACAGTTTGACATTTCCCCTGAACAATTCAAGGCATCACAGCACTGGGTGGATAACTTTCTTGAACGCAATGACCTGTCTTTGAGAAGATCCACAACCCTCTTTAGATTGGAAGATGCTGAGATTGTTAAACGTGCATTAGCCTACAAGAAGTTTGTGGATGACATTGACTTCTCTAAATACAGTCTTTGCAACATGATCGCCATGGATGAAACTGCCTTGTTCATGGGCCAAGCAGCTCAAACCACCATTGATCAACGAGGTGTCTCCTTAGTGTACGTTCCCTCCACCGCTTATGAAAGTGCACGTGTCACCTGCATTTTGACGATTCGTCTGGATGGCACTAAAGCAACACCGCTACTCATTGCAAAGGGCAAGAAGGAGAAGATTGAGCGGGTTTCTGGCATTTATGTGCTGGAAACTGAAAAAGCCTGGGCCACACAAGATGTTATAAGAAAGTGGCTTGATTTAATGCTGCCGCTTGTAATGCGCGGGAACAAAAGAGGGATGCTGATCTGGGATGCAGCCAGCACACACCGCGCCAAAACCATGAAAAACTTCCTTCATGAGCGGAGAATCTACCAAATCATGATTCCTGCAGGGATGACGGCTTATCTTCAGACTCTCGATATCGCCATTAACAAGCCGTTCAAGGACTATCTGCGTGTGGAAATCAATGACTACATTGAAAACCGAATGGAGAGAAATGTACGTGGGAACTTTGTGAAGCCCAGACTGCCAGAGATTGTTAACTGGGTGAAGAATTCTTGGAATAAGATCACTAACACCTGCCTTGCAAATGCACTGCGAGCTGGCTACCTGGACAAAGCCTGCTCATTTCAGGACAGTGCCGTTGCTACCCATGAGAAATATGGGCCAATGATTCGGCAAGAAATGTCGTCCCGAGAGTCCCAAGAAAATCCACAGGAACCTAAGAGTGTGGATGTTTATGATGATATTCCTGAGGATGATGACATGGTTGTCATGGAATAAATCTGTTTTATCTTCCAGTATTCCACTGTTCGTTCTTACCATTTTTCATTGTTTTACATGTTATGCAATGTTGTAACAAGACATTCTTGGCACTTCCATTTATAAAACTGTTTTGTGGTGAATACAATACTGTTCAGGTTGTTAATAAATGTTAATTTTATGGTTAAAACAAAAAATTCGACAATTTTTTTCCAATATAAGACATACCCCGAAAGTAAGACAGTGGGGCTTTTGGGGATAAAAAGAAAGTAAGACACTGTCTTACATTCGGGGAAACACGGTAGGAGATACTAGGCATTAGTTGTAATAGAACACTCAGAAATCTTCGTTCCACCCAGGGGGCGGTCCCTTGGGCAACAACCCTCCACCCTGCCATGCAGTCATCAGTACGTCAACAAGCAGTATAACGTAAAGAGAAAAAGGAGGGGCGGGTGCTGTGTCAGTCGGTGAATTACAGAGAAAAGGATTTTAAGGTGAGTACAAAAAAAATCCACAAAAAAATATTTTCTCTTATATTCACCGACCGACACAGCTCCTTTCATAACCATTGGGACATCCCCAAGCAGTGCCAAACGAGGGGTGGGAAACAGCATAAAAACTTCATCCAAGGCAAGTGGGAACTAGTGAAACTTTACCCACAAAAAAAAAAACAGTGCGTGGAGGAATCCACCACATAACCAGGGTACCCTCAAGAGGAGTGACTACCCACAACCACACACAAAAACTGCGGAATGTAATGCAACAGCGCATTAACTTAACTGTACTATGTTTTTATCGAAAAACCAGGAAAAAGGGAAATATATTGCATATTCAATTGCAACTATACGTCCGACTGCAAAACAGGCATCAGCCGATGCACTGACGTCTACCTTGTAGAACTTGGTAAATGTGTGGACAGGCAACCAGGTCGCCGCTTTACACACCTGAGCAATAGACGCTTGGTGTCGGAAGGCCCAAGACGTTCCGATTGCCTTAGTGGAGTGGGCTGTGACCGGAAAGGGGGGCACCTGCTCCTTCAAGGCGTAAGCTTCTACTACAATCTGTCTGATCCACCTGGAAATGGTGGCCGACGAAACCGCCATGCCTCTCTTGGGACCAGCCACCGAAACGAACAGCGAGTCTGACTTCCGAAAGGGAGCAGTGGCAGGCAAATCCACCTTCAGAAGCCAAACCACGTCCAGAGCGTGAAGGGCCACTACCTTAGGGTGCTTCGGCTTAGGACACATGGTAATAAAATGTCCTCATTAATATGAAAAGCAGAGACCACTTACGGTAGAAAAGATGGTTGCCGACGCAACACCACCTTATCCTTGTGGATAACCAGATAGGGCGACTTGCAGGACAAGGCCGTCAGTTCAGAAACCCTCCTGGCTGATGTAATGGCCACTAGAAGACCACTTTCTGGGAAAGAGTCAACAGGGGAATCTCCCTATTTTCAAATGGCGTTTTTTTAAGGGCCGATAACACCAGGTTCAAATTCCATGGGGGTAACGGTGGACGCACCGGAGGGACTACATGTCGTACCCCCTGAACAAAGGTACTCACTAATGAGTGAGACGCCAGAGGTTGCAGAAAAAAAAAAAAAAAAAAAAAAAGAAGACAGCCAAGGCTGAAATTTGCCCCTTAATGGTGCTTAATGCCAATTTCTGCTCTACTCCTTGCTGAAGAAACAGCAGGATCCTGGATATAGAAAAGGAGCGCAGATGCCATCCTTTCTCCTCACACATGGAGATGTAGGCCTTCCAGGTACGCTGGTATATCTTCCAAGAAGAAAATTTAGTGCTCTCAACATAGTTGGGATCATCGAGTCTGACAGACCCCGGTTCAACACCTGGCTCTCAATAGCCATGCCGTTAAAGCCAGCGATTGTAAAGCAGGATGGAGAATCGGACCTTGAGACAGAAGGTCCTCTCGCAACTTGGAGTCTTTCGTCGAGCAGAGGCCCTGAGCCGACTGAACCCCCATCACTCCACCCCAGCCAGATAGGCTGGCGTCCATTGTGATCACTGTCCACTTCATAGGTCGAAACAATTTCCCGGACCCGAACGATTTCCACGTTGCCGCAGCAATGCCAAAACTGGAGCCAATACCTTGGTAAAGACTCGGGGAGCTGATGCCAGACCAAAAGGAAGAGCCACAAACTGGTAGTGGGCTTCCCCGACTGCAAATCGCAGAAACTTTTGATGCCGACGGCATATGGGTATGTGCAGGTACGCATCCTGGATGTCCAAGGAGTCCCTTTGATGGAGCGCAGCGACTACTGAGCGAACTGATTCCATTCTGAACCTCTGCACTTTTACAAAGTGATTGAAGGCTTTTAGGTCCAAGATTGGACGCACCCCTTGCTTCTTGGGAACTACAAACAGATGAGTAGAATCCCTGGAAATATTACGAAAACAACCACTCTGCGACTCAGCAGGTCCCTTACTGCCCCCAAGAGGGCCTCCCGGCTAGCTGAGGATAAGGGTATGCTGGAGGGGAAAAATCTGTTTGGCGGCCAAGAGAGAAACTCCATCTTGTAGCCTGAGGAAATCAGATCGCAGCCCCATTGGTTGGACAGCCGAGAGGACCACTGGGCTGCAAACTCCCGAAGGCGACACCCCACCCGAGATATGGGTGGGGGCAAACCTTCATGCAGTAGCACTTTTATTCGCAGGCTTGTTTGCAGTTCCAGGGACGTTTTTGTCCATCCGCGGTCGTCCTGTCGGGCTGGGGACGTTTTGTCGAAGCTCCGGGCGGACAAAAAAAGCCGTTTGTGAGTGGAAAAAGAGGGCCATTGCCTATGGCGTGGCTCCTTAGCCTTCCTGGCCTGTGGGAGTAAGGTACTCTTACCACAGGTGGCATTTTTAATAATGTCATTCAAAGAGGCTCCAAAGATCGCGTCGCCAAGGAAGGGAAGATCTGTCAGGGCTTTTTGGATGCCTGGTCAGCAGCCCATCATTTTAGCCGAATCACGCACCGCAGCTGACACTGAAGCCCTGGATAACAGAGGCAGAGTATCCAGGGCTGCTTTACAGATGTACTTAAGGCCTTGCACTAGTTGGTCTGCTAGTTCTATGCAGACAGGAGAAGCCTGTTGCTCCCCCAATTGGCGGTGCAAAAGCTTTGCCCACTCAGTGTCTGCGACACAAGTGCGGATGCCAGTACTGGTCGCACGGCTGACCCCCACAACCGTAAACAAGGAATGAGCCACTGCCTCGGCCTTCCTGTCCCTGGGATCCTTGAATTCAGGAGTGGTTCGGGATCGTGGTTACTTTATTTAACCTGGATAATGGGGGTCCACGACCGGAGGAGCTGACCATTTTTTGAGAAGGCTCTCCTCAAAAGGGTAACAAACCGCCATGTATTTGGGGAACCATAAGGTCCGTTGCGGGCGACCCCATGTAAATGAACTTGTCAAAATAAGTCAGATACGGGAACACCTTAGGTGAATGTGCTGGCTTGTGGGACCCAAAAACCGCTTCATCGGCAGAGGGATCTGCTGGCTTCTGAATCTTCAAGGTATCACACACAGCTGTGATAAGTGCTTCAACAAGCACTTTGTTGCGCACGCACCCGGACGGGGACTCATCCTCACTGTTCGAACGGTCCTGGTCAGCGTCATCTGACAAGACAGAGCAGGGGTCACCAGCCTCAGTAGAACCCGAATCTGCGTCAGAGCTCTCCCCAGAGGACGGGGGGGGGGGGGGCAGGGGCCGCTTTACTGCGCCCTTCTCGCCCACGCACCGCCTCCATCTTAGCAACAACGAATGGAGGACTGCCATCAGGGTGTCCATGGGCACTGCGCAGTCTGCAGGTGACCCGGTAGCAACTGCCTGGATTTCGGGGGAAGAAACACCAGTTTCTGAAGCCCTGCTGACCCCACCCGGTCTGCCACCCAAAGGGGACTTAGGACAGTGACAGTCCCACCTTCCTTACTGCCGCTGGCTGAGGGGCTCTTTCTTGTCGGAAACACCACCCTGAAGAGTTCTGCGTTATCCAGCAAGTAGTGCCTGTAGTCCATGTTGGCTCCCAGGTGCAGAGGAACAATGCTTTGTCGGTAGCAGCAGCTGCAAATGGCGCCAAAACCACTCTGAAGTGTGCTCAGGCTTCAATAAAATGGCCGCCCAGCGACCAGCACATAAAACACAGGGAAAATGGCTGTGAGAGCACAGGAGCACATGCTGCCGCTAGAGAACACTAAAAAATGTGTTCAGGCTTCAAGTAAATGGCCGCCGGTGTCCTGAATAGGAGATCACCAGGAAAATGGCCACTGAAGCCCAGCAGAGCATGCTGCTTTTGCCCACACCTAAAATGGCCACAAAGCAGCTCCATGAGGTACAGGGAGAAAACTATGGCAGTGAACACAGCGCTGTACAGGGCATAAGCAAAACCTCACAGACATCTTCCAGGGGCATGAAGAACAGGACCCAGGACACAGCTAGCCAGCGCACCCCCCCCCCCTCCAGGTGAGAGCCCCTGCATAGACACACACTGCTCAGCAGCCACATGCAGCATCCCCCCCAGAGAGGGGGGGAGGGAAGATAGGGGCAGAGGAGAGAAGAGAGGGAGGTGAGGGATCCGAAATCGACCTCCCAGGGAATTCCCAGCTGCTAATCCCCACGGAGGCAGGGAGAGCTGTACTTACCAGTCCAGATGAGCTGAGGAAACATTCCATCACAGACCCACTCTCCCATCAGACATCAGTAGCCCGGTCATATGTATTCCCCAGAGCATAAAAGATCACCGACCAGTCCCATTTCCCTGCTCCAAGCGGACATTAAAATCCTTGCTAAGGTACTGTCGCTGAGATTGAACAAAATCATCCTCTCTCTAATACATGTCGACCAGGCGGCATTTATGCCGGGTCGTAATACATCCTTAAACTTACGCAAGTTGTTTATTAACCTGAAAGCCGCGCATAGGGAGGCAAGATCTCTGGTAGTGGTAACCTTTGACACGGCAAAAGCCTTTGACTCCGTGGAGTGGGGGTACTTATGGAAATGTCTCGAGGGGTATGGCTTTGGCCCTAAATTTATTAAATGGATGCAACTTTTATACCAGTCCCCAGAGTGTAAAGAAAATAGACAGACTATATACATCTACATATTGAACCCCTTATATCCTGTGTGAAAACTAAGCTCAGGATTTGGGCTCACCTGCCACTGGGGGTATGGGGGCGCATAAACTTAATTAAGATGATCTTACTTCCCAAAATTTTATATGTGTTATGGCACTCCCCAACTTACCTGCCTTTGAAATATTTTAAAACTCTAGAAGCCCTCCTTAAACCGTTTGTATGGGGTCCTAACAGACACAAACTGGCGTGGCAGGTACTTAAAAACCCAACTGACCTGGGAGGTATGGCGTTGCCGGATTTTAACTTATATTATATCGCGTCCCAGTTATCCCAATTGTATCACATAGACAAGACAGACAGAGAGCGGTTCCTCCAGTTAATGCACCCCAAGTGGGCCATATGCACGAAAGATTCACTATATGCGATAATAGGCTCCGGAAATTCTGGCTTGCGGAGTGGGGAGAAAGCCTTATTGAGACAATACAGGCGTATATGGGGATTCCCCAATATAATGATTTCACCCCATTATGGCACAACAGGACCCTACTAGAGTCCTGGCGAATCCTGGACGTGGATTGCATTGCATTTAGTGGTGCATGGGACCCTAAAAACCTTTCACGCAGTCAAGGAGGAATACAATCTTCCTGCCCACATGTTCTACAGATAGTTACAAGTCAAACATGCAATCCAAAACCAATTTCTCCCGTCCCCTCCTCAGCCTCCTCCAAATGTAATCATGGCAATAGTCAAAAATACAGACCCTCAAAAACTAATATCATCATTCTTTAAATATGCTCTCCACTCCTGTCAGAACTAAACTAGCGTATAGCCTTAAGCCTCGCTGGGAAAGGGCTGTGGGACCCATAGAGGACGAGGAAGCCTTGGAACTTTGTAAGGAGGTTTGGCTAAAGCTCTCGGACAGACTGACCCAAACCTATATCATCCATCAGGCATACCTTACGCCTCTTAGGGTAGCCAGATACAGAAACTCTCAGTCCACTCTGTGCCAAATGTGTGGGAGGGTGACGGGCACATTCATCCACCTCTTATGGTCATGCTCCAAAATACAGGGACTTTGGACACAGATAGTGAGATTCCTTCAAGACAATATGGGCTCTCCAGCCACACTTGACCCAAAAATGTGCCTCCTAGGACTCCTGCCAGACTCGACTGACAGGTACACAAAGGTATTTCTGCATGAGACGCTATTCATAGCGCGTAAGGTAATAGCTAGGAAACGGATGAGGACTTGCCCCCCGAACTTAGCAGACTGTGGAAGGCCGAAATAAACAATACCCTCCCATATAAAAAATGTATATACACCAATAGAGGATGTCCTGAGATATACTATAAAATTTGGGACAGGTGGCTGCAAGAGTCAGACACTTGCTCATAACTTGACCCTCGCACGACGCACGGGTTGGTCAATGACATGTGGATCACCAAGCCCATGAGTAACAAAGCGAGTCACAAAATACTGAAACCATGTACTTATTTATTCCATGTATTCCATGGATACGCCATGGTGTGATGATAAAGACCTGAGATGTGGACACTACTGTTGTTTGAAGTTATGTATGATATGTACTATACCTGAAAATGTACACTGTAGCATGTATGCACTGTAAACAAAATAAAACCTGTTGATTTAAAAAAAAAAAAAAAAAAAGCTCACCGACCACCTCTGGAGCTGAGGTTTCGTCGTGGCCTGCCGAGCACATACCTGCGGCCTGCACACAATCGATGGCGGACTGGGGAGATTGCAAGGATAAGAGTATCCAGCTGGCTGTTGATAGAAGATCACAGGATCAATCATGTTGCACAAAAAGTCACGCTTCTGCATAAAAGGGCATGGACCGATGGGCCCGCAGGGTTCCTAGGTCCTTCTCCTTCACTATGAAGAATAAAACTGATGCCTGCATGGCAGGGTGGAGGGTTGTTGCCCAAGGGACCGCCCTCTGGGTGGAAGTAAGAGTTTTGATTGTTGTATTACAACTAATGCCTAGTATCTCCTAGTAATAGGGCAGAACAACCCAATGGTTATGAGAGGCGCTGTGTCAGTCGGGTGAATATAAGAGAAAAAAGGTTTTGCCTTTAGCAATACTTTAAAAGCACATCAAAAGTTCTTAAAGTATAAACTGCACCCCAATCTGTAAATAAAATTAAGGGCCTTTGGAAAAAAAGATACTTGTACTTACTACAGCTTGTGGCAAAGTAGTTGGACACAACCATTTGTCAAGGAGAAGGTCTCGAATTTTGCTCATACTCAAGTTGTTCACTTCAGCTATTTGCTTTGCTGCGGTATGTATGTCTGGAGAAATAAAAAAAATGTTCTTAAGTTTAAGAAAATAATTTGTGATGCATTTCAAATGTTTATGCTACTCAAGAAAGATTTTTACAAAGTGCTCCTTTTAAAATCTTGCATAGTAAAAATCTAAAGAGAATTCATTACTTAGAAACATGTATAAATAACACTAATTCACAATGACTGAAAACATAAAAAAATTTATTGTACAAATACAGATCCCAGATATTTAAAGCGGAGGTCCACCCTAAAGTGGAGCTTCTGCTCATTGGAACCCCCCCCCCCCCCCCCTCCGGCACCACAATTGGCACCTTTCAGGGGGGAGGGGGGTGCAGGTACCTGTACAGTACAGGTATCTGCACCCACTTCTGGCGTAGATTCTGCAGAAGCTACGCCCCTTTCTGCAGAATCTACGCCCCTTTCCGAAGGTCCCCCGCTGCCTGCTGGGAAACACACCAATCCCAGAGACAGCGGGGACCATCCTTATTGTGCAGCACGACTCACGCAGTAGGGAACCGGGAAATGAAGCCGCAAGGCTCCACTTCCTGATTCCCATACCCAAGATGGCGACGGCAGCACCCGAGAAACGATCGAGAGATCGGCTTCGGGTGCCGACATCGCGGGCGCGCTGGGCGGGTAAGTGTCATTATTTTAAAAGTCAGCAGCTGCAGTATTTGTAACTGCTGGCTTTAAAAAAAAAAAAAAAAAAAAAAAAAAAAAAAAAAAAAGGACTCCCGCTTTAAAGATTGCCATCAACCATATTTGCAAGGACTTATTGCTCACCAAGGATTGTTTCACACTAAGCACTTTTCACACTAAAAAACTTTTTAATTAAAAAAAAAAAAAAAATGCTATTTCCTCCAAAAATTTTTTTTATAATTTTCCAATGCACAAACATTATGTCTTTTGTTCAGCACAATTATTATACATAATACTCACGTAGGTGACAGCCAGAAATCTCTAGTCAATTATAAAGACTGCTACAACGTAGCAATATAGTAGATCTTTTGTGGTATCAATATATCATTTGCTATTATACAGATTTGAAGAGAATGAGCTGTATGGTATAGGTCCAGTAGGGTGGTACGTTAAAGAAGGAGATGTGCTCTACAGTGCTACACACGTATCAATTGAATTCAGCCAACAGTCCCAGACATTGTTTTATTTTGCAGAGCACCCTCTATTATTGTTGACAAATTTTTTATAGGGCAATGTGCTATTAACGTCAGTTTTCCAGTCAGATAATCTAGGTGCGCACTGATTAAATTTTTAAATATTTTATATATAATTTTTTTGAATAATTGCACAAACATTGTATGTATAATATGATTTAAACACCTTGTGACCACATCACAGAATTTTAAGCACAAATCATATACAAGATTACAAAAATGTCTTTATTTGTTGAGATAGCGCTGGTTATACATATACACTAATATATATATAATACTACGTATATAATGATATCTACTCTTAAGCGGGGCATTAAAGTGGAACTTCCGTTTTAAGGCCTCCTCCCTGGCTCCTGTTCATGAAATTGAGCTTTTGGGAAGGGGGAGTAGGTGCCTACTCCCACTTCCATTCTGGTAGCCTTAGGTGATCGGAAGCAGACGTTCTCCCTGCGAATTCTGTGAAGCCGCAAGCTGTCACAGCCGGGTGCCCCTAATTGGGTAGGACACGGGGAGAACACAGCTTGGGTGAGTGCACCGCTGGATCATGGGACAGGTGAGTGCTGTTTATTATAAGTAAGCAGCTACAGATTTTGTTGCTGCTGATTTTTAATGAACAAAAATATGACTGGAACTCTGCTTTAGGTAGAAAAGTTTTAATATGGATACTTGATTAGTCAGACCTGGATAATCTCTGCCTGTTGGATTTCGTATCCTTTCTTCCACACTGCTGTGCTCATATAGCAAAACTATGAGATTGGCCGGTTTACCAATCTGTTTCAAAAAATCAGGTGTATTTAGTTTGTGCGTTATCAAAACATTTTCTGTGGCTGACCGCTGGTATTGCACAGTGAGCTTCTTTATTAGCACTTCCGCTCTTTCATGAGCCTCCACCTTAAAGGTTACAAAAAAGAAAAGAAAGAAAGAAAAAAAGATATATATATATATAAACTGATTCACAAACAATCTTTAAAAAGCAGTATGGTTACCATTTGTCATTGATTTTGTTTGTTTTTTGTTAATATGCTCAGTTTTTTAGTTGTAACCATAATCTTGAATTTGCCTTATTTGCTGTCTGCTACAAATTATTGCATTGCTGCCATGTGTTACTGTAGCTTAAACTAAATAAATGTAAACTGTTAATAAAATATAATACCAGTACTTCATTTGTTCATATGTTTCCTTGCATATCTATCGGATCAAAAAAATTATTAACCCAGGCAGGTAATTTTTCCTGCAGATGGGACAACATTTTTGAAGCCAAATTTTAGCCTGAAAATGCAAGTTCAAAATAATTTTTAAAACACACAAAAAAAACAGCTTTTGCAATATTCACATTCAATCCAGATTCAATCTTCTGACTGTAGAGTGAAAAGAGTAAAAGTAAAAGTAATTCAGCAATGAGTTAATCTCCTGTCACTCTGCTGTCTCTCCCCATAAGCATGTTCTGGGCCAGCAAGCCATCAAATTCAGGTATTTACAATAATTACTGGAGTTTAAATAATAGGATTTTTGTACTCAACGTAAAACCCTTTTCTCTGAAGTTCATTGACGGACATAGCAGCTCTTCTTGACCTCAGGGTTATATTGCCCCTTTAGGAGAGGACTAGGCAGAAAGCGTTAAACAGCAAAACTTGCACAGTACTGCCCAGGGGCCGGTCTTACTGGCTATAACCCCTCACACTGCATCCAGCAGCTCAGTTTGTCAAAAGCAGTACATACATAAATAGGAGGGGTGGGTGCTGTGTCCGTCAATTAACGTCAGAGAAAAGGATTTTACGGTGAGTACAAAAATTCTATTTATTCTATTGTTCATTGACGGACACAGCAGCTCTTCTTGACCTTGGGGACATCCCCAAGCAATGTCAAAGAAACGAGGGGTGGGAATAGCCAACAAAACTCCATCCATAACAACCAGAACTCCTCAATGGAGGAGTTGAAACCTTAAACAGCCGTCTGCAATACCTTGCGGCCGAAGCAAGCATCCGAACATGCGCTCACATCAACCTTGTAAAATTTAGTGAAAGTGTGTACAGACGACCAGGTCGCCGCCTTACACACCTGGGAAACGGACGCTTGATGTCGGAAAGCCCAAGAGGCATCAATTGCCCTGGTAGAATGTGCCGTGACAGGAAAGGGAGGCGCCCGTCCCCTTATGGCATAAGCCTGAACTGCAATCTGTCTGAACCACCAAGAGATGGTGACCGATGAGACCGCCAGTCCCTTCTTCGGACCAGTCACTGATACAAGCAGCGAGTCCGACCTCCGAAATGGAGCTGTAGCAGACAGATACACCCGCAGAGCCCAGACCACGTCCAAGGAATGCAAAGCCACCTCTTTGGGATGTGATGGCTGAGGACCTAAGGACGGAAGCACAATGTCCTCATTTAGATGAAAGGCTGAAACAACCTTTGGAAGAAACGAAGGCTGCGAACGCAGCACTGCCTTATCCTTGTGGAGGATCAAGTAGGGAGACTTGCAAGACAAGGCTGCAAACTCAGAAACCCTCCTGGCAGATGTAATAGCCACTAGAAAGACTACTTTCTGAGAGAGTGTCAATAAGGGAATCTCCCTAATGTTTTCAAACGGCGGTTTCTGAAGCACCGAGAGCACCAGATTCAAATCCCGCGGGGATAGCGGTGGTCGAACCGGAGGGGCCACATGTTGAACCCCCTGAACAAACGTACTCACCAATGAAAGAGTCGCCAAGGGTCGCTGCAAAAACAGCAGGATCCTGGAAACTGAATATGTACGTGGACGCCACCCATCTCCTCACACATGGAGATGTACGATTATAAATCTTCAGAGAAGATGACTTTCGTGCCCTGAACATGGTGGATATTACCGAATCCGACAGACCTCGGTCCCTTAGCACCTGGCTTTCAACAGCCATGCCATTAAAGCCAGTGACGGTAAAGCAGGATGAAGTATTGGACCTTGCGACAAAAGCTCCTCTTGGGCCGCTCTGCCCACCGCAGGATGTGAGCGACCTCCAGTGCTGCAGCCAAGCTCCTTGTTATTCCTTGATGGCTGACATATGCCACTGCTGTGGCATTTTCCGACTGGATCCTGACCGGACGTCCCTGCAGCCTCTGTGACCATGTGGAGAGGGGCCGTCTGATTGCCCAAAGTTCTAGCACATTGATCGGCAGGTGGGATTATTCCTGGGACCACCGACCCTGGGCTGACTGTATGCCCCAGACTCCCCCAAACCGGTCAGGCTGGCGTCCGTTGTGATCACCCTTGAATGAAGAGGAAGGAATGACTTCCCGGACCGAAGAGCCGGCGACCTCAGCCACCAGAGCAGGGAATCCGAGACTAGTTGGCTCACTCGGATTTGACAATCCATGGACAATGGAGATTTGTCCCGTCTTGAAAGGATCTCCATTTGGAAGACTTGAGTGTGGAATTGAGCATACGGTACCGCCTCGAAAGTATGTACCATGAGACCCAGGACTTGCATGCAAAAACGCGACGACCACCTGCGGGACACCAACAACTTCACTGCAGCTTGAAGAGTCTGCAGCTTGTCCGAAGGAAGAAAGAGTCTCGCCTCTGACGAGTCCAAAAGAAGCGTTGAGTCAGCACCAACACGACTTCTGTAGGTTCCGTAATCAACCAGACTCCCGAAGAGTTTGCATGGTGATTGCTACATCCTCCCTTAATTCTGAGGCGGAAGCTGCCCTCAGAAGGAGGTCGTCCAGGTAACCCACCATTGCGATCCCTCACTGCCTTAGCAAAGCCAAAATTGGGGCAAGCACCTTGGTGAAGACCCTAGCTGTCGATGCCAGGCCAAGGAGGAGAGCTACAAATTGGTAGTGCTCATCTCCTGATCGCAAATCGCAGAAACTTCTAATGCTTGATGCATATGGGGACATGCAAGTATGCGTCCTTGATGTCCAGGGATGCCAGAAAATTCCCCTGGAGTGCAGCGACCACTGAGTGAACGGATTCCATTGTGAACCTTTGCAGTCCCAAAGAAGGAAGGGGTCTGTCCGGTCCTGGACCGCAAGGCCCTCAACAGATTTGTGAAAGTACAAACAGTAGAATCCCTTTTAGGCATCGGTAAAGGTACTATCACCCCTTGCAGCAGCAGGTCCTGTACTGCCCCAAAGAGGGCCTCCCGATGAGCCAGAAGAAGTTGGTTGGAGGGAAAGAAAAACTATCTTGTACCCTGAAGAAACCAGTTTGCAGACCCACTGGTCGGAAAGTAGGGAGGTCCACCGGACTGCAAACTCCCAAAGACGACCCTCCACCTGAGAGGCGGGCGGGGGCAAACATTCATGCGATAACAAATTTTCTCGCAGGCTTGTTTGGCTTGCGAAACCAGGTACGATTTTGTCTCTCAGCAAGCACCTTGTCGGACTGGTAAAGCTTACCTACCGACCCGGGCAGACGAAAATAGTTAGGTACCTGGTAACTCTTTTTCTAAGAAGTCTTCCAGGGCAGCATCCGAGAGATAGGCTCCTCCTATCTGAAACAGGAAACACATTAGTCCACCATTATAAATTTCACAGTCTTACCTGTGTGCCTCAGTTGTATTAAAGCACTGAAAGAAATGTCAGTAAGCTTAAAGCTCCCCCGTTGTACCTGGAATTTGTCGTTTCAAGGGTGGGAACTAGTGCTGCCCTGGAAGACTTCTTAGAAAAAGAGTTACCAGGTATCTAACTATTTTCTCAAATAGTCTTCCAGGGCAGCATCCGAGAGGATGTATCAAGCAATACTTACTAGGGTGGGGATAGAGACTGGAGCACCTTGCGACCAAATGCCTGGTCTTGGTAGGACAGCTAGTCTATACAAAATAGTGCCTTGCGAAGGTACTGAAGCTCGACCATGTCGCTGCCCTGCAGATCTGCTCTTGAGTTGTCCCCACTTTCTCTGCATCCGGGGTTGTCCAAGCTCTGGTTGTGTGTGCTCTGATCCCGTCAGGAGGGATGAGGTTTTGTGCCTCGTAGGTCGTCTGTATGGCCATTCTTATCCATCTGCTGATATAATTTTAGAAGCCTGCTTTGTTGACTCCTGCATAGAGGACAAAGAGGTTGTTCTTTGCCAGTCCTTCGTTCTTTCGAGGTATGTCACGAGTGTGTTTCTTACATCTAGTTTGTTGTAAGCGTCTCTTTTTTTGCTTTCCAAACTTTTTGGAAGGAAAGGGATGATGATATTTTGTGTTATGTGGAATGTTGAAGAGACCTTGGGTAGGAAAGCTGGGTCTGGTGAGAGAATTATTTTGTCTAAATGTATAAGGCAGTATGGTTCCATCATAGACAGGGTTTGGATTTCGCTCACTCTTCTGGCCGATACTAGGGCTACCAGAAGTGACGTTTTTAGTGTGAGGTTTTTGTCTGAGCTGTCTTCAATCGATTTGAATGGAGGGGAGAGAAATCCTATGAGTATCGTGGACATGTTTCAAGTTGTAGTTCTATTTATTTTAGCCGGTCTAGCTCTTTTGAGTGACATTAGGAATCGCTTTATCAGCGGATCCTCTGCAACTCTGGTATCCATTAACGAGGAGAGTGCTGCCACTTGTAGCTTCAGCGTGCCTAGGGAGATATTTTTGTCTGCCCCATCTTGCAGGAATTCCAGAATTGTTGAGATTATCCCTCTGTTGGAAATTGGTTTGTTTCTGATCCAGGAGACAAACCTTTTTCCTCACTTTCTCCTTTATTGCCATAGTCACTGGCTTTCTGCTGTCTAGGATGGTATTGATCATCTTATCTGACAGTCCTTTATTCTTATCCTTTCAATTACCAAGCTGAGATCTTCAGGATTCTGTGGTTCGGATGGTTGACTGGGCCCTGTGATAAAAGATCTGGCCGGTCAGTCAATGTCAGATGAGGTTGGATGCTGAGGTTCATCAAGTGGCTGAACCATGCCCTTTGGGGCCAATGCGGTGCTATTAGTAACACTGTTACTCTCTCTGTCTTTATTTTTTGGATCACTCTTGGTATTATGGCAGTTGGAGGGAATGCATAACACAGTTCCCATCTCCAGTTTTGGCTGAAGGCATCTACTGTTACCATCTGTGGGATCTAGTGAGAAGAATGTTGGTGATTTTGCATTCGCTTTGGAGGTGAACAGATCTACCTTGGCTATTCCCCACATTCAAGTGATTTGTGCGAAGACCGATTGGTTCAGTGACCTCTCCGTCTTCCGGCTCAGGAAGTCCGCCGGTCTATTGTCAGTCTTTCAGGTCAATGCCTGATATAGACCTTATGTTTGGTTTGGTTCTGCCCATAGCAGAATTGTTTCAGTCAGCCTCATCAAGCTTTGGTACTTTGTCCCTCCCTGTTTAGGTATGCCACAGTCGTGGCATTGTCCGATTGTATTCTTACGTCTCTCCCGTGTATTGCTGGTTTGAATGCTTCCAATGCTTCCTCCACAGCGTTCAGATCTCATGTTCGAGGAGGCTTGGGACCATCTGGAACTCCATTTTCCCTGTGTGCAAAAGGTCCACCATGTGTGCCCCTCATCCTAGGGTGCTGGCATTGGTGGTGATCCTGACTGGGAAGGATTGAGCCCATTTGCGCTCTTCGATGTATCAAACTGGATGGAGCCACTATTGGAATGTTTGTTTGACCGTCGTCGGAACAGGAATGGACTTGTCTAGGGATGAGTGGCTGCCATCCCACTGGGACAGAATGTAATTCTGTAGTAGTCTCATATGGATCTGCACCCATGTGATGGCTGGTATTGAAGCCGTCATCAGCCCTAGTACTGCCATTCCCTGTCTGATTGTAACGGCATTGGTCCCTCTTAGAGGTTACGGCTTGCGTTATGTTTGCGCTCTTTTTTCTTCTGTTAGGAAGATCTTGGTTAGTCTGGAGTCTAGTACATAACCTACATATTCCACTCTCTGGCTTGGGATCATCTGTGATTTTCTGCATTCACTATCCACCCCAGGTTTTGCAGGTAGGACATACTTGTGCGCAGGTTGACTCTAGGATCTCTACTGAGTCTGCAAAGAACAGTAGATCGTCTAGGTATGGTATGATACAAATGCCTTGTTGTCTTAGACCTTTTAGAGCTTCTGCCATTATCTTTGAGAAGATTCTGGGTGCCAAAGAGATGCTGTATATTGCAGGTGCAGAGTGGTTGCTGGCCCTTGTAGGTCTATTGTTGCCATAAAGGACTCCTGAGGTAGGATGTTTGACTGAATAAATTGACTCCGTTCTGAATTTTTGGTATTTTATTCCCCTGTTGAGTGGTTTGAGGTTCAGTATGAGCCTTGGCTTGCCCGACAGTTTTTTTCTTTGCAAAAATTTGGGAATAAAACCCTCTTTGTTCCTCTTCTTGAGGTAAATGGCGAATCACTTTCTGATTGAGTAGATTCTCCAGTGACTCTAAAAAGGCCTTTGCTCGATCTTCGCCTATAGGTAGCATGGCTACCAGGTACTTGGTTGGGGGGCGGGTGGAAAACTATCGTGTAGCCATCCGTTATTGTGCATATGATGAATTTGTTTTTTGTTGCTTCCATCCATTGGTGGGAAAAAGCTGCAAATCTGCCCCCTAACTGATGACGCTTCTTTGTTCCCGGCTTGTTGAATTTTTTGAACTGTCGAAAGGGCGCCTTCCCTTGTTTCTTTTTGGTTTGGGGAAAGCCCTTGTTCTTTGATGTGGTTCTGTCTAGTACCGTTTCTAGTTCAGGCCTAAACAGTAGGTCTCCAGTGAACGGAATTCCGCACAATCTGTTCTTAGAAAAGATATCACCTTCCCAAGATTTCAGCCACAGGGCTCTTCGGGATGAGTTTAGTGCTGTGGCCCTTGAAGATATTCTGACAGTTTCAGCTGAGGCATCTGCTAAAAAAGCTGCTTCCCACACCCTTTTTAAAAGGGCTTCTATTTTCTTGTCCATGGGGTCGCTTAAAGTACCTGCATCCTCAAAGGCCAAGTCAGATTAATTTGTGACTTTTGCCAGAGACACATCCACTTTGGGGCATTTAGCCCAGGTTTTGGTGTCTGTCTCTGTAAATGGGTATCTACGCTTGACCGCAGCTGGTATGAGGAGTTTTTTCTCTGTCTTCCCACTCTTTTTTAACAATATCTTTAAGAGTTTGGTGCACAGGAAATGTTCTAGGTTTCCTGGGTTGTAGTCCTTTATACATCTTGTTGTGTAGTGTGAGCTCTGCAGTTTTTTGCTCTTTAATACCTAGAGTATCGGCTATGGCTTTTAGAAGGTTATCGGAGTCTTCTGAAATAAGTTGCCTTCTGAGGCCGGATCTTCCTCCTCAGAGTCTGAGCAGGGTCCATCCTCCGATTTGGATTCGCCCAAATCCTTCTCTTGCTCCTGTCATTCTGCCTGTTCCCTATTACCTGAAGGAACGCATTTTCCGCTGGCAGATGGGGTACTGGCTTGACTGGCATTCACTGGTGCTTCCAATTTCTCAGTTGCTGAGCGTAGCGGTGCCATGGTGCTCTTTATCTCTTTTTTTTAAAAGAGGTGAACAGATCTTTCAGGTAACTTTGTGACTCTTTGGCCACCATTTTGTCTATGCAGATTGGTGGATATACCTGCACATGCCACTACTGCTGGTGTACTCCTTCCCGGGTGTCGATTAGGGAGGGGGACTCTGCTGCTGCTGCTGGTGTGTGTGTGCGCGCGCGCGCACGCACACACACACACACACACACATATATATCTATATAAAATTTTATAGATTTTTTTTAATTCCTACCTCCCGGAAGTGATGTCACTGGGAGTGTCCCACTCTGTTGTCTCCTGGAAGTCCTCAGACTCCGGGAAAATGGCCACCGACCGGAAACCGTGCGACTGGAAGTGACGATTTTTAGGCGTCATCTTGGTACACCCAGCAGAGCCTCCATGAGGAAAGAAGCAGGCTTGTTCTGCGGGGTGAGGACGACGCCGATTACGCCGGTAACAGAAGCAATTGGGTGGGCAGGAGGGGACATTATCCACCCCAGAGAAGAAAAACCACTTGCGCGGCGGCCTGTGGTCAGGGGGTAAAGCATCCGTGCACCCACTACCTCTGCCATATTGCAATGTCTGCTTGACACCTGGAAAAAAATTTCAGATGGAAAATGCAGGAGGTCCCTTCACCAGCATAGCAAAACAGTATTGGGGAAATGTCAGTGTATTGTTGCAGCTTGGGGGGATGATTGCAGACCCCCTCTGTGGGGGTGAAATCTCAGGCAGAGCAATTTTGCTCAAATCTGCTGCTCCTGCTCACCCTCCCAAGCCAAGGCCCGCTGGACTAGATGGATTACTGGCATTTAAAGTCTCTTGCAACTAGAACAGAGACAGGTAAAATAACAAAGGTTTCTTTGCAGCTTCTGTGGGTCCAGAGGAAACACAAACAACTGAGGCACGCAGGTAAGACTAAAATTTATAATGGTGGACTAGTGTGTTTCCTGTTTCAGGGAGGAGCCTCTCTCTCGGATACTGCCCTGGAAGACGATTCGAGAAAAATCCCGGCCTACGGCGTGGCTCCTTCCCTTTTGTGGACTGTGGAAGTAACATACTCTTACCCCCAGTAACATTCTTATTAATGTCATCCAGCAAGGCTCTCACCCTGGAAGGGCAAGTCCGCCAGTGCTTTCTTAGATGCCTGGTCTGCAGAGCAGCATTTCAGCCAAATCAGGCGACGTAGCACTACTGCTGATACCGAGGCTCTAGAGAGCAAGGGGGCCATATCTAAGGCTGCATCACAGACATACGTAAGGCCCTGCACCAACTGGTCCGTCAGCTCCACGCAGACCGGGGAAGCATGTTGCTTCTCCAATTCACGGTGCAACAATTTAGCCCATTCAGTAAGCATCTTCAACACCAGGGCCGCGGCTAACACTGGCCACAATGCTGACCCCACCATGGTAAACATGGACTGGGCAACCGCCTTGGCCCTTTTGTCAGCAGGGTCCTTGAAAGCGGGAGTCCCTTCCACCTGAATCGTGGTTACCTTATTTAACCTGGAAACCGGAAGGTCAACAATCGGAAGAGATGTCCATTTCTTCAGGAGACTCTCCTCAAAGGGGTAACGCACCCCCATGCGTTTCGGGACTGAAAAGGTCCGCTGCAGTTTTCCACACTCCTTGTAAATAAACTTCTCAAAATAAGTTGGGTAAGGAAACACCTTAGCCGTGCGGGCCGGCTTGTGGGACCTAAAAGGGACAGACACCTCTGTAGATGTCCTCCCGCCGTATTCTCCATTTTTACAGTATCCCGAACCTCTGTAATAAGTGCTCCTACAAGCACCCTTTCCTGCACTGAATGATCCTGGTCTGCATCCTCTGATACATCAGAACAGGGGCCGCCTGTCACAGCGGGGGCGAGTCTGAATCAGAGCTTTCCCCAGAAGACGGTGGGGGAGGGGGAATGTTTTTACCCACCCTTTCGCCCACACGCCACTTCCACCCTGGCAACAAAAGCCTCCAGGACCGCCAACAGAGCCTCCATAGGCACCGCAGGTGCAGGTGAACCAGTTGCAATAACAGGGATGTCTGGGGAAGAAATGCCAGCTTCTGACGCCATGCTGACTCACACTCGCCTGTCATCACTTAGGGACCTAAGGCAAGTCACACAAAAAGCCCACCCTCCTAGCTGCCACAGACTGAGGGGCCCCCGCAGGACTCACCATCTTGACCCAGGTACTGCACTGTGCTTCTGCTGTCTGCTCTGTTCTAGAAGGAAACAAGCACCCAGCGCTAGAGGCAAAACTACCTGAGGCTACTAGAAAATGGCTGCCTCCGCAAAAACGTCTGAGGGCTCCAAGAAAATGGCCTTACTACTAGAAAATGGCTGAAAGGCAAAAAACTGGCTCTGGCTACAAAAAAATGGCCGTGGCTTCAAGAAAATGGCTGCGGAGCGTGCGGTGGCCTCCCCACGTCTCACAGCACAAGCACCCCCATGTGCCCAGTAAAACAGCAGCCCATAGCATGGGGAGGAGGGAAGGGACAGGGAGAGAAGAAAGGGAGAGCGAGAGATTTCCTAGTCAAACTCCCAAGGAATGCCCAGCTGCTCCATCCTGTCGAGACAGGTGGAACCATACTTACCGCTCCTGCAGGGACTGCTGGATGCATTCCACAGACAGACCCATCACCCGAGCAGTACGGGCTGGCTGCCTGCCACGGCACACTGTGACACAGACAGCAGTAGCCTGGTCATATGTATGCCCCGGACCATATAGCTCACCGGTCGCCCCTGGATTAGACGGGGCATGTCGTGGCCGACCCAGCTCGTAGCTAGGGCCTGCTCACGTTCGATGGCCAGGCTGGGGAAACTACACGGATCTATATTTACCAGCCTGTCACCCAGCCGGGCTATTAATTATAGATCACAGGAATCAACAATGCAGAAAAAAGAAAAAATTCCCATGACCAATGGTCCCACCGGGAGCCAGGTCCTTCTCCTACACTAGGCAGAAAGAAACTGAGCTGCTGAATGCAGTGTGAGGGGTTGTAGCCAGTAGGACCGCCCCCTGGGCGGTACCGTGCAAGCGTTATCATTTTTAACACTTTCTGCCTAGGCCTAAATGTGTCTAAATGCACATAAATGTGTGTGTATGAGCATAAATGTATTCCATTTGCCAGAATAAATGCTGCTTATTTTCATTAGTCCATGTGCACAAGACCAATTTTTTTAAAGTAATTCACACACATAAGGCCTCTTTCGGGATATCCACTTGTGGGGATCGCTGGAGCAATCTACGTTGAGCAGGAAGGCGTCTGGTCCGTCTCTGCACACTGCGCAGGGACGGACCTGTCAGGGCGCTGCTCTCCCCTATGGGAGATCGGGTGGCGACGGACCGTAGAGTCCATCGTCACCCGATCAGTTGACGGATGGAAAAATAGGTTTTTCCTCAGTCACACTTTTTTGGATCGGAGCGGGTCGGTCCCTGCCGACATCCGACGCTCCATAGACCTGTATGGAGCATCCGTTCAGGTCCGCCTGAAAAACTGACAGGCGGACCTGAATGGATCATCCGTGTGAAAGAGGCCTTAAACAATGACAGGTAAAATGCAATGAAAACAATTACTTTCTAGTTATATTATTTCTTTACAATATTGCATTACCTTAGGAGATGTGTTGCTTTTCCAGTTTTCAGCCAAATGTAAGCAAAATTTTAATGCGTGAATTTTATCAGGCCCTAAAACAAAATCAGAAATGAACAACATGAAAGCTACTGCCTTAAGTCTAGTACAAACCATCCGACATTTGGCCTACTTCTGTCGGACGAGCATGCTGGGAAAACCAGCAGCCGATCAGCTTCCAATCGGCCAGTGGGTGAATGTGCTGACCGGAGTGTTCTGGCGGGGCCATCCCCCTGTCAATACACAATAGCTCAGCAGGGGAAATTGCTGTACTAACATTGGATTGTTAATAGAGCAGCTCCAATCTGAGCTGTCAGTTTTCTTTCCATCAACTAATCTTAGTTGTACATATACATAGAATGAGCTAAGGTACATACCTGTTGGAAGCTCTTGTGCAATTCTGTGAGCTATAGCTGCAGCCCATTCTGGGTTACTAATAGACTGAAGGTATGACTGAATAGTAAGCACAGTCTTTGCAGTTTCTTTGTTAATAAGGGAAGCGCATTCATTATTTTTAAGTTTGAGGGCTTTAGGTCGTAAACTTTTCTCAAACACATGCTTGACAGCAGTCATATACAAAGTGTCCAGTGAAACCTAAAATTTGAAAGTCACAGATAAAGAACATTAGCCAAGCATGACAGTTTATCTCAAAGCAGAGTTTCACCCCCCCCCCCCCCCCCCCCACCACACACACACACACTGTAACTGCTGGCTTTTAATATTAGGGCACTTACCTGTCCAGGAATCCAGCAATGTCGGCACCCCAGACGATGTTTTAATTGGTTCTCGGGTGCTGCTGCTGCTGCCATGCTATGTTTACATTATGTTTTAAAGAAGGACCTTATAATATGTTAGCCTATGCATTAACCAGACAATGCTGGTTAAGTTGAGACAAGTTTGTATAGACTTTAGCATTGTTCCATGTAAAGTAGATATGGCTACAATCTATATGACTTGCCAAATACATATTCAAAGGCATAAGGATTTTTGGTTTATAGGTGGCAAAATGTATTTCTCAATACTTGACATATTTTACAAGGGTGGTACGATTACAGTTTTAAATATTCAAAGTACAGCTTATCTAAGATGAACCAGAGAACTGTATTCACCACAGTGTTATAACAAGCTAAAATAAAGGAAGAAAAACAAAAACAAAAAAACAGCCATCTTGGAAATGTTGACTGAACAAAATGATCCTATTATTACCCCCCCCAAGCATACATGCTGGTCTAAAACTTGGTGCAGTCTCACCTTCATGAGTTTGGAGATGAGAAGCAATGATGGGAAGGACTCTTCACTTAGTTCAGCAGCTAGAACAAGAGTGGATCATGACAGACAAAAAATAAAAATAAAATAAAATGCCAAAATGTTTTTTCTGCATTCCTAAAGGCACATACACACGTTCCAAAAATTGTATGAAAAATACCGCTTTCAAATCGATCGTACGGTAATTGGATCATTAGTATAGAGCTTTCGAGAGCCGATCACGACAGTTCATCCGATAGGAAAAACATTAGAATTTTTCTTGTACGATACCAGAAAGTACGAATTTTGTTTAATCAGTACAGCTGTCCGAAAATACAATACAAATATTAATATAATATTTTTATAACTTTAGTAACCTCTCCATTTTTGATGTGTGACTAGCATGAGGAAAAAAAACAAACAAAAAAAAAAACGCACACAGTCTGTCGTTCCGATTTTCGGATTGTGTGTACAGGCCATAAATTAATGTAATTCCATTATTTACTAAATGTGAATTAGTGATACATAAATATATAAAATCTCTAATTTTAGCACAGAGTACCCTTCTATAATAAATGTTCTCTATAAATAATGTTTTGGACACATCTGGAAAGCATAAATGAGTAAAGCTCTTAATGTGGACTTTCTTTTGCTCATGAAGGGATCATAACCTGCAAAAATATATAGAGATTAGGGGTGCTACGGTTTAAAAAAAACTCACGGATCGGATCGTTCCTCGGATCAAAGTCACGGATCATTTTTCGGATCAGCAAATAATAATTGAATTTACAAAACTGTGAAAATTTCACCATCATATAGTCCCCACTGTAATATACATTTCCCCCACTGTAATATACATCTCCCCCACTGTAATATTGGCTGAGCATGGCTGGGTATCGCCAAGTATGGCTGGGTATTACCAGAGTATTGTCAGGGTATGGCAGAGTATTGTCAGAGTATGGCAGAGTACTGGCAGGGTATGGCAGAGTACTGGCAGGGTATGGCAGAGTACTGGCAGGGTATGGCAGAGTACTGGCAGGGTATGGCAGAGTACTGGCAGGGTATGGCAGAGTACTGGCAGGGTATGGCAGAGTACTGGCAGGGTATGGCAGAGTACTGGCAGGGTATGGCAGAGTACTGGCAGGGTATGGCAGAGTACTGGCAGGGTATGGCAGAGTACTGGCAGGGTATGGCAGAGTACTGGCAGGGTATTGCAGAGTACTGGCAGGGTATTGCAGAGTACTGGCAGGGTATTGCAGAGTACTGGCAGGGTATTGCAGAGTACTGGCAGAGTATGGAGCCTTAATTCTTAGTTTCCAGCTATAGTAATGGAATGTCGCATCGAGACAGGAGGACGGATCAGAGTCACGGATCAGAGTCACGGATCATTTTTCGGATCAGCAAATAATAATTGAATTTACAAAACTGTGAAAATTTCACCATCATATAGTCCCGATGTAATATACATCTCCCCACTGTAATATTGGCTGAGCATTACCAGAGTATTGGTAGGGTATGGCAGAGTACTGGCAGGGTATGGCAGAGTACAGGCAGGGTATGGCAGAGTACAGGCAGGGTATGGCAGAGTACAGGCAGGGTATGGCAGAGTACAGGCAGGGTATGGCAGAGTACAGGCAGGGTATGGCAGAGTACAGGCAGGGTATGGCAGAGTACAGGCAGGGTATGGCAGAGTACAGGCAGGGTATGGCAGAGTACAGGCAGGGTATGGCAGAGTACAGGCAGGGTATGGCAGAGTACTGGCAGAGTACTGGCAGGGTATGGCAGAGTACTGGCAGAGTACTGGCAGGGTATGGCAGAGTATGGAGCCTTAATTCTTAGTTTCCAGCTATAGTAATGGAATGTCGCATCGAGACAGGAGGACGTGCTCATCCAGTATTGGCTGCCGTTTGTGTAACATAGCCCACCATTTGTACTCTTCAGCTGGTTGCCGCTTCCAGGTTTAGGCAGCCAGGTCTGTGCTTTCCTGCCCCCCCCAGCTGCTCTGTGTTCCTGGTGCTGCAACCCCCTGGGAGATGTGACACCAGTAACCAAGGTGGCTGCAGGACCAAGGCTATGTCATTCTGGCCTAGGCCAGATGAGAAATTAAGAAAATATATTTATAAATATCTGTATATACATATACCCATACACAGAAAAAAAAACAAAAAAAAATGTATGAAAGTGGAGGGTGTGATAGTTTCTTCCCTTCAAACAATTTATTGAGTTAAGTTCCGCTTTAAAGCTGAACTCTGGCCAAAACATTGTCCAGATACAAGAGCCTAATGTATTCCTACATCAATCTCGGCACCCTTTGTGTATTCATTATACAGTGGTGCAGTATCCAAGCAGGGAAACTACTGTATTTTAACTCTGTTCTTTTCTTGTGCAGTGTAACTTGTCTTCTATTTGCCCCACCCTTGCAGGAAACTGCAAGCAGCCTGTAGAGAGGACCTACTGGGTCCCACCCACAGCTCTGATCTTTGCACATGCTATATACTGTACGCAGCACAGCAATATATAGATTTGTAAATATATTTGGCAAACAAAATGGGTTTACGTCCATTGTAGCAAATCAAGAACATATTTAAATGTGCATCATTATTCAGCTTTATATTACTTTAATTATTGATATTAAGAGTAGTGTAGCCTGGCTAATGCCAAACAAAGGCATGGAGGACAGCATTTCTGTGGCATTGCAAGCCTGTATTAGTTGACACAAGGACAGCTATTTCTTCTTATCCATTGTTAGAAACAGAAAGTCTTAAACCTTGAACTTCATCACATGATTTCTTCAGTCAGGACTCTTATTTACCCTTCTGTTATCTGATGCAGTTGCATTCAGTCTGTTTTTGGACTGTAGGGCACCTAGACTCTATTTGACTGAACATTGCAGTCGTAGCTGGAACATGAACTTCAAAGCACAGGGTTCCTTGTGAGACACATTACAGATTCCATTTTGGTTAAGTTAGCTACGGAGAACTTTCCAGGTCCAAACCTGCTAGCATTATCCTCTCAGAAGTAGACTGTTCACATCCTCATTTTATCAGTCATCGTCCACCATTATTCTAAGTTTCCGGCAGGCTTTTCTTATGGAATGGGTTAATGCTGAGGGACAGAGTGCCAATGTTATCTGCTGCACCCCTCAGACTTTCGGCGCTTTAAGCCATCCGACCTTGTGGTCATTGACCCTACACCTGCTACCAGCTATTTGAATTTGGGAGTACTTGAGGTGGTGCCCTCAGAACACTTTCCACTAAGTTTAGTGATCACTCACAGCACGCCTACTAATGGTTTTGATGTCTGTTGCTAGAGTCACTTTCCTTCTTCAGAGTCCTCTTTTGGCTCTGTTGTGTGTAGCTGGCTTCTATGCCATTTTCGACTGAAGTCTTTACAACAGTCACACAGAACTTTATCCAGTATTCAGAACTGGATTGCAGGGTTCTCGCACCCACATATTCTGCATTTAACCTCTTCGCAGCCTTAGTAGCTACTGAGCCAATGGTCGCAGAGATAATGTCTGATACGGATTTTCTCAAATTAGCTTAACCTAAGAAATTCACAGTTGCTGCTATTGCTCCCAAGTTAACCACTTGCTGACTGTCACGCAGATATATTGCAGCACAATGGCTCTCCTGGGTCCTAGCCGGTTTCGGCCACCAGAGTGCATGAACGCGTGATGTACGGCGGGGGACCTGATGCGCACGAACGACGCCTGCAACGCACGAGTGACAACATACCGTAACACACAAATCCCTGTGCTGTCAGAGGAAAGGACCCATATCATTTGTTCCTAAATGATATGGCTCCTATACTAGTTACTCCCATCCCCACACAGGTAGAATATGCTGAGGTAATACACATTTAACCCCTTCCCTTCCTGTGTAATTCACACAGTAATCAGTGCATTTTTATAGCACTGATGTTTGTATAAATGCCAATGGTCTCAAAAAAAAAAGTGTCAAAAAAGTCTCCGATCTATCCTTTGCAATATCGTTAAAAATCACAGATCACCGCCGTTATTAAAGACGCTATAACTTTTGCCCAAAAATATGTAGAAAAATACTGATGAAGAAATTTATTTCTTAAAAAAGTTTGGGGATATTATAGCAAAAAGGAAAAAATATTGTTTTCAAAATTGTTGCTCTTTTTTTGTTTATAGTGCAAAAAATAAAAACCGCAGGAGGTGATCAAATACCCCCAAAAGAAAGCTCTATTTGTGGGGAAAAAAAAGGATGCAAATTTTGTTTGGGTACAGCGAACGACCGTGCAATTGTCAGTTAAAGTGACGCAGTGCCAAATTGTGCTCTGGTCAGGAAGGGGGGTAAAATCTTCCGGGGCGGAAGCAGTTAAAGGAGACCAGTTAGGCCACAAAAACTTGACCTTTGCACCCCCTTTTTCAACTGTTTCTCTATGGAAATTAAAAGCACCCCCCCAAAAAAATAAAAAAATAAATAAAAAAAAAGATTGCTCTCCCAATGTGCTTGCTGGCTCTGTACGAGATTGAGGTTTTCTGTTCAGAAATGGTCTGTTCCCACTGTGTCTTACCCCAAGAATGCAAATACCATACTAGTGGAGAATGCATCCGCTTTTAAAAACCCAAATGATAAGCTGTTGGAACCCTGTTCCAGAGGTTTGTTCTTGCTGGTAGGGCCTTCACGGCACCCGATTTTGACAAACCATATTTGACTTGTCAAATCTTTTAAAAAAGGATCTAACCGCCTCTGTGGTTGACCTGTTTGTTGAATGGGTGGAGCATTAATGTAGCGTTACATTTCAGCTGCTACAGTTTACTGGAATATTAGTTAATAGTCAGCTGCTAAACATCTCAAATAATGTGAACAGTATTGTTTAACCGCTTGAGGACTGCCCATGTACATATACTGTGACAGAGTTGCCCTTAAGCGCAAAATCACGTACCTGTAAGTGATTTTTTTTGGCTCCAGGGCATGCATTTTTTTTTTTAGTACTGATCACAGTATTAGCGTCACTGATCTCCAAAAATTGTCACTTAGACTTCTTTCACACTGGGGCTGTGCCACATTAGTAGTAAAGCGCCGCTAGTTTTAGCGGCGCTTTACTGTCTCGTTTAAAAAGCACTCGCGCTTTCACACTGGGGAGGCTTGAGAGGCACTTTTCAGGTGCTATTTTTAGCGCTAAAACGCATAAAAAGCACCTTTAGTGTGAAAGATATGTCAGCAGCAATGTCACAGCCCCACTAAGAATCGCTGATCGCCGCCATTACTAGCAAAAAAAAAAAAAATTCATATACTATCCCATAGGTTGTAGATGCTATAACTTTTGCGAAAACCAATCAATATATGCTTATTTGCCAAAAACATGTAGTAGGATACATATTGGCGTAAACTGAAGAAATTCGATTTTTTACCTTTTTTTGGATGTGTTTTACAGCAGAAAGTCAAAAATTGTTTATTTTTTTTTCTAAATTGTTGGTCTTTTTTCCGTTTATAGCGCAAAAAATAAACTGCAGAGGTGATCAAATACCACCAAAAGAAAGCTCTATTTGTGGGGAAAAAATTTATTTGGGTAGTGTCACATGACTGCGCTTTTGTCAGTTAAAGCAAAGCAGTGTAGTATTGCAAAAATTGGCCTGGTCGGGAAGGGGGATTGTAAACCTTCTGGAGCTGAAGTGGTGAAACACAAAATTGCAAACAATTAAAGCACCACTGTGCTTGTGCTCTGTATAGTTATACTTTGGTGCTTGATCCGACTAAGTGCATGTAGTGCCCACATGGATTTCCATTCACCACATGCATATGACCAACTATCGCTAATATGGTCAAAAGAGCTTGTGGGGCATGTCCCTTTTAAATGTAGTGTCTCCTATGCTATGTGTTGCTCGCTGTTACTAATCTGTTCATACCACTGCAGGTCAGCCACTGGGTTTTTGTATGGGTGGGCTCATTTAATTCTTGGCCCCGAGGTATCTTGTACAGTGGACATTGGCTTTTTTTTAAAAACACCTGCCCCAGGTTTTTAAATGCGTCTAAATCCCAACTTCCTCCTTCAAAACAAGAAACCACGCCCAGATATCAGGAAAGCAAGCCCATCCTGCTGGCTAACAGCAGCCATGCCCAGAAAGTGTATGTTGTGCTGGAGAGAAGAAGAGCAGAGGACCTGGGACAGGGAGAGCCCAGCCAGTGGGTTTTTGGACCTTGCCTGAATATCTGGGGCAGGTTTTGGCCAAGAATTAGATGAGCCGAGCCATAAAAAGACCCAGAAGATGACCTGCAGTGGTATGAACATATCAGCAAAAGCAGGCAAACATAGCACAGGAGACACGCCCTGCAAACGCGTTTGACTATACTAGCGACCGTTGGTCATACAAATCTGGAGAGTGTAAATCCATCTGGGGTACTACATGCACTTAGTCGGATCAAGCACCAACGTTTAAGAATAACTATACAGAGCACCTGCAAGAGCACAGTGGGCTTAAATAAATGGGACGTTTGTTATTTGAATTTTTTTGGTTAAGCAATACTGTTAGTTCAGATTATTTATGAGATGTTTGGCACTTTTTGTGATATATATATATGTGTACTGCATGTAATGGTATTTATGAATAGCACGGCTGACTATTCACCAATATTTAAAGTGGTTGTAAACTCCATTCATGAAATCTGACCTGGACACACCTGTAGTGTTTACTCATCCCTCTCCAAAGCTCTAAGCACTGTGTCTTTCTGCTGCTCCGTTCTGTTATCAGCATAACTTCTGCTGAAACAGGAAGAAAGATTTCTAACACAATGTGCACTAAAGAATGTAGAAAGCTGAAGACAGCACATATACATGTAAAACTTATATAGGGAGATTTGTTTAATCTCAGTTTATCATCTGAGGCTGTTCCCTTCACTAGGTATATGCAAGGGTTTACATCCACTTTAAGTTGTGTTTGGAGTGGTACACATTACAACTGCCTTTTTTTTTTTTTTAATAGAGTGCACGATTTACTTATAATCGTAGGCACTGAACCAACACATACTGTTTTTCTTTGATCACAGTTTACTGGAAGCCTTATTTTTTTGCACATGCCTCCCTATAGTGCATATGCATTGGACACTTTGTCTAAAGTGCTGGAGTGCCAAGCTCTCTTGCAAAGAGCATTTGAGATGCATGGATTTAGAAGCATGGACCGACTGTTGCTAATATCAAGAATGCTACTGATGACAAAAGCTCCTAACTTACCCAGTGCAGGAAAGCTATGCAGCGTGCTTTGAATAGAAGAGTCCATCATCTGCATGAAGGTGCACCCCTATTTTCCAGAGTTGGGGGGCAGGGACATCTAAGGATGCTTCTACATCTTGCATTCTAGATGCCTGGGTGCATGTGGTGGCATCACAGGGCTACAAAACTCAATTTTTTTCCCTGCCCTTCCTTATTTTCTTACCTCCAATCTTCCTGCATCTCTCCATAGACTTACAGAACTCAATCTAATGGATCAATGTGTTATTGCTCCAGTCCCTTCAGAATGGTTACAGGCGTTTTACTCTAATTTGTTCACAAACCCAAAGGAGGTATTTGCCCCATCTTAGACCTAAAGGCACTGAATGTTTACATTTGGGCCCAAAAACTCTTGATGCCATTGTCTCCCTTCACCAGGGAAAAGCTTTATGTGCTTTGTAATGGGACCCCCATTTTGCTGTATAAGGCCCCTTTCACACAGACGGCTGTTCTGCCGTAGTTAAAAGCATATAATTTGTTCTGTGAAATTCAAGACTCTAGGCACTGTGATCAGCTGCATTTGTACAATCCGATTACATGCGGTTGCGTTTAGCTGCGGTAGTAATTCCCATAGCAACCCTTTTTTTTTGTTGGGTCCCTTGAATCTACCCATGATGCATTTCGGTCCTCTGCCTTTCAAACCATCGATTTCCATCTATATTTTTTTTCCTCACACTGCTATTCGCAGGGGAAATAGTACACTGCGATTACCTGCGGTTGTGTGCAGATAGCTGCACTAAATCGCTCCTGGACGCAGTGAATTCTATTTTTTCTATCCGCACCAAACCGCATGTAACTAAACGCAGCTAAATGCAGTGTGTGAATGGGGCCATAGGAAAGCATTGTGTGCTTTTAGCTGCGGTAGAAAACTATAAAATCTGCAGCTAAAAGCACAATTCTATCCTCCTGTGTGAAAGGGGCCTTATCCCCACTGTGGGATACTTAGATGACCTCCTGCTGAGGGAAGAGTTGGCGAGGCCTCGGTCATACAACGTAGCTCTTAACTGTCCAGACATTGTAGAGGTTTGGTGGGTGATAAACCTTCAGAAATCATCATTGGCCACGACTCGGAAATTTCTTGGGATATCTGGCTTTAGTTTTGGAAACATCTCAGGGCAGAGTCTTTCTTCCTCAGGAGAAGCAACAGACCCTCAGGTTCAAACTCTTAAAGCTGAACTCCAGCTTTTCATACACGTTACAGTTGGTTGGGGCCAAGCTAAACATCTTCATCATCTGCTTCATAGAATTGAAATTTAAATAGTGAGTCTCATTGTTCCAGGTGGATGTGGTATGCCAACATGGTAAGACTTCTAGCAGAAGCACCATGGGTCCTGCCAGTCTTAAACAATTTACTAACCTGCTTCTCTGTCAGTGTCTTTAACATCATGGCTTTTGAAGCCCAGGTTCTAAAGAACAGGGGAATCTCTGTCTTTAATTACTAAAATAAAGGCTAAGAATTCCACTTACTATAAGGTCTATCATTGGACTTGAGAGGCATATGTCACTAGGTGTGAAAGTCTAGGGGTTCTCCGTGGGATGATCTCCTTCTTTCAGTTGGGTCTGGATTAACATTTGAGTCTCAGCATCAAGTGCCTGAACTTTCCATTTTAATAAAGACACCATTGGCCTCTCACTTTTTGATGAAGATCTTTTTTCAAGGGAGTCTTCCATGCAACTTTCCCTGTCTGTTTCCCCATGACATCTGAATCGCGTTCGCTCTGCATTTCAGAAGCCAGCACTTGAACCCATTAGAGACATTTATCTCTGTACTCTCGTCCCTAAGCGATTTTGGTCTTTGGTTCACATGTGCCAGATTTTGCATAAGGTCCTTCAGATGACTTAACTGCAGACATCCCCAGTTTTCTATTGGTTACGTTTGCTTTGTATTTCACCCCTCAGACTGCTTTTGGATGTCATGAAGGTTTAACACTTCCTGTGAGCCATAATGGACAAGAAAGAAAATAGGATTTTTGTACTCACTGTAAAAAGCTTGCCTTGGATTCTATTGAGGGACACATCATGATTATGCTCTCATTACAGATCTGCTAGAAAATGTTGGCATGCTGGTAGTAGGAGGGGTTATTCCCTGGGCTGGCCTACAGTTTGTTTGCCAGTGTCCAATCTTCCTACAGTGACAGTATAACCTGGAAGTTTAAGACTTCCTGTTTCCCTCAATGGACTCCAAGAAAAATAAATTTACAGACAAGTACAAAACATTTTTTTTTTCCAGGAGGAATGTCTCAATAGAATGATGAGAAAGCAATTCAACTTTAAAGTATAAAGCAAGCTTAACTTTATAGCCCATATCTGCGGTGTAGGTTGCTATAATGTTGCACTTTTTGAGCTTATAATAAAAATTTGCTTTAGAAAGGAATATTGAGAGGCAAAAGTTGAGGATGGAGGATGCGGCTTTAATACCATTACTCCAGATGCTAGGATTAAACATACATTTTAATAAAAAAATGCTTATTTATCCACATGAATACTTGCAACTTACATATGATGGCCCAGAAGCTTGAGGCGGTTGTGAAGAAAAGCAAATGGAAGGGTAGTCTAGTGTGTGCAGCACTGGACATTGCAATACCATGCTCCAGTATGTACTGGTGCTCTATATCAGCAGGAGGAGAAATCCTCTTGTAAGATTTAAGAAGATTGATCAAATTTAAAGCCTGCAAGAAAAAATGCAAAAATATTAAAAAAACCTATTCAACAAATAGAAAATACATTGAAAAAGCCATGAAGCTCTGTAGGTTTTTGATAGATCCTGGATAAGATAGGGGGAAGTCCTCAGATACAAAAGCAATGACAGATGTAGACAAACAAAACAAAAACCACCTGTGTTTTTTTAACCACTTGCCGCCCGCCCTATTACAAATTGACGGCGGCAAAGTGGTTTCATTATCCTAACCGGACGTCATATGACGTGATTAGGATAATAAGCCGCTGCGCGCCCCCGGGGGCGCGCATCGCGGCGATCGTTGTTGCGGGGTGTCAGTCTGACACCCGGCAACTACGATCTCGGTAAAGAGTCTCCGACGGAGACTCTTTACCATGTGATCAGCCGTGTCCAATCACGGCTGATCACAGTGTAAATGGGAAGAGCCGGTGATCGGCTTTCCCTCACTCGCGTCTGTCAGACGCGAGTAGAGGAGAGCTGATCGGCTGCTCCTCTGACAGGGGGGGTCTGTGCTGATCGATTATCAGCACAGCCCCCCCGAGGATGCCCACACTGGACCACCAGGGACACCACTAGACCACCAGGGAAAAGGTAATAACAATCCATAATCCTCCCTAGACCACCAGGGTGCCAGTCAGCACAATGGGTGCCAATCAGTGCCCATAATGGATGCCAATCAGTGGCCACAATGGGCATCACTGATTGGCATGCATTATTGTTTGGCACTGATTGGCATCCATTACTATAACACCGATGCCGCCTATGAGTGCCCACCTGTGCCGCCTATGAGTGCCCACCTGTGCCGCCTGAGTGCCCACCTGTGCCGCCTGAGTGCCCACCTGTGCCGCCTGAGTGCCCACCTGTGCCGCCTATCTATGCCCACCTGTGCCGCCTATCTATGCCCACCTGTGCCGCCTATCTATGCCCACCTGTGCCGCCTATCTATGCCCACCTGTGCCGCCTATCTATGCCCACCTGTGCCGCCTATCTATGCCCACCTGTGCCGCCTATCCATGCCCACCTGTGCCGCCTATCCATGCCCACCTGTGCCGCCTATCCATGCCCACCTGTGCCGCCTATCCATGCCCATCCGTGCCGCCCATCCGTGCCAGCTATCAGTGCCAATTTGTGCCACCTATCAGTGTCCGTCCGTGTCGCTCATCAGTGCCGCCTATCAGTGCCACTTCATTGGTGCCACATTGGTGCCCATCAGTGCCACCTTATCAGTGCTCATCAGTGTAGCCCCATCAGTGCCCATCAGTGAAGGAGAAAACATACTTATTTACAAAGTTTTGAAACTGAAACAAAAAAAAAAGATTTTTTTTTTCAAAATTTTCGGTACTTTTTTATTTGTAGCGCAAAAAATAAAAACCGTAGAGGTGATCAAATACCACCAAAAGAAAGCTCTATTTGTGGGAAAAAAATGATAAAAATTTCATTTGGGTACAGTGTAGCATGACCGCGCAATTGTCATTCAAAGTGCGACAGCGCTGAAAGCTCAAAATTGGTCTGGGCAGGAAGGTGTTTAAGTGCCCTGTATTGAAGTGGTTAATATTCTAAAGTAAAAATCTAATATGTCATGAATATGCTATTATAGCATAATTTATTCAAATTGAATAAGTATATCACAACAGAATAATATAGCCCTATTAGAACATCTAAATTCCACCTACAAATCAGATCAATATTAGCACAGTAATATCACTACATAAAAATAAACACTAAACATTTTGAAATCTGGGACTGGGACCAATGAGGTTGCTCTACCTGACTAAGTTGGATATTGGTATTCTTGTCATCTGCAGCCATTATAACTTGCAAGGTCCCCTCAATAGTTTCATAGTCATAGGGATCCATCTGAAAGAGATATTATGAAGTGGACACAAGGAAACCATTAAGGGATTTATGATGCCAGAGCAACAGTATGGCCACATTAATTTATCGTACCTGTATTTAACGCAGGCATAATATATTTGTTGAATAAAACACTTCCCAAATTGGGGACACAAGGAGATATACAGTGACATTTTAATATATACCAGTATATACTATACTGTATGAAAAGATTGGCTTTGAGGGCTCAACTACTAGAGACTCCTTGAAATATTTCTTTGTATGCAGAAAATAGCAACAACCGAACGCCAACCTGTCACAAAAAATACTACAGTCATTCCTAGACACCTTCTAAATATAACAGCCGCATCAGCATGATGGCAAGGCAATTGGCTTTCTAAAGGATTGGTCAATGACAGCCTCTACATTTCTCTCATGGCAGGTTTTTCTAAAACAACCCCCCCCCCCCCCCCCCCAAAAGAAAAAAAAAAAAAAAACACAATCCTCCTTTGCCTTGATGTGCATTGTCGAGTTAAAGGAAACCTGCACTAAAGAGTAACGCATAAGCTGCTATTTCTAACCTACTTCTGAAAACATTACCTAGCCGTATCTGGGCTCCAGTATTTTCTGGGTATTGATCTGGCTCAAAACAAAACAAGGATGAAGCAATTAAAAGTCAAAACTCCTAACCTGTATACAATCATCGGCCAACTTTATTAGTACACCTTACTAGTCCTGGGAAGGACCCCCTTAATTCTTTGTGGCATAGATTCAATACGGTGATGGAAACATTCCTCAGAGATTTTGGTAGATATTGACATGATAGCATCACGCAGTTGCTGCAGATTTGTTAGCTGCACATCCATGATGCAACTCACTAGTTTCCTGTTCTAAGCCGACAGGAGTGGCACCTAGTGTGGTCTTCTGCTCCTGTAGTACATCTGCTTCAAGGTGCAATGTGGTATGCATTCAGAGATGGTACTCTGCATACCTAGGTTGTAACGAGTGGTTATTTGAGTTACTGTTGCCTTTCTATCATCTGGAACCACAAAAAGAAAAAGGGGGCGCCTCTGGGTGTAGATTTTTTTAAAAAGCAGTTTATTCACAAGTCATTCTAAAACAGAGATTTTGCACTCACATTTTCCATAAAATAAGCAAGCATGTAGAATAAGAGGGGTCATCCGATTTAGTCCGTCACTTCTATTCCGGTCGCAAGTGTCCCGTTGTCCTCTCCTGGCGTTACCACTGGTTAGTTGTTCAAGAGAAGCCGGCTCGGTGGACGCAGGGGATGTTATTCCAAAGCGAGGCTTGGTTTGCTGTGACACACGGGTCACGGAATTATGACGTCACAGCGGGCGACGCGTTTCCTGAGCGGTCAGACGACCGCGCTCTTTCATCAGGCCAATCTCCATAGACTGAGCAAATGCTAGCTAGCACATACCCAGGTGGGGCTGATTAGCAACTAAAGTTTAGTTGCTAATCAGCCCCACCTGGGTATGTGCTAGCTAGCATTTGCTCAGTCTATGGAGATTGGCCCGATGAAAGAGCGCGGTCGTCCTCCCACCTCGACCCGAACGCTCAGGAAACGCATCGCCCGCCGTGACGTCATAATTCCGCGACCCGCGTGTCACAGCAAACCAAGCCTCGCTTTGGAATAACATCCCCTGCGTCCACCGAGCCGGCTTCTCGAACAAATAACCAGTGGTAACGCCAGGAGAGGACAACAGGACACTTGCGGACCGGAATAGAAGTGACGGACTAAATCGGATGACCCCTCTTATTCTACATGCTTGCTTATTTTATGGAAAATGTGAGTGCAAAATCTCTCTGTTTTAGAATGACTTGTGAATAAACTGCTTTTAAAAAAAAATCTACACCCAGAGGAGCCTCCTTTTTTTGTATCTCTGTAATAATCTAGGAGCCTGGTTTCAGCTCCCTGCGGTGGCAGCCCTGCGTGTTGAATTCCTACTTAAGGAACGAAAGGCATTTTCCTGGGACTTGATAACTGAAATATCTCATATGTACTATCGTTTTATATAATTTTATACAGACAGCCTCTTCTTTGAGCATACTATTATGTGAGGTTTGCGCCTTAACTTGTTGTATCATCTGGAACCAGTTTGCCCATTCTCCTCTAAGCTTCTGAGATCAAGAAGCCATTTTCGTCCATACAACTACCGCTCACTGGATATTTTCTCTTTTTTGGACCATTCTCTGTAAACCCTAGAGATATTTGTGCGTAAAAATACCCAGTAGATTGGCAGTTTTTGAAATACTCAGACCAGCCCGCTGGCAACAACTATGCCACGTTCAAAGTCACTTAAATACCTTTTCTTCCCCATTCTGATGCTCAGTTTGAATTTTAGGGAGTGGTCTTTACCATGTCTAGATGCCTAAATGTATTGAGTTTCTGACATGTGATTGGCTGATTAGCAATTTTTATTACTAAGCAATTGAACAGGTGTACCTAATAAAGTGTCTGGTGAGTGTACTTCTTGAAAGTCAGTGCAATGACAGCAAACATAAAAAAAAAAAAAAAAAAGTTAAGCAATGGCCACCACCATATTACTTTTAGAAGAGCACCCCCTTTTTTTATTAATTTTTTTTTTTTTTTTTAAATAACAAAAGGGGCTGTACTGAAGCCCATGAAAGACTGCAGTGCATGCAAGTAAAAAGCTCGAACAGCATATACTTTTGCAACACTAAGATTTTTGAAAGTTGCTGGGTATACTGCACAACAGGCGAATTAGGAATAAATGGCATTGTTTACCCTGCGTAGTATACCAGCAAGACTATAAGAAAGGTGTTATTTGGAAAATATACAATTTATAGTTTGGCATATAACAGGTGATTTAGAAATAAATGGTACAGTTTACCTTATGTAGTATACCCGTAAGACTAACAACTAGGTCTTCTGTGGTATTTAGCAGAGGAATGATCGCTTTTGCTTTAGTTACCAGCTGAGCATGCTGTTCAGAATCCCCTGCACAATCTTCACGGCTGTGTTTCCAGCTTGAACCAGACAGAAGCAGCGTTTCTATGTAAAGTTGGAGCGCAGCATCGCTATCCAACATAAATGTACTTTGAAAAAAAAGTTTTAAGAAATTACTGTACATTCACATAACTGTGGGCAAAGCAGCTCTTAAAAACAATAAGTAGATATTTACTTGCAGTATTTAAGTATGAGTTCTGTATCCACACTTGAATTTTGAACTAATGTTGAAATAAGCTCTTTCTTCTGTTGTGGGCCTTGTCGGAAGGCAGACTGGAAAGAAATCTGTAATATAAATAATCTGAATTAGAGTAATGAAAACAGCATTTATTATAAAGTACTGTATATCAACAGTACACAAACTAAATGGCACAAATAAAGAAGCAAAGTGCTAATTCTTCAGAGCCACAAAGCTAAACCTTCCCCGCACAGCCCCATCGTCCCTTAATGGTTTTGCTGTCACAGTGGCCAAATGAATGGGAACCCATCCCACCAGATCCCAATTATTGCTGGAGACTGAGTAAGTGGGGAGCAAGGAGGGAAATCATAGGGTTTAGGTCTGCTTGAGGACTTTTATTATTTGCACCATATAATAAAAGTGCATTTAACAGAAACATATAACTTAACAATCAGTATTTGTTCATATCAATAACAACTTTTGTCTGTACAACAAGACAGTGTAAGGGTAGGCTATGTTAACCATAGCAATTCTAGCATAAAAAAGGTTACTCTTGGAGTTAGAATGGGTGGGTCCATGTTGGCTTATCTACTTGGGGTGGGAGCCTCTGTAAGCAGCTCCAAGGCTGGCTCCCCCTGAGCGCCGCTCAGAACGAGGGGTGCCTTTTAGGGCCTCCATTTACCTCTCTCTGCGCAATGCCCAGGCCTACGCCCCCTCTTGTCTCCCTTGCTCTCATTGTTGAACTTAACATCACCAGTGCCATTGTTCAGGGCCCTGGTGTGCGTGCAGGTGGCTTTACAATGAGCAGCCATCTTAACAGTTTGCAGAGAGCCACCGTCAATTTTGTTAACAATAATAATTTGTAATAAATTACCTTTAGGAAGAGGTATAAAAGTTAAAGGGGGAAAGGAAATAAGAGTAGAAAGAGGCGAGGGGAGAGAGACATCAAGTGCAGTCTCTGGAATGGACTTAGGAATAGTGTGAGGGGAGTTTGGAATCTCACCTTTTGTGCCCAGAGGACTCGCCTTGTCTGCCGCGGACCGCCAGCCGCCCGGTTGTAATGTGGTAAAGGAAGCAAAAACCCTAACACAGTGGCACAACGCCCGTGGCCCAGGCCCCATCCCTTGGGGGGTTGGTATCAGTTACTCTCTAGTGCCCTATTGTGACCCAGAGTTGGGTCTGCTAGTCGTAGTAGGGATTTATCCAAGCCAGAGGGGATATGTTTGTGGACAGAGAAATAGTCTGTCCAGAGAACCAGTCGGGCCGTGTGTTTATCGCTAGTGCCTTTACAGGTTGCAATCCATTCTTCTGCTTCCCTGATCTGATTTATCTTGCGCATCCATTCCTATTTGGTATCTGCGTTTTCTTCCAGTAGATAGGAAGTAGCCATCTAGCGGCATCTAGAGCGTTCTTTTTGTAACGACTTATAGGCATGGAAGGAACGTGCAAGAGAAAGTGGACCGGAGAAAGGGGAATATCTATCCCTAGGACTTCCCTAATCTGATTCTTAATGTCTTCCCAATATGGGGCAATTATTGGGAATTCCCACCATATGTGTAGGAGGGTTCCTTGGCCTCCGCATCCCCGCCAGCATATTTCAGAGCTATTGGGGTACATCTGTGCTAAGTCTGCGGGGAGCCTGTACCAGCTGACAGCAATTTGTAATTTGTTTCTTGCATTTTGGAGTCAGCCAAGCTGGAGTGTGTCATCTGGTATAGGTGTGACAGTTGAGAACTCGTAAGTTCCTGCTCCAGGTCTCTTTCCCATGCTCGTATACAGATGGGTATGGAGGCCGAGAACCTTGGTATAGCTCTGATACCATTGGTGGGATTGGTTCGTCTGCTATGAACAGGCCCTCGAAAGGTGTGAGTGACGTGATATCTCTTATTGTGCTACCACTCGTCTCGAAGAAGTGGTGTAACTGTCTATATTTCCAAAAAATCATTTGTGGTTTTCCTGTTGTCTGCTAAGGAGTTGTAAGGTATCAGTTTGCCGTTCCTCAATAGCTTCCCACAGCTAGCATTCCTATCATCGACCCATGTACCAAATAAGTCCACGCTTTCCCCAGGGGGAACCAAAGGAACCCCCCCCAGCGGTGCTAAAGGTGTCATGGGGGGGGGGCGCTAGGTTGATTTTATCCCATGTCTTAAGCATCAGGTGTCAGGGGGGATGTGTCATCTGATAATATGCATATGCCAGGTTCCTCCTGGCAATGCATTTTTTCATGGTGACCCATAAAGGATTTTTCTTTTTACCTGTAAAATGCATTTCTTGGAGTACATCACAGGACAAAGAAATGCCAATACAGTAGTTATTAGTACACAAGTTCTGCTACCACCTTCAGGTGAATGGACACTGGCCAAAAACCCTCCCCCCCCCCCCCCAGCTCAGTAAAGCCTTTTGTAACAACGAGGGACACAAGCCACTAGGGAGGGAGGGATCCCTGTGCCCTGTGATATACTCCAGGAAAAGGAGATAACAGGTAAACCAGAAATGCCAATTGTTTTATTGTATATTTACACAGGAGGTATTAGTCATTACAGGACACAGGAGGCATTAGTCATTACTGCATGTGATGTCCTAAAACAATTAATCTGAGGGGTGAGCAACACAGCAACAAGGTCAGCAAGCCCAAATCCCAAAACAGAAATGAAAGGCAGTTACAAGACCCTTCGCTCAAAAGTGGCAGCGACAAACGGCAAATACGTCAACCTGGTAGAACGTTGTAAACCTATGAAGAGAAGAGCATGTAGCAGCATTACAATATTGAACAAAAAAAGCTTTGTGATGAATGGTCCAGGAAGCACTGATACTTCTAGTGGTATGGGCCTTAACCTGGGAAGAAGGAACATCACCCTTGATCTCATAAGCCTGAGATGTGAGCGGACAATCCACCTGAAAATCGTGGATTTAGAAAAAGCCTGACCCTCATGAGGTCCTTCGGTCAGAACAAACAGGGAATCAGACTGTGGAAACAGAACCGTAGACTTCATATAAACTGCAAACAGCCTGGACAACAATTGCCTTCTCTTTTAGACGCTTAGATGTTTGAGAAGGATGGAAATGCATGTCCGGAATCAGGTGAAAAAGAAGGCATCTTTAGGAAAGAAAGAGGATTGAGGCTTGAACACCACTGTATTCTAGTCAAGAACAAGGAAAGGTTCCCTTGTAGGAAAGAAAGCAGCCGACTTCAAGACACTGCAGCCCGAGGTAACGGCCACCAAAAACACAAACTTGTGTGTAAGAAGTGGCAAAGGAATCTCTTGGAGGGGTTCAAAGGAAGAAAACTGCAAAACGGACAAGACCAAGTAAGATCTCACAGAGATAGAGGGCGTTGCATAGGAGGAACAATCTGAGTGGCACTCTGAACAAAAGCTTTGACTAAGCAATGAGGCACAACAGGTCTCTGAAAATGCATGACCAAGGCCAAGATTTGTTCCTTGATAGTATTCAAAGCCAAAGACATCTCCAGACCAGACAAGAAGAGCTAGAGTCCTTTCTATGACATACGTTTGAAGATGGAACAGATTCCACACCAAGTGACAAAAAACATCCAAATATAATGGTACACCTTTCGGGGGATTGACTTTCTAGCTCTGCAAAGGTGAAAATTTATAGAGTCTGAAACTCCTCTGTCTCTCAGGACCTGGGCTCCAACAGCCATGCTGTCAAAGCCAGCGACCATAAAACAGGATGGAATATCTGACCCTGAGACCATCGGTATGGCCAATCTGGAAGAGCCCACAGCTTGGTTGCCAAGAGGTCTACGATGCTCACATACTTCGTACTTTTTGGCCAGGTAAGTGCAATCCGGATCATCGTGACACCCTCCACCTTTATCCTGAGTAACAGGTGAAGGAGTTGAGACGTGAAGTAAAGGCAAAGATCAGAGAAAACTAAACCCAGAGAGTCACCAGTGCATTAATTGTAATGGCCAGAGAAGCCCTAGTGTGGAACATAAACTTATCCATCATTCTCAAAGCTCAAGTAACCATGTCTGGTGCCCCCCACCACAGACAGATCACTGCAAACCCCTCCAGAAGGGCCCATTCCTTTGGATTCAGTTGTTAATGACTATAAAAAAATCTGCTTAACAATCTTCTACGCCAGAAAGTGAAGATGGCTCGAAACATGAAGTTATGCCAAGGACAAAAATAAGTTTGCTTCTTCCTGAGCAGCACTACTTCATGTCCTTCCTTAATGGTTGGTGTATGCTACCACAGTGCATTAAATGATTTCACCCTTACATGGAGAATGCAGACAGAGCAATATAAGCACCAGCCTTATCTACCCAAAGATTCAGGATGTTGATTGTTCATCAAAACTTAGACTTCATTGCAAGGAAGAATATCCACCATTTCAGAACCAAGCTGTAACAAATGGTAGTTTATGAGTCTATATCCGCAGAGATCTTAGTCCCTTCGAAGAATGGAGAAAATAAGGGAGGAGGTATCCCAGAAGCTGACAACATGGGAGCAAGGCTGAAAGTCTGGCTGGTTTGCCGGTCAAGCCGGCTGCTTCAGAGGCAATGGTCACCCATCCAGGATAGTTCAGCTTCAGAGGCAAATGCCACCCATCCAAGCTGTACATGTAACAAACGGTAGTTTAGGAGTCTATATCCAGAGAGATCTTAGTCCCTTAGAAGAATGGCGGCGATAGTGGAGAGGTATCCCATAAGCTGGCAACCAGTCAGGCTCCAGAGCTGGAAGATTGACTAGTCACGCTGCCTGCTTCAGAGGCAATTGTCATCCATCCAGGATGGGTGACAATTGCCTTTGAAGCAGGCGTAGTGACTGGCAAGACAGGTCATGCTTCCAGCCTTGTTCCCATGTCAGCTTCTGGGATACCTCCTCCCCCATTTTCTAAATTCTTCTAAATTAAGATCAATAGAAAGACAGAGTGCATCCTGATACAATACTGTTTATAGATAAAAAAGTATCAAAGTAACACTAAACGCTCACATTTAGTACAGATAAGAAGCGCGTCTGTGTAACGCTGTAATGACTCTCCAGGGCTGGATCCAGGTTAGACTGGCTGACAGTCTAAAATCTCAGTGTGTGCTACCATGCAGCTGTCGGAAAGCTGCACATGAAAAATCTGCTCACAGGGAGACTCAGCCCGGGTGCACACCAATGTGGTCATAAGGTAGAGACAATTTATGTCCGACGCTTGGGTTACTATGATAACATGTTTCAAAGCGCGTAGCCTCCTTCAGGTCTCCCTTCCTTAACCACTTGCCGACCGCCGCACGACGATGTACGTCGACAGAATGGCACGGGCAGGCATATGGGCGTACCTGTACGTCCCTGCCTTCCCGCGGGTGGGGGGCCCGATCGCCCCCCCCCGGTGCCTGCGGCGGTCGGTATTCGTTCGGGAGCGATCCGGGATGAGGGGGCGGCCATTCATTCATGGCCACCCCCTCGCGATCGCTCCCGACGAATGGAAATCCTTCGTGACATCACTTCCTCTCCTGTAATGTAAACACAGGAGAGGAAGTGATGTAATCTCTCCTCCGTGTCTGTATTTTTCGTTCCGACACCGAGGAGAGAGGATCGGTGAGTTGCACAAACACGACACTTCACAGTAGAACATGCCAGGCACACTCACACCCCCCCTTTACCCCCCGATCACCCCCCCAATTACCCCTGCCCCCCCAGTCACAGTGACACCAATGCATTTTTTATTTTTTTGCATTGGTGTCATTTGTGACTGTAATAACTGTTAGGGCAGTTAGGGTTAGCCCCCTTTAGTTCTAATGTACCCCCCTACCCCCCCCCCAATAAAGGTTTAACCCCGTGATCACCCCCCGTCGCCAGTGTCACTAAGGCTGGGTTCACATTGCAGCGGTTTATGAGAACTGATGTGATTCGCACCGCACTGCAGTGCAAATCACATCCGATCTCTGCGATTCGAGTTCAGCCATTCGCCGCACCTGCCGCAAACTCGCACGGGACCCTTTTTTTGGTCCGCAGCAGAATCGGATCGCATGGGTGTTCACACCATGCGATCCGAGTTTGCAGATCGCACTGCGATATGCGAACTGATCTGGGGGTGTCATTAACATTTCACTGACACTCCCAGCAGTTCGCATAGGGCAGTGTGAACTGCCGCCGAGAGGCATGCGATGCGGGAACCCGCCGCGGATTCGTGGCGTTCCCGCATCGCTCCAGTGTGAACCCAGCCTAATAAGCGATCGTTTTTCTGATCGCTGTATTAGTGTCACAGGTGATGCTAGTTAGGCAGGTAGGTATTTAGGTTCGCCGCAGCTTTTTATAGCGCCAGGGACCCCCATATACTACCGCATAAAGCCCCCTGATTGCCCCCTAGTTAACCCTTTCACCAGTGATCACCATATAACTGTTACAGGTGACGCTGGTTGGTTAGTTATTTTTTTATAGTTTCAGGGCACCCGCCATTTATTACCTAGTCTCACTAGTGTACCCCTAAATTTAGGGGTGTCTACTTTCCAAAATGGGGTCATTGGGGGGGGGTTGTGCCATCTTGGCATTTTATGGCCTTCAAAACTGTAACGCCCTTAGAAAGCCTGAAGGCGGTGCTTGGTTTTCGGGGCCCCGTACGCGGCTAGGCTCCCAAAAAGTCCCACATATGTGGTATCCCCGTACTCAGGAGAAGCAGCAGAATTTATTTTGGGGTGTCATTTCACATATGCCCATGGCATGCGTGAGCAATATATCATTTAGTGACAACTTTGTGAAAAAAAAAAAAAATTTGTAATTTTCCCGCAACTTGTGGCAAAATATAAAATATTCCATGGACTCAACATGCCTCTCAGCAAATAGCTTGGGGTGTCTACTTTCTAAAATGGGGTCATTTGTGGGGGTTTTGTGCCATCTTGGCATTTTATGGCCTTCAAAACTGTAATAGGTAGTGAGGAGTGAAGTCAAATATTTACGCCCTTAGAAAACCTGAAGGCGGTTCTTGGCTTTTGGGGCCCCGTACGCGGCTAGGCTCCCAAAAAATCCCACACATGGGGTATCCCCGTACTCAGGAGAAGCAGCAGAATTTATTTTGGGGTGTCATTTCACATATGCCCATAGCATGTGTGAGCAATATATCATTTAGTGACAACTTTGTGTAAAAAAAAAAAATTTTTTTTTTGTCATTATTCAATCGCTTGAGGCAAAAAAATAAAATATTCAATGGGCTCAACATGCCACTTATCAATTTCCTTAGGGGGTCTACTTTCCAAAATGGGGTCATTTGGGGGGGTTTTGTACTGCCCTGCCATTTTAGCACCTCAAGAAATGAGATAGGCAGTCGTAAACTAAAAGCTGCGTAAATTCCAGAAAACGTACCTTAGTTTGTAGATGTGACAACTTTTGCGCAAACCAATAAATATACAGTTATTGACTTTTTTTTTACCAAAGACATGTGGCTGAATACATTTTGGCCTAAATGTATGACTAAAATTGAGTTTATTGGATTTTTCTAATAACAAAAAGTAGAAAATATCATTTTTTTTCAAAATTTGCGGTCTTTTTACGTTTATATCGCAAAAAATAAAAATCGCAGAGTCAGTCAAATGCCTTTAAAAGAAAGCTCTATTTGTGGGAAGAAAAGGACACAAATTTCGTTTGGGTACAACATTGCATGACCGCGCAATTACCAGTTAAAGCAGTGCAGTGCCAAAGTGTAAAAAGACCTCTGGTCATTTACCAGCAAAATGGTCCGGTCTGAAAGTGGTTAACCACTACAGATCCGCGCTATTGCCAAAATGACGGCATCAGCGCGGACCTACATTTCCGGGACTACGTCTATTGACGTCGTCCCGGATACGAGCGGCCTGCGCGCCCCCTGAGGGGCAGGCGCGGCGCGCTCTGTGATCGGCGAGTCCGTGAGACTCGCCTGATCACCGATCCGTGCAAGGGGTCGATCCCGACCCCTTATCACGTGATCAGCTGTCAGCCAATGACAGCTGATCATGTGATAGAACGGAGCCGGTAATCGGCTATTATTCCTCCTCGCGCTGACAGCGCGAGGAGAGAAAAAAAAAGCCGATCACCGGCGGCCGTGATCGGGACATCAGTCCCGATCACGGCCAGCAATACAGCTGACCACCTGCCCCCTGCCAGTGCCCACCTGCCCACCCCGTGCCATCCTGAATAAAAGTAAGTGCCCCCCATCAGTGCCCACAGTGCCACCTACAGTGCCACCCACAATGCCACCCACAGTGCCATCCAGCAGTGCCACCAACAGTGCCACCCACAGTGCCCACAATCTGCCTCAAAGGTGCTGCGACCCAGTGCCGCCCATCAGTGCCCAGCAGTGCCGCCCATCAGTGCCCAGCAGTGCCGCCCATCAGTGCCACCTATCAGAGCCACCTATCAGTGCCACCTATCAGTGCCCATCAGTCCCATCTATCAGTGGTACCTATCAGTGCCCATCCGTGCCACTTATCCGTGCCACCCATCCATGCCATCTTATCTGTGCCCATCTTTGCCCATCAGTGCCGCCTTATCTGTGCCCATCGGTGCCACCTTATCTGTGCCTATTAGTGCCGCCTTAACTATGCCTATCAGTGCCCACCAGTGCAGCCCATCAGTGCCCACCAATGCAGCCCATCAGTGCCCACCAATGCAGCCCATCAGTGCCCACCAATGCAGCCCATCAGTGCCCACCAATGCAGCCATCAGTGCCGCCTAATCAGCGCACTTCAATGAAGGAGAAAAATGACCCGTTTGCAAAATTTTATAACAAACTATTAAAACATGATTTTTTTTTTTTGCATCTTTTTTTGTTTGTTTAGCAAAAAATAAAACTCCGAGCTGTAACTAAATACCACCAAAAGAAAGCTCTATTTGTGGGAAAAAAATGATAAAAATTTCATTTGGGTACAGTGTTGTATGCCCGCGCAATTGTCATTCAAAGTGCATCAGCGCTGAAAGCTGAAAATTGGTCTGGGACTGAGGGGGGTTTAAGTGCCCAGTAAGCAAGTGGTTAAACACTTCAGGTCCCTAAAAAAAAAAAAATTTTATTGCACGGGACTAATCTTTTTTTTCTGTGGATTTTTTTTATTGTGTTCTTGTTTTTGTTTAGTTATGTTGGTATTTTTTATTTAATCTGGTTATGGACTCTAACTACCATTTGTTACAAGTACAACGTGGCTATTTCAAGATGGCCATAACTTCCCAAGCAGTTGCCATGTTTTTATTTTTAATAATTGCCCAATTATGATTTTATTTTTGGGTAGCGGGTTTTTGTAGATTATTGATGTTAAAGTTTTTTTTTTATATATTGTTACATGTGCCAGACTACTTCACTAGGTTCCCTTATAATACATTGCAGATATACAGAATTTCTTACATTGAGGTTGAGCTCAGTCTGTTTATTTCCTTTTACTGATGACAAAAACATTTAGGTGGCAGAAACACATTCTTTGGAGCCCAATCAGCATTTACTTCCTGCACTGGAGAGAACTTGGGAAAAGTTTTGATGGCTGCCAGGATCCAAAGCTAGGTACTTTAGGGGAAGAAGATTCAGATAATGAAAACTTATGGTTGATGCAATGCATTCGCCAGGAAGCCTCCTGTAGCCTTCTCTTTCCGAGACAACCCTGGACCTTGCGTTACCTCCTGAGAGGACTCATCTACAGAGGACCCCTGATCCTCAATAGCTTCCACTACTTCATCCTCCTCCAATGGAACTTCCTATGATGCCTCATCCTCATGTAAAAGGGAAAGGGGAAGGAGTGCACCCTTGTTTGGATCCCAAGCTAGTGAGAACTCCCAAGAGTTAATCTCGCAGTCTACAAATGGCTACAGAGAATTCCTCCCTTGACACAAAGATGAGGATTGTGCCCTGGAAACAGTGGAGATACCATATGCAAACAGGGATTCAGAGCCAATCTGAACCATAGGAGAGCTGATGCTTCTCCCAACCTCCCTGCCTGTGATAACTCAGGGCTTGATAAGGGATGATAAAATTGACAATACCTCCCAAATATTCACGTGTCTCCCTGAAGTCAGCTCGGTTAGTGGTTGTGGAAGGCAGGATGGCTGAGATATCAGGCGAATGCTGGCAAGTAGTGTGGGCAAAGTATCCCTATAGAAATGAAAGGGACACAAAATAGCAGACTGACACTCCCCCAGCTTATACATTACCCCATAAGAGGAAAACACTTGCCATCTTAGGCTCTAAAACGCAACACACACATGAGGTGATGATCACCAGTTTGCGCTGCAAAGCCTATTAGGACCAAACTTCACACATCACCATGGGCACTTGACTCCCCTTCAGGAGGCTCACCTTCCTTGACCTGTAGAGCACCCTGTCAGTAAGATCGCTGGGTATGGTGTACATCGGAGATAGCTGCCCACAGGGTTCAGCACCAAATGGCAGACATTACAGGCCATCTCCGCTCCTTTATGAGGGGTCTGGGTAAAGTTGCTCTTAGCCTGTTTGTAGTAGTGACTGATCCAGGTAGGGCCTACCTTTGCCCAGATATGGGTGTTAGGAATAGGCTCAGAAATAAAGAAATATTCCCCCCCCCCCCCCCCCCAAAAAAAAAGATCTCCAGAGAGGCTCAGGAGAGCATCCATCGCCTTTAGACAGGTGGGGATTCCTGGCCAGCGTCCATTCACCTGAAGGTAGCAGCATAACCCATACAGTAATGACTATTAACTCCTCTGTGTCCAGTGTTGTATTATAAAGAAAGGTACATTTTTACAGTAACATCCAGATGGATTATATCTAAACAACTGTGCATCTGAGCGACAATACAGGCAAATGTATGACACCAAACTTGACAATTATAAAGCCATTGTTTGCCTGTATAATTTAATCAGTTAGCTCATCTGCTGTTGGTGATTAATGTCCATTTGAATAGCAAGAATTCCTGCAAGAAATCTCCAATTTAAAATTTGAATGAAAGGAACAAAGAGTAAAAAGGTGTTTATTTGATTTTGAAAGCAAGCAATGTGTTTTGTCTTTAAAAGGTTATCTGTAGAATAACTATAGTTCATAACCTAAAATCATTATATAATCATTACACGGAAAACTTACTCCAAAGCTACTGAGCGTGGTACCCCATACAGCATCAGTTACAAGGTCTTGAAATTTCTTTCTTTCTTCATTTTCTTGACATATAAATGCAAGCTGGGCCCCAACGATTGCTACTGCCTGCACATGACATTTGTTAGTGGAGTACTTTCAATAGATTATATATAGAATAGAATATATATTTCAAGTGTTATAAATTATCTGGAACATACCAGAACCTTGTTGTAGTTTTGCCATGTGTTGTTTATGACATCCCACAACTTTGTGAAGACGTCTGTCTTGGGTAGAAGTGTGCAATAACCCAGCGCAAGGTTGCAGTCCACTAAACGGCAATTGAAAACCTGTAGACAAAAATAAATAAGTCAATCAATCACAAATAGCATAAAAAGGAGAAGGCTTGTGCTCATTAATAACTTTTTCAGCAGTCAAGCAAAATCTGTCTGTTGACCTATTGACCTAGCAAACAATTTTGATGCCCAAGGAACCTGGATACAATTGACCAAGTGTGGGCCCCTTAGGCAGGCCATAGAGTATGCAACTTTCTTTCCTTCTTCCATGGGTGGAAGGAAGGGAAAGCGCTTGAAACACCCCATTAACACAGTCAGTGTTGATGGAGGAATCTCTTCTGTAGAGCCATTTTGTTCTGCCAGTGGTAAGCCACACCCGCTGGCAGAACACAAGTTGATTGACTTGTGTCCAACCAGGGGGCCATAAACGGATCAAAATTCGGCTCGATCCAAGATGATTGCCTACTAATGGTCAAATTTACACTGAAAACTCTACAAAACACTCCCAAACCAACAGGTGGGGTAGAACCGATTTTCTAGAACATTATTTCCTGGATGATCACTACAGTCTAGCCTGAAAGTCAGTTTGTGGGATGTCTACTCTTTTCACAAAACACACTTGGCTACACCGTTAAATGCTTTTGGAACGCATATTTGTTTTTGTTCTTTTTAACCTATGGCACCATGGAAAAAAAAAAAAAAAAGTTCAATAAAAATATAAACACAAAGTACTTTATATCACAATATAAATCCTAGCAACACAATCTGACTATAATTTTCTAAATGACAAGGGGTATTGAACACACTTTTTTGAAAACATTCCGTATCAAAAGCCCAACTAAAATAATAACCAAATCAAGTTAAAGATAACAGGATTTTGGCCCATTGACCTCCTTAAAGCTTTCCAGGGATTTGTCGAGAAGGAGCACCCACAATGGTTCTAAATTAGAATGATTTATGTGAATAGTTCTAACTATCTTATTTGCTGTATGTACACGTTTTCATTGTCATTTTGAGCTACTATTAAAATGTAACAATAAAAGGACGAGTGTATATCTGTTATCGGTTTTGGTTACTGTATTGTTATACACTTTTGACAATAATACAATCATCAGTAACAGAACAAAAAAACAAAAACAAACAAAAAATAAATAAAACACACACAAGAGATAGCTGGGGTGCCCTGCAGGGGAAAGCTGAGCAAGAAGCATCACAAAGGAGGGCCATTTTGGATATTGGGGGTATAATATCATTTAGCTCATAAACAGAATAGAATGGGGCTACATGCATAAGCTCCAGCTGGAGGACAGAAGGATCCATTAGGTTAGATCACAAGATTTAACCTTGGACCAATCATCTAAGATCTGGCAGATGAATGTGGTCACAATAGCAGGTTGCAGGTGAAAATAATGCCTGAAAAATGCAAGCCTTTTATCCACCAAGTCTATACAGTTAAAGCCCTTTCACACTGAGCCACGGGCAGCGTTAGCGGTAAAGTGACGTTATTCGGCTGCTAGCGTGGCGCTTCCCCCCCCCCCCCCCCCAATACTTTATTGTTGCAGAAGGAGAGAGACACATGGTATAATACAGAGGACGTCTGTGGATATTGGGTTCAACAGACTTACAAAACAATACATAATTAATGCACTTGTAGTCTTGACTGTTCACATAGATGCAAACGATTAACGTTCAGATTGTGGAGTCTCCGTACCCCGCGTGTCACTTTTCCACGGTATAAACCGCGTTAAAAAGTGCAAAGAGTCAGAGTTGGGCCGAGGGGACCCAAAGAGGAGAAAAAGGGAAGGAGGGGGCAGGAAGAGAAAAAAAGGGGGGGGGGGGGGAATAGAAGTCCAGCGGTCTAAACCCTCATCCAGGCAGAAGAATTCTCCACATATGTCCTCCTTTCATGGGGGACTAAGGCTGGATTCACACCTATGCATTTTTAGTGCTTTTTGCATTTTGCAGATTTGCCCTAGAGTCCATTTAACATGGTTTCCTATGGAACACGTTCTGTAGTGACAATCTGCAAAATGCAAAAAGCACTAAAAATGCATAGGTGTGAATCCACCCTTAGAGCTAGCCCTGCATACTCCTCAGAGTGTACGAATTCATGCCAGTAGAGCCATTTTTTAGCATATTTCTCATAAAGGCCTTTCTCAGTAGCTACCAGGTCTTCCACTGCACTTATATCGGCAAACTTTTTCAACCAAGTGGTAATCGATGGGAGCTGCATCTGCTTCCAGAACAGTGGGATGCAACCCTTGGCAGCTGTGATCATGAGGGACAGAATAGACTTCCTGTATACTTTACTGGGGATGTTGTGGTGATGCAAGAGGAAACATGCCGGATCTTTTGGAATGTCTCGGTCTGTAAATTTTTGGACAATACGATGAACTTCTGTCGAATAGGGTTGCAAGAGCCGGCAGGTTTAAAAAATGTGGAGGAGGGCGCCAGTCTCCTCTCCAAATCTCCAGCATAAATCTGAGCACTGGGGAAACATTTTATGGATCTTTACCAGGGTGCGATACCATCGGGTTAGTACCTTGAAACCTGCCTCTTGGTGTTTACCACAGATTGAAGCCTTGTAAGGAAATAGAGTCTGTATACCTGCTTCTTACTCAGGTCAAACACCAACTCTCTCTCCCACCCGGCGATATATGGAGGCTTGTGGTCTGCTGGCAGTGTTGTCAACAGTTGGTAGGTTAGAGAGACCGCATGGGGGAGTGTAGATTGTTCCAGGCAAAGCTGTTCAAAGGTGGCAAGAGACCTCTGAAACAAAGCCGGGGGAGGAAGGGATCCAAGAAAGTGTGCTAGCTGGATCTGTTGCCAGAAGGACAACCCTGACAGGCCTTGGTCAGTCATAAATTGTTGTCTCGTCATCCAACGTCCATCTGTGACAAAATGTCAAGTCTGAGAACGCTCCGCTATTTTCAAGTCCTGAAATCTGGGGTCTTGGAGTCCAGGGATAAAAGCTGGTTTCCCCACTATGGACAAGAGCGGCGTCCGTAGAGGAGCTACCGCAAAGTCCCTAAATGCCTTCCGGCTGATCCTCTTAGTCTCCCCTATCGTGGGGTGGTCCATTATCAGCCGGGGTAGATCCGCTTGGCACTTTGGTAAGGACTTGCATGGCAGTCCCGACAGGACACATTACACCTTGACCCACTGTTTAAGTTCACCATGGCGGCAACAGTCTAGGACCCGTGTCAGATGACATGCCATGTGGTAAAGTTTAGCATCCAGAATGGCCATGCCACCCCTGAGCTTGCCAGCCGGGGCGGTTTCAGTGTCCATAGGAAATTGACCAAAACACGGTTCACTACCCTGAAGAATGAGCTGGGAACCCTGATGGGTAGTGATACAATAGGCGAGACATCACATTCATTTTCACAATGTTGCACGATCCGAACCAAGAGAACATGCCGTTCTGCCAGGACTGCAAGTCTTTTTTGATTGTCGTTAGTAGAGGTGGGAAGTTCAGTGAAAATGCGTCTGGCTTTCTGGGGAGATGAATCTCCAGATATTTAATGTGTTCCAAGGCCCATTTGAAAGGAATGTCCACTTGTAGCAGCGCTTGTGTTGCATTTCATAGGTCTTCAATTCTGAGAGCAGGTTTGGAATAGAGATCAGAGGGTTGGATAGAAAGAAAATAAGATCGTCCCCAAAAGCTGCAATCTTTGGAGAGAGAGAGCGTTATCCAGATGGAGACCCGAGATGCCGGGGTTTTTTCTAATGGTCCGTAGAAATGGCTCTAGGGTCAGGATGAAAATCAAGGGAGACGGACATCCTTGACGAGTACTGTTAGTTATCTCGAATGGAAGTGAAAGGTGTCCATTAACCTTTACTTGGGTGGAGGGGCACAAGTAGATGTCCTGAAACCAGTGCATTATCCTCTGCCCCAGGCCTATAGAGCACAGTGTTTCTGTCAAAAAGGTCCAGTTCACCCTATCAAACGCCTTTTCAGCATCTGTGGAAATGAGTAGCAGGGGGATTTTGTGCCTCTGTGTCGCATAGATAAGGTTGAGCTCTTTGGTCGTGTTGTCCTTATCCTCTCTCGATGGGACAAACCCAACCTGGTCTAAGTGGATCAGTTGGGGAATGTGCCCGATCAGGCGCATGGACAGTATTTTGGCAAATATCTTAAGGTCCACATTTAAAAGAGATATCGGTCTGTAGTTTTGGCACATTAATAGATCCTTGCTCTCCTTTGGAATCGCTGCAATGTGAGCTCAAAGGGTGTCTTACGGTGGGATAGTCCCTTCTCCTGTGGCGTTGTATGCCAAGAGGAAGTACAGGATCAAAAGGTCCCCAAAGGTCCTATAATAAAGGGGAGAGTAGACGTCCGGGCTTGACACTTTCCGTGATTTCAGTTGTGCTATTGCCGCCATCACTTCATCTGCTGAGAGAGGTTTATCGAGATCTGCCAGATCTTCATCTGCAATACGGGGAAGCCTCAAACGAGCCATGTAGTCTTGGATCACTTTCTTCTTGGAGGATTCCTCCTCGAAAGTGTGTGGGAGGTTGTAGAGAGAGATGTAGTATTCAATCAACACCTTTGCTTTAGGTAACCTCCGCCCGTTAGCCAAGCAAAAAAAAAGCGCTTGCACTAAATCGTGTGCTTCCTAACTGGGAGCTGTGGAATTTTAGCAGCTGTATTAAAAGGCTTTAAATATAAAAATAAAACCACTACAAAACGTCAAAAGAACATCTACGAGGTAAATGAATGAATCAATTCACCCATAGACAAAACAGCCCATATTACTCATAATACATATTATACATAATACATATAATACATATTATAAAAGAAAAGTTGTTCTGGTGCAATCTCTTATTCTACGAAAAACATATGTGTATACTCCAATTATATATAAATAAATCATACAAAATGGTTATTGTCCATAATAACTATCCATATGTCCAGTTTATGCTATATACTCAAGGTAGTCCCAGTGAGAAAAGAACTGAAACAAAGTTATCTATTACAGTCCATAGGAAGCATAGGAAGCAAAACTGAAACAAAGTTTTCTGTCACAGTTCATAAGGAGTATACAATGCCATCCTTCCTTAACGTGACTAGACTTCCAACCATGAAATACAGTGTTCCCAAATCGCTGGGGGTAATTCCAAGCCTGAAGCAACCCCCTTTACTTTTATTCTTACCAGATCTGCCTGGTTACACGAGCTTTCAGATATCACTCTTTATCGGCTGGATCTCATCCGCTTCATGAGCACCAGGTGATTCAAGATCTCGGAAAAAAGCAATTGCGGAAAACACACATAGCGTAATTCTGTCTCGTAAAAACACTATTTATTTAAATAAAAAATATTGCACTCACAAAAAACAATCCTTTAAAAACATTGGTTCATTCTACATGCATAGTTCTTTACGATAGTCAGGTACAGGGAGATATGTTAACATCGGCCGCTACAGGTTGTTGCTATATAATAGCTCACGGTTCTAGCTGTGCGTCTTTCCTCCCTCCTGTCAGTCTCTCTATGCTGCTATCGTGTACTTCCACCCTGCACGATAGCAGCATAGAGAGACTGACAGGAGGGAGGAAAGACGCACAGCTAGAACCGTGAGCTATTATATAGCAACAACCTGTAGCGGCCGATGTTAACATATCTCCCTGTACCTGACTATCGTAAAGAACTAAGCATGTAGAATGAACCAATGTTTTTAAAGGATTGTTTTTTGTGAGTGCAATATTTTTTATTTAAATAAATAGTGTTTTTACGAGACAGAATTACGCTATGTGTGTTTTCCGCAATTGCTTTTTTCCGAGATCTTGAATCACCTGGTGCTCATGAAGCAGATGAGATCCAGCCGATGAAGAGTGATATCTGAAAGCTCGTGTAACCAGGCAGATCTGGTAAGAATAAAACTAAAGGGGGTTGCTTCAGGCTTGGAATTACCCCCCAGCGATTTGGGAACACTGTATTTCATGGTTGGAAGTCTAGTCACGTTAAGGAAGGATGGCATTGTATACTCCTTATGAACTGTGACAGAAAACTTTGTTTCAGTTTTGCTTCCTATGGACTGTAATAGATAACTTTGTTTCAGTTCTTTTCTCACTGGGACTACCTTGAGTATATAGCATAAACTGGACATATGGATAGTTATTATGGACAATAACAATTTTGTATGATTTATTTATATACAATTGGAGTATACACATATGTTTTTCGTAGAATAAGAGATTGCACCAGAACAACTTTTCTTTTATAGAGTAATATGCGCTGTTTTGTCTATGGGTGAATTGATTCATTCATTTACCTCGTAGATGTTCTTTTGAAGAGATGTAGTATTGCCTAAAAATGTCAGCTAACTTTTCCGTATCGTGGACTTTAGTACCGTGTTTGTCTAATAGCTCTGGGAACAAATGTGCAAGCCCGTTGGCGTGGGCCTTGCGAGCCCAACAGCTCCCCGCATTTATCACTATGCTCGTAGAAAGTGTGCTGATCGAGAGCTGCTCACTCTGTCCAAAGCCAAAGTGCGCAGCTGGGACCTGAGGGTTGCAAGATCAGCCAGAGTCTTGTCTGTTAGGGATTGCTTGTGGATGGACTCCAGAGATCTAATCTTGGCAAAGGTATCTATTTGTTGGGCCCTGACCTTCTTTATCCGTGACCCAATCTTGATCAAGAGACCCTTGAGATAACTTTTAATGCGCCTCCCATAACATTATGGGGGCACTGCCCTCCCCAGCGTTGCAAGGGAAAAAAAAGTCTCAGTTCCTGGGAGATCTCATCCGCAACCTCCGGATTTTGAAGCAAGGAATCAATCTTCCACATACATTGCTTAGGATATGAGGATAGCAGATCTATGTCCAAAAAGATTTGGGCATGGTCCGAGAATGGAGCCAATGGATGGGGACATAACCCTGGACAGGAGAGATTGGCAGCAGAAAGAAAGGAGGGGGGGGAGGAGGGGAAAGGGAGGAACAAAGAGGTGAGAAATGTTGAGAAAAGGGTAAACCAAAAGCCTACCCCCTAATACGCCCGAGGCATAAAAGAGATCACTCTCTGGACACCCATATAGTCCACGAAAACAAAAAACGAGGACCACCAACAGGGTTTCACCCTATGTAGGGGAAGTGTTCGTGCACAGTGGGGGTCAGAGATTCCTCGTCACGACCCACGGGAGAAGAAAGAAATAATAATTTAACTGTAGCATTACTTATGGCAGCTGATAAGTCAGTACAGAGCAATAAGTGCCTTAGGGTGGGTTGGGGAGTTCTGTCCCTGCAGACCCAAGGATACTGCCCGCAGGAACATCCCCTGTATATTGATGTTAGCAGGAGGACGTGAATAACAAACCATGTTAACAATAACTATAGCAACATGAAAAATATAAATACCTACCCACACATGCCCATAAAATTAGGACAAAACAATCAGGTCTCATTTGGTCCACTCAGTAAGCAAATGGTGTTCAACTGGCCAGAGCACACCATCCACTTAAAATGGCTGGCCTTCCTGCCAGAAGTTCTAAGCCTCTGCCCACATGGGGGCTGCTTATCTATACGGGGGGGGGGGGGGGGGGAATAAAGGATCCTCCCACAAACCATAAAAGCCAGGAGGAGTGAGGGTTGGTGGGTGGGGGGGGAGGAAGAGGAAGGGGGTAAGGAGGGGGGGGGGGGGGAGAGGGAAAGAGGGAGGGGGAAAGGGAGGCAGTGGATGTAACCAGCAGAATCACAATACAAAATTTACCCTGTGATTTGTCACACTGAGATCTACAGCGTATACACTGACATTGTTTATACTGATATCTAGATTACGATGAATATATACACTGAGATCTATATCCTGGGATACATATACATAGAACTATATAATGAGATATTTACTCTGAGATCTACTGTATATACTTTGATCCATGCAATGTATGTTTACGCTGAGAGGAATACACTATGTCTATATACGGAGATCTACAATATATATTGGGAGGTGCATTTAAACTGGGATAAATATACTGGTGTGTTTATACCGGGATCTACTGTATATGTGCCGGGGTGAGGCAGAGAGAGAGGACCGGGGTGGGGGCACGGAGGGCTAAAAGAGCATGACTCAACTAATCCCCTGCCATCAGGTTCCGATCATCCACCCCAAGAGAGAGTAGGAGGAATTCTCATTCTAGAACAGCCTCCACAGCATTGACTGGTTGCAGGGGAAGTGGCAGAAGTAGCAAAACCTCCCGACTATCAAGACAAAAGTCAATCGTACCCTCCACTGTATATGTCCATCCGATACAGGAATACTGGCAGTCAATGGGAGAGTAGCATGGGACATACAATGGTTGTGCTCCATGCCATGAACAGTAAGGCTCGTCTGTATATCCAGAGACGTTCCTATCCGTTAATGTCTCTGTATAGGGCTCTTGAGTTCCTCGCAAAATGAGGGGGAGACGGGGGTGGGGGGCCAGGTTTATTCAGTTCTGGAGTACTGTCTTGGGGTTAACCGACAAAGTGGTCACAGCTCCAAGGGGAATCATGAGGCGATCAGTCTAAGAGCCATGAGATTAAGTGGGAGAAACAACAAAACAAGGGCCCGCGCCATGTGCGGTGAACTTACCTTCCCGTAGCATCAGCTTTAAACTTCAGGGTCGCCCCCTCCCGAGCCGGGCCGTGATCTCCCCATTGCCTCTGAGGTGTGCGACGTGGCAGTGGGTTTAACTAGTTTGGTAAAGGGATCAGCTCAGTATCCAGGAAGGGAAAGAGGTCAGGGAGATCTGTGTAGCAGCGTAGCCAGAAGGAATTGCTGTCTTCGCGAATGTTAAGCTGGAGGGGGAAGCACCATCGGTAAGGCAGCTTCGAGCATCTCAGGAATTCCAAAAGGGGCTTTAGCATTGCTCTCCATTGCAGAGTGGCTCTAGATACATCAGGGAAGATGGAAATCTGTGCGCCATCAAACTATCTGACCTTTTGCCCAGGATGCCCGGAGTATCTGTTCTTTTAGTATATAACAGTGGAGTCGGAAGATCACATTGCATGGATGATCTGGATCAGACTGCTTGGGTGACAGGCCCGGAGATCATCAAAGAAACAGTGAGGGTGATACTGTTAAAGCTTCTGGACCCTGACCCCCCCTACCAATCTGGAGTTCGACAGGGTTCACAGGGCACTGCGGCTCCGGTACTCCAGGTCTTCCAGGTGGAGCTGCGCCTCTGCCAGGCTCTCCTGATGAGATGAGTGACTTAGTTCCAAATGAGCTACATGCTGCTCCAGGGCACTCATCGATGATTCCCCTTTAGACAAGCGATCATCAAGGTGCTGAACCTCCGTGTGGAGCTGCTGGAAGTCATGGCGGTGTTGCTTTTCCATCCGCTGTACGAAGGACTCCATTTCGGCTTTTGTCGGGAGGGCAGGAAGCAGGGTCCTGATGTTGGTATCCTCCTGGGAGAGGGAGCCCTGGCCAAAGGAGGATGTGGCCGAAGGAACCAGGATAGCTGGCAGGCCTGCCAGGGAACTCTGCATCTGTTGGGAAGAGGCAGCCATCGCTGAGAAGTTTGTGCTCATCGGCTTGTGCTTGCCATGTATTGCAGAGGCTCTCGCTGTCTCTGGGAAACGGCTAATAGGAGCTTCTGTCACAGGTTTAGATGAACCTCGGGTCCTCCTACGTTTGTTGTAGCTCATAGCAATCCGCAAAAGTTGGTCAAAGTCCACATATCAGCCAAGTTTTGCAGGTCAGGAGTCAGGAGCTCAATCAGCAAGGGTCCTCACTGCACCATGACTAAGCCACGTCACCCTAGCAGGATGCTTTTAACCCCTGCTAGCAGCCGAAGAAAGGGTTAAATACAGCAGTGTATCGCTACTTCTTAAGCGTTCTGCAGGCGCTTCGGTGGCGCCCATTGATTTCAATGAGCAGGGGCGGTAGAAGAGCTCCAAAGATGCTGCTTGCAGGCTTTTCAACATCCTACCAGCGCAGCGCCCTAATGTGAAGGAACTCGGGCTTTTGCACTGGGGAGACAGGAGAGGTATTTTTCAAGCACTATTTTTTAAGCCCTTTAGCATCTGAAAATCGCCTCCAGTGCAAAAGGGGACTAAATGCAGGGATATTCCCAACAGGCAGTTAGAATCTTGCTAAGACAAGAAATAGATGGGTCCACCTTTTAAGGAACCCCTCCATAGGGTATTAATGGGCAAAATACCAGTTGCAATAGGGAATGCACTGGAAAATTCTTAACAGGCTGGGGGCTTTCTTTTTTTTTTACGATGAAGATATTTGCCAGCACACCATGGAACGACACAAATAGCGTCCAAACGGGTGATTTATTGCATAATCACAACACAAGGATAGTGCAACGTTTCAGAGGCTCTGAAACATTGCACTATCCTTGTGTTGTGATCATGCAATAAATCACCTGTTTGAATGCTATTTGTGTCATTCCATGGTGTGCTGGCAAATATCTTTACAGTGATTTGAACCAGATTCCAGCTGGTCTTTGCTACAGCACCCAAATCTGAGAGCTCATCCAGGAACGTGTGCAATGGGAATATGAAGTACTACTTTCTTTTCTTTTATCCAAAATGTTTCTGTTATTTTGTATAGGTAAACAAAGACAAAGTAAAACCGATAATTCAGATAACATATGTTTGCATAATACAAAATCATAGCTGTGCTACAGAAGATTTTTTTTTAAATCTGACCAGCATTGCAAATAAATCAAACAAGGTTAACTATACAGTATAAGCGTCAATCAAGGTATTCAATATAGTGCCATTTCCAAAATCTATTAGTAATAATATAGGTTATTTTTTTTTTTGCAGACAGTAAGGAGTACATTTCAACATACAAAAAAACATCAAAATACAAACAAACTATCTCAACCCTAGCAAGGCATTTACACACACACACACAAAGAAAAGCTATAGGACTCAGATAACTTTTTGACAATCATTGGCCTGAAAGTTTAATGAATTTCTGTGGATAATTCATGTTGGAGCACACATTTTTACTTGGCAGAATGAGATTAACCCAAATCCTTCACTTTCCAAACCTCAGCTGGTGGCGGACGACCACTTTTGTGCCACAAACAGGAGTCTCAAAACTGGGGCAACAACCTCAGCTGAAAAGTTCTCCTAATCAAAAGTCAAAAGACAGACCTGAGAATCTAAAAGTCTGCCTATTCTGATAGATGTTATTACCCTAGTGTTTGGCATATTCTGTATATTATAAAATGTTGCGTACATTTTTCCTCACATAGAGATGGGTATAGTTCATCTTTGCTTTGGGTAGGAATAACAAAAACCATTCTATTATTCCTGCAGGAAGTGATAATTCTGGTAAAAAGACCCAGCTGTAGTAGGGGTACACCGAATGGGTTTTTTGGTGCCGAAACCGATAACTAAAATGAAAAATACACTAGCCCGAAAACCCAAACCGATACCGAAAATGACAGATACTGAAAATGACTGTATACATTTTTATATAACACATTGCTAATAGCATTAGCAAAATTTTCATGCAGTGTACCTCTAGCAGATATGATGCAGGAGATGGTCAGAGACTGTGGACATGGTACAGGAGATGGTCAGAGACTGTGGACATGGTACAGGAGATGGTCAGAGACTGTGGACATGGTACAGGAGATGGTCAGAGACTGTGGACATGGTACAGGAGATGGTCAGAGACTGTGGACATGGTACAGGAGATGGTCAGAGACTGTGGACATGGTACAGGAGATGGTCAGAGACTGGGGACATGGTACAGGAGATGGTCAGAGACTGGGGACATGGTACAGGAGATGGTCAGAGACTGGGGACATGGTACAGGAGATGGTCAGAGACTGGGGACATGGTACAGGAGATGGTCAGAGACTGGGGACATGGTACAGGAGATGGTCAGAGACTGGGGACATGGTACAGGAGATGGTCAGAGACTGGGGACATGGTACAGGAGATGGTCAGAGACTGGGGACATGGTACAGGAGATGGTCAGAGACTGGGGACATGGTACAGGAGATGGTCAGAGACTGGGGACATGGTACAGGAGATGGTCAGAGACTGGGGACATGGTACAGGAGATGGTCAGAGACTGGGGACATGGTACAGGAGATGGTCAGAGACTGGGGACATGGTACAGGAGATGGTCAGAGACTGGGGACATGGTACAGGAGATGGTCAGAGACTGGGGACATGGTACAGGAGATGGTCAGAGACTGGGGACATGGTACAGGAGATGGTCAGAGACTGGGGACATGGTACAGGAGATGGTCAGAGACTGGGGACATGGTACAGGAGATGGTCAGAGACTGGGGACATGGTACAGGAGATGGTCAGAGACTGGGGACATGGTACAGGAGATGGTCAGAGACTGGGGACATGGTACAGGAGATGGTCAGAGACTGGGGACATGGTACAGGAGATGGTCAGAGACTGGGGACATGGTACAGGAGATGGTCAGAGACTGGGGACATGGTACAGGAGATGGTCAGAGACTGGGGACATGGTACAGGAGATGGTCAGAGACTGGGGACATGGTACAGGAGATGGTCAGAGACTGGGGACATGGTACAGGAGATGGTCAGAGACTGGGGACATGGTACAGGAGATGGTCAGAGACTGGGGACATGGTACAGGAGATGGTCAGAGACTGGGGACATGGTACAGGAGATGGTCAGAGACTGGGGACATGGTACAGGAGATGGTCAGAGACTGGGGACATGGTACAGGAGATGGTCAGAGACTGGGGACATGGTACAGGAGATGGTCAGAGACTGGGGACATGGTACAGGAGATGGTCAGAGACTGGGGACATGGTACAGGAGATGGTCAGAGACTGGGGACATGGTACAGGAGATGTCAGAGACTGGGACATGGTACAGGAGATGGTTAGAGTCAGGAGGATCCCAATAAGCTTATATCCCAATAAACATGACTTTAGCCGGAACCACATGAGTGTGGTGCGTTCTTTTCCCTGTCACATTTTCGATGTACGTTTTTAGGTTTTTAAAAGTGCTGCCATTAGATCAGTATGCATGTTTTATGAAGGCGAAGTGGTATGCAGGAGTTCGATGCACTTTCATGAAAACATTTACTTTTACATGGCATGCTGGGAGTTGTAGTGCTACCTGAAACTTGTTGCTACTCTTCCAGTCAGGGCATGCTGAGACATGTAGCCTCCACCATCACCTCTCCAGGAAGCCCTCGAGGTCCCAGATCTGGAGTTTGTAAAACTCCTTGCTCTCCTCGGTATTGGGTTCCCCCCTGGTCCTCTCTTCTGCCGCATTCTTTTTCCCTCCTCCTTGGATGCCGTTGCGCCATAGTACCTTAACGCCACCACTTCACTATTTACAGCGTCCTGTTGCTAGGCAACCACGGGGGGAGGAGCCGCAGCCGGATGCAGATGCTGCGATGGTAAATTGGGCGGGCTGAGGACAGGGTTTTTCTGAGCAGGGAGGGAAGCTGGCGTTCCTATGATGAAGCAGGCGACGGTCTGCCCATGGGTGGGTGTGCCCACACTAGCACCCCTCCTAGCACAAGGAGAGCAGGAAAGAGACACACTCCCGCAATGGGCGGCACCCGGGCAGACCACGCCCCCTTTTCGGTATCAACTGTTTTTGTCATTCGGTCGAATGACAAAAACACAGTTTTCGGCAGCTGAAATTTTGGTGCATCACTAGTTTTTGTATATTTCAGATGGGAGGCCATTTAGGCCAGGTGCCCTGTTTTTGTGGGCTTCTGCCACTGTGAAAAATCAGTTCTTCCAATTAAGAGGTGCATTCAAAATTTCTATCTCTCTCCTCAAGACATGAAAGATTTAGAGATGATAGAAAGTGAGTCAGGGCATTAGAAAATGGGTGGGGGAAGAAAAACTGGAGCTGTAAAGATCCCTGTACTAACACTTAAAAATGTCCATAATATCTGACAGGGAGTGCATAACAGATCCCCTTCATGTTTTAATAGCTGCAATATAAGAATATTCTAATGTGGACTTTGCTATTACCGGCAACAAGTGTCTCGTCCTTTCTTATTCCTCAAAATACCATTTACTTTCTGCTTTCGATATGAAAATATTAAGATCATTTTTCTGTGCATCTCTCAAACTCCCAAACCAAGTAGGTGTGGGGTTAGCAATATAGGCCTCCCCCAGAACATGCACCTCTTCCATAAGATAGCTCTCACACCAAGGAAGCAAGCTTTGATTGTATCCCACACTATTGTAGCAGGTGCAGTAAGTTTACTTTTTAAAGAACCCAAGGAATCTTTTAGGAAAGTATCCTCTTCAGGCCTAGGGTAATTCACCACAAACTGTAAAACCTTACTCGAGTACAGTGGGAGTATGTAAACATATGCTAGAATACATTTCCATCAATTGTACATAGTACCTGTGTATTGCGTGTGCATGCGGGGTGTGAGTACCTGTGTATTGTATTGTTAAGTACCTGTGTATTGTTGAGTATTAGTGTCAGAAAACTAGTTGTTATTTAATTTGGACAGGGTATAATCCCCAATCCTCATTAAATCAGTAGGTACGATGCCCGGCGGGTGTGGAGATGCAACTTGGTGTACATCTTGCGGCATGTATACATTCCTTCCTCATCTGATCGAGGGCGAATACTGCTGTGCAAAATGTAAGCACATTGTTTCCCTGGAAGCCCAGGTTCTGAATCTAGGGAAGCAACTGTCAGCACTGAAGACTCTCCATACTAAAGGAGAGCCGGGAACGTACTCAGCAAGGGCCAGCACAGAGGTGAGACAAAGTGGTGCAGGTACTAGAAAAGAGTAGATGGGCGACAGTCAAAAAGGGTAGAGGGGAAAGTGCCAGGGAGGCTGATCCTGGGCTGGACAATCCCAATAAGTATGCCCCATTGAGTGACATTGGTGAAACCAGTCAGGGACCAGCACTGCTGGAGCTGAGGGACTCCTCTAGCTGCCAGGGGAAGAAGTCCTCCAGTGAGAGTAAGGGGCAAGGGGAAGGAAAGACAGATTCTGATGGTAGGGGAATCAATTCTTAGCCCTTGTACACACGGTCGGTCATTCCGGCGGAAAATGTCCGATAGGACCGCGTTGTCGGATAATCCGACTGTGTGGGCTCCATCGCACTGTTTCCGCCTGAATATCCGACGGCAAAAGTTTTAGAGCTGGGCTATAAAACTTTCCGACAACATGATCCGATCGGACTTTGTCCGATTGTGTGTAGAGAATTCTGATCGGACAAAGTGCCAAGCATGCTCAAATCAAATTCCTAGACCAAAGCTATTGGCTACTAGCCTGAAGGTAGTTCCGTCGTAAAGAAATAATGTCATTACGTTACGTACGATCGGATTTTCCGTCAACTTTGTCCGACCGTGTGTATGCAACACCAGTTTCGGACAAAATCCGACGGATTTTGTAGGAATGTCCGACCGCGTGTACAAGGGCTTAAAAGGACAGAGGTGGCAAACTGTGACAAAGACATGAAGTGCCAAACTGTATGCTGTCTACAGGGAGCTAGGGGTTCGGCACATCACAGATCTGGTGGACATATTACTGGGAGGGGCTGGGGAAGACCCGGCTGTCATGGTGCACGTTGGCACCAATGACAAAGTCAGAGGAAGATGGAATGTCCTAAAGAACAATTTTAGGGACTTAGGCACTAAATTGAGGAAAAGGACCTTCAAGGTAGTATTCTCAGAAATACCACCATTACCTCGAGCCACACCAGAAAGGCAGGGGGTGATTAGGGAAGCAAACAAGTGGCCGAGTAACAAGTCCTATTTGCAACCTCGGAACACCCGATAAGACAGTATGCGACCGGTCTAAACTATGTGGCATGTTCACCAATGCTAGGAGCCTGGCAGACAAGATAGGTGAACTAGAGATACTGTTGTACGAGGAGGATTTAGATTTTGTGGGAATTTCAGAGACTTGGTTCAACAACTCTCATGATTGGCTGACAACCATTCAAGGGTTTTCCCTTTATTGCACAGAGAGGGTAGAAAAGGGGGAGGGGTGTGCCTGTATATCAAGAATAATGTACAAGTGAATGTGAGAGATGACATCACTAAGGGAGCTAGGGAGGTGGTGGAATCCTTATAGGTAGAGCTCCAAAGGGATGAAACTATGGGGTAAGTAATACTGGGAGTATGCTATAGGTCCCCTAACCTGAGGAAGGAGGAGGAGACGGCCCTTCTATCACAATTTGGATTAGAGGCAAGGATGGGAAGTGTCATCATAATGGGGATTTTAATTATCCAACATAGACTGGGTGGAAGTAATCGCACATTCGTCTAAGGCTCACCAGTTCCTAAATGTCTTGTGGAACAATTTCATGGATCAGATGGTAGATGCACCAACTAGAAACAAAGGGTTACTAGACCTACTGATTACCAACAATACAAACCTGATCACAGATGTGGAAATACGGGGCAATTTAGGAAACAGTGATCCCAGGTCAATTAGCTTCAGTATAAATGACACAAATAGGAAACATAAGGGGAATACAATGACATTGAATTTCAAAAGAGCCAACTTCCCTAAACTACGTACCTTGCTAGAAGGCATAAATTTGGATAAAATCTTAGGAACAAAGAACACAGGGGAGAGATGGGTTTGCTTTAAGAGCATATTAAATAAGGGCATTAGCCAATGCACCCCATTGGGAGATAAATTTAAAAGAGTGAACAAAAGTCCTGGGTGGTTTTATCTCCAATGTAAAAATGCGTATAAAAGCAAAGGAGAAGGCCTTCAAAAAATACAAGGCTGAGATATCATCAGAATTTAAACTTTACAAAGAATGCAACAAGAAGTGTAAGGATGCAATTAGAGCAGCTAAGATAGAAGATAAAAGACACATAGCGAAGGAGAGAAGAAAAATCCCAAGAAATTCTTTAGGTATATAAACAGTAAAAGACGCAGGACAGACCACATCGGCCCCATAAAGAATAAGGAAGGGAATCTGGTTACAAAGGATTGTGAGATGGCAAAGGTATTGAATTTATTCTTCTCCTTACTCTTCATGAGGGAATCGGAGGGGCTTCAGTAACAAAAACTGCAGTGTTAATCCTCATGACAAGTCACAGGAAGCACCCTCATGGTTAACAGAGGACAGAATTAGAATTAGACTTGGAAAACATAACATTGATAAGTCACAGGGAACCAATGGCTTGCACCCAAGGGATCTTGGAGAACCCAGTCAAGTAATTGCTAGACCATTGTTCCTAATTTTTACTGCCTGGAACAGTACCAGCTGATTGGAGAAAAGGCAATGTATCAATATTTAAAAATGGGCCACAATACATCCCTGGGAATTACAGGCCAGTTAGCCTAACATCAATAGTACGCAAGGTCTTGGAGGGGATGATAAGGGACTATATACAAAAATATAGTACTGAAAACTGTATCATTAGCAGTAATCAGCATGGATTCATGAAGAATTGTTCTGGCCAAACCAATCTATTGAATGTCTAGGAGGAGGTGAGCTGCCATCTAGATAAAGGGAGGCTCGCAGACGGTGTATCTGGATTTTGCAAAAGCATTTGATACAGTTCCCCATAAACATTTACTGTACAAAGTAAGGTCCATTGGAATAAACCATAGGGTGAGTACATGGATTGAAAACTGGCTACAAGGGTGCGTTCAGAGGGTAGTGATAAATGGGGAGTACTTGGAATGGTCAGGGATGGAAAGTGGGGTCCCCCAGGGTTCTGTCCTGGGTCCAGTCCTATTTAATTGGTTCATAAACGACCTAGAGGATGGGGTAAACAGTTCAACCTCTGTATTTGCAGCCAATACTAAGCTAAGCAGGGCAATAACTTCTCCGCAGGATGCGGAAACCTTGCAAGTAGATCTGAACAAATTAATGGGGTAAACAACTACATGACAAATGAGGTTTAACCACTAGGCATCCCCGCTATAGCCAAAAGACGGCTACAGTGCGTTGCTCAATTGCCGGGAGGGCATCCCTGGACGCCGTCCTGTTTACATCTTCCATGCGCCACCACGGGCACGCATCGGGGGAAATCTGTGTTTTGGTGGTGTCCCTTGGACACCGCCAATCACAGATCATGATAAATGGGCAATCACAGTGGCCATTTAGCACTCAATCGGAGTGTCCAAAGAGAGATGATCTCATAAGTAAACATGAGATCATCTCTCATTGCCGGCTCTCCCTCCTCACACAGAGACCGCCTGTGAGGAGGGAAAGCTTCCATGCTGTAGCGCAAGTGAAAAAAATCATAAATTACAGTGCCACACTAACACAACACAGAGCACACAGTACCTATGAGTGCCATCTGTCCCCAGTGCCATCTGTTATCAGTGTCATCAGTGCCAGGTATCGGTGCAATCTGTCATTAGTGCCATCTGTCATCAGTGCCATGTATTAGTGGCAATTTTATGAAGAAAAATCAATTTACAAAATGTCATCACAGAAACAAAGAAAAAATAGGATTTTTTGTACTCACCATAAAATCCTTTTCTCTGTAATGCCGCGTACACACGATCAGACTATCCGGTGGACTTAGTCTGGCGGACAAACCGCCGGACTTTCCGAACGAGCGGACCTGCCCACACAACTGGACTTTTCCGGTGGACTAGGTCTGCCGGAATATGGCGGGAGTCTGCCATATTTTTGAAATGAACGGACTTGCCCACACACGGAGGAAAGTCTGTTCATTTTGAACGCGGCTCCAGGTAGCTGGGACTTCGACGGCAACATTGACACATCGCTGGCCCCGTCACGTGGTATGGACTTAAAGGGGAAGCCCTAAGCCGAAAAAACAGCGTGCCCCCCCCCCCCCCCCCCCCCCCAAGTCCATATTAGACCCTTATCCGAGCATGCAGTCGGCCGGTCAGGAAAGGAGGTGGGGACGAGCGAGCCCCCCCCCCCCCCCCTCCTGAGCTGTACCAGGCCACGTGCCCTCAACATGTTGATGAGGACAAGGGCCTCTTCCTGACAGCCCTGGCCTGGCAAGAAGAACCGAAGAGGGAGACAAGACCTCCCTCTGAAGGGGACAAGACCCCCGAAGTCGAAAGAAGACCCCCGGCGGCGATGAAGAAGAAAGCTGGGCTCCTCCGCTAGTAAAAGTGCTAGCAGAAGACAACAGAGGAGTCCGGCGGGAAGACCCCCCCCCCCCCCCCAAGACAGAAGAAGACCCTCGGAGCTGTGCAATAAATTATTTTGAAACCTTGTGTTGTGTTTTATTTAAAAAATTTTCACCAGGTGAATGGGTAGAGGTACATTGTACCCCAATACTCATTGACATAGGGTGGGGGGCCGGTATCTGGGGGCTCCTGGATTCCAATAAGTCCCCCCGGCAGACCCCGACAACCAACGGCCAGGGTTGTCGGGAAGAGGCCCTTGTCCTCATCAACAAGGGGACAAGGTGCTTTGGGGTCCCCAATGCACCCCCCATGTTGAGGGCACGTGGCCTGGTACGGCTTAAGGGGGGGCGATCGCTCGTCCCCATCCCCTTTCCTGACCGGACGGGCTGCGTGCTCGGATAAGGGTCTAATATGGACTTTGGGGGGGGCCCCCATGCCGTTTTTTTTTCGGTGTAGGGCTTCCCCTTTAAGTCCATACCACTTGACGGGGCCAGCGACGTGTCAATCTCGCCCATGGAGGCGGCGACATTGACCTCCTTCGCTAGTCCCGTCTACCTGGAGCCACGTTCAAAATGAACAGACTTTTCTTCGTGTGCGGGAAAGTCCGTTCATTTCAAAAGTCCGGCGGACTAGCGCACAGGCGGCCGGATTGACAATTTTTCAGTCAAAACTACTTTCCAAGTCCGCCGGACTTTTGGGGAAAAAAAAAAGTCCCCTGGAGCCCACACACGGGCGGATTTTCCGGCGGACCAGAATCCGTATAGATATTCTGATCGTGTGTACGCAGTATAATTCACCCACGATACAGCTCCTCTCATAACCATTGGGTTGTTCTGCCCTATTACTAGGAGATACTAGGCATTAGTTGTAATACAACACTCAGAACTCTTAACAACCCTCCACCCTGCCATGCAGTCATCAGTACATCATTAAGCAGTATAATGTAAAGAGAAAAAGGAGGGGGCGGGTGCTGTGTCGGTCAGTGAATTACAGAGAAAAGGATTTTACGGTGAGCACAAAAAATCCTATTTTCTCTTAAATTCACCAACCAACACAGCTCCTCTCATAACCATTGGGACGTACCCAAGCAGTGCCAAACGAGGGGTGGGAAACAGCATAAAAACGTCATCCACCAAGGCAAGTGGGAACTAGTGAATCTTTACCCCCAAAAAACAGTGCGTGGAAAAATCCATCACAAAACCAGGGTACCCTCAACAGGAGTGACTACCCAAAAGCGCACACAAAAAAATTGCAGACTGTAATGCAACAGCTCATTAACTTAACTGTACTGTGTTTTTATCAAAAAACCAGGAAAAAAAAAAAGGGGGAAATATATTGGATATTCAATTGCAACTATACGGCCGCCTACAAAACTTTTCGGCCAAAAACAGGCAGACGATGCATGGACGTCTACATTGTAGAACATGGTAAACGTGTAAATGGATGACCAAGTTGCCACCTTACACACTGGAACGACTGACGCTTGGTGTCGGAAGGCCCAAGACGTTCCGATTGCCCTAGTGGAATGGGCCATGACAGAAAAGAGGGGCACCTGTCCCTTCAAGGCGTAAGCCTGGACCACAATCTGGAAATGGTGGGTGACGAGACCGCCAATCCTCTTTTTGAACCAGCTACTTAAACGAATAGAGGGTCTGACTTTTGGAAGGGAGCCGTTGCAGACAGATATACCCTTAGAGCCTGGACCACGTCCAGGGAATGGAGGGCCACCTCCTTAGGATGTGTCAGTTTAGGACACAGAGATGGCAACACAATGTCTTCATTGGTGTGAAAGGCCGAAACCACCCTCGGTAGAAAAGAAGGTTGCGGTCGCAACACCACCTTATCCTTGGAGATAAGATAAGGCGACTTGCAAGACTAGGCCGCCAGTTCCGAAACCCTCCTGCCCGATGTAATGGCTAGGAAGACCACTTTCTGAGAAAGTCAACAAGGGAATTTCCCTGATGTTCTCAAACAGCGGTCTCTGAAGTGCCAATAACACAAGGTTGAGATCCCACGAGGGCAAGGGTAGACGCACCGGAGGGACTACATGCCGGACCCCTTGTACAAAAGTGCTCACTAGAAAGTGAGACACCATGGGTCGTTGGAAAAAGACAGCCAAGGCCGATATCTGTCCCTTGATGGTGCTTAAAATCAGTTTCTGGTCTACTCCTCACTGTAGGAACAGCAAGATCCTGGAAATGGAATAGGTGCGCGGACACCACCCCATCTCCGCACACATGGAGATATAAGCCTTTCAAGTACGATGGTATGTCTTCCTAGAAGAAGATTTCCGTGCAATCAACATAGTTCAAATCACAGAGTCAGACAGGCCTCGGTTCCTTAGCACCTGGCTCTCAACAGCCATGCCATTAAAACCAGCGATAGTAAAGCAGGATGGAGAATCGGACCTTGAGACAGAAGGTCTTCTCACATTGGTAGCCGCCAGGGAGCATCCGCAACCAGGCATACGTCGAGGCCAATCAGGGGCACTCAGCATCACTGGAATGCACTCTGCCTCCACTCTGCGAAGCAGACGTGGTAACAGTTTTGGCGGAGGAAAGGCATAGATCAGTTGGTATCGAGCCCATAGAGCCACCAACGCGTCTGACGTGTCCGCCCAAGGATCTCTTGTCCTGGATACGAACCTCGGCACCTTCCGATTGAGTCGGGAGGCCAGGAGATCCACGTCTGATGTGCCCCACCGCAGGCACAGAAGTCTGAACACCTCCAGATGAAACGGCCATTCCCCTGGGTCCAGCATCTGGAGACTTAGATAGTCCGCTTGCCAGTTTTCTACTCCCGGGATGTAAATGGGCGACATGTACGGTACATGTCGCTATGCCCACCAAAGGATGTGAGCAACCTCCCGTGCTGCAGCCGAGCTTCTTGTTCCTCCTTGATGGTTGACACATGTCACAGCCGTGGCGTTGTCTGACTGGATCCTGATCGGACGCCCTCGAAGTCTCATCGACCATGTGGAGAGGCATAGCCTGATCACTCAGAGCTCGAGCACGTTGATCAGCAACTTGGATTCCTCCCCCGACCAGAGGCCCTGGGTCAACTGTACTCCCAGTACTCCACCCCAGCCAGTCAGGCTGGTGTTCGTTGTGATCACTGTCCAATGTAGAGGTGGGAACGACTTCCCGGACCGAAATGTCGGGGATCTCAGCCATCAGAGCAGGGAGTCCCTGACTGACTGGCTCACCCGAATCTGCCGATCCAGGGATTATGGAGATTTGTCCAATTTTGTCAGATTGGAGTAGAACCCCTGAAACCTATATGATTCCGCAACAGGCACTATCACCCCGCGGCTTAGCAGGTCCTTTACTGCCCCCATCAGGGCCTCCCGGCGAGCCGGGAGTAAGGGTATGCTGGAGGAGAAGAATCTGTATGGTGTCCAAGAGAGAAACTCAATGTTGTAGCCGGATGAAATCAGTTCGCAGACCCATAGGTTAGACAGCCGAGAGGTCCACCGGGCTGCAAACTCCCGAAGGCGATCCCCCACCCGAGTGACGGATGGGGACAAACCTTAATGCGGAAGCATTTTTGCTCGCTGGCTCGTTAGGCTTGCAAGTCCAGGGACGCTTCTGTCCCTCGGTAGTCGCCCTGTCGGACTAGCGAACGAAAAAGTCTCTTGAGCGGAAAATGAGGGTCCTTGCCTGTGGCATGGCTCCTTACTCTTCCTGGCATGTGGGAGCAAGGTGCTCTTCCCACCTGTGACATTCTTAATAATGTTATCCAACGAGGCTCCGAATATCTGTTCACCAAGGAAGGGTAGATCCATCAAGGCTTTTTTGGATGCCTGGTCCCCAGACCAGCATTTTAGCCAAATCAGGCGCCGCAGCACCACTGCTGACACTGAAGCCCTGGAGAGCAAAGGAAGCATATCCAGGGCTGCGTCACAAACATACTTAAGGCCGTGCACCAACTGGTCTGCTAGTTCCACGCAGACAGGAGTAGCCTGCTGCTTCTCCAATTCACGGTGCAAAAGTTATGCCCATTCAGTAAGTGTCTGCGACACTAGTGCTGTGGCCAGTACTGGTCGTATGGCTAACCCCACAATCGTAAAACAAGGAACGGGCTACTGCCTCGGCCTTCCCGTAGGTAGGGTCCTTAAATGCAGGAGTCCCCTCTACCGGGATCGTGGTTACTTTGTTTAACCTGGATACTGGGGGGACCGCGACCGGAGGAGGAGACCATTTTTTAAGAAGGCTCACCGCCATTCTTTTAGGGACCAAGAAGGTCTGTTGCGGGCTTTCCAGCTCCTTGTATATGAACTTATCTAAATAAGTCAGATACGGAAACACCTTAGGTGTACGGGCTGGCTTACGGGACCCAAAAGGGGCCGCTACTTCAGCAGAGGATCCTGCTGTATCCTGAATTTTCAGGGTATCACGCACAGCTGTGATAAGTGCTCCAACTAGTGATTTGTCTTGCGCAGACCCGGACCGGGAATCATCATCACTGTCCGATCGGTCCTGGTCAGCGTCATCTGATCTATGAGAGCAGGGGCTACCAGTCACCGCGGGGCCAAGTCAAAGTCAGAACTTCTCCTGGAGGATGGGGGCTGGGAAGCGGGGGGCAGGGGCTGTTTAACACCTTTGCGCCCACACACCATCTCCACCCTGGCAATGAACGTTTCAAAGACCGCCGACAAAGCGTCCAAAGGCACTGCACTGTTTGAAGATGAGCCGGTTGCAATTGCAGGAAATTCTGGGGAAGAAACACCAGATTCTGAAGCCATGCTCAACCACCCTGTCTGTCACCCTTGGGGACTTAGGACAGGTGCACCGTCCCAACCTCCTTGCTGCTGCAGACTGAGAGGCCCCCATCGCAGGACTCGGCCAAGTGCTGCACCATTCTGTTGTCCAGTGTCAGCTCCCAGGTGTCCAGAGCAAAAAAAGAAATGCGCTGTCCTGAGCTACAGGGACCAGCGCCGAGAATAAAAACCGCGCGGAGCTACAACAAAATGGCCGCCAAACTTCAGAAAAATGGTCCCCGACCATGCTTTCCACAGAGACTCACAAAAAATGTACGACAAGTAACTGTACACAGCGAATGAACAGAGATTATGGTGGCAGCACATGCAGACCCCCAGACACCAGGGGAGAGACCAGAAAACCCAGGGACACAGACAACCAGCACAGCCCCCATCTAGGATCAGAGCCCCCTGGAGGACCCCTGGCTACAGGTACACACACCGTTTAGCAGCCCAGCCATGCAGCATCCCCCACGGGGGGGGGGGTTGGGGTAAGGGGTAGGAAAATAGGGACAGCGAGAGAAGAGAGGGACCCCCTAATCAACCTCCCAGGGAATGCCCAGCTGCTCAATCCCGCCGAGGCAGGAAGAGCTGTACTTACCATCCAGACGAGCTGGGGACATCCCATCACAGACCCACTCCCAAGCAGTACGGGGTGGCTGCTGGCCACGGCACACTGTGACAAAGACATCGGTAGTGCGATCATATGTGTGCCCTGGAGCTTTGCGCTCACCGGCCGCCCTTGGAGCCTGAGGGGCATGTCATAGCAGACCCAGCGTGTAGCTAGGGTCTGCACCCGCTCAATGGCCAGGCTGGAGAGACTACAAATGGGCAGCTGTTGATAGCAGATCACAGGATATTAAAATCTTGCGCAAAAGGCAAAAAATCCATAAAAATTCCCAGGGCCGATGGTCCTGCAGGGAGCCTACTTGTGCATAAAGGGGATTTTTTTTTTTTAAACCGGCATGGGTTCCCCCTTCATGAGCATACCGGGCCCTTCAGTCTGGTATGGGTTTTAAGGGAAATCCCAACGCCGAAAAAACCCTTATCCCAGCACCAGCCTGGCCGATCAGAAAAGGAGGTGGGGACGAGCGAGCGACCCCCCACCAGGCCGCATGTCCCCCCCCAAAGCACCTTTCCTCCATGTTGATGAGGACAAGGGCCCCTTCCCAACAACCTAGGCCGTTGGTTGTCGGGGTCTGCTGGCGGGGGGCTTATCGGAATCTGGGAGCCCTCTTTAATAAGGGGGCCCCCAGATCTCAGCCCCCCACACTTTGTGAAGGAGTATGGGGTACATCGTGCCCCTACCCATTCACCTGGGGAAAAAAAAAAAAAAAAAAACACTAGACAGGTTTTTAAAGTAATTTATTAGGCAGCTCTGGTGGTCTTCTTCCAACTTCAGGAGTCTCTTCCGACTTATCCGCTCTATTCTCTCGCTCTCCGGTGCCTTCTGCTGGGCTCCTCCACTATCTTCTTTCAGCTCTTTTACTAGCATTGGTCCGGCCTTCTGCGTCTTCTTCCGATGTTGACACAACGCTCTCTCCCGCAGTAATGCTGTGTGAGCGCTGCGCAACAATTCATATAGGCGTGGGGCGTGGTCATCAGGTGATGTCATCCGTGGCACCGCCCTCTAGGACGTCACAGCCCGAGGCATGATGGGACTCTGACATCATAAGGTGGCGGGGTCACTGGGTGACATCACCCCAAGCCTATATAAATCGTTGCGCACAGCACACACAGCATTACAGTGTGAGAGTGCATCGTGTCAACAACGGAAGAAGAGAAGAGGGAAGAAGATGACACAAAAAAGACCAGGCCAACGCCAGTAAACGAGCTGGAAGAAGATAGCGGAGGAGCCCGGCAGAAGGCACCGGAGAGCGAGAGAAGAATCGGAGAGCGAAAGAAGACACCGGAGAGCGTGAGAAGAGAGCGGAGAAGTCAGAAGAGACCCCCGAAGTCGGAAGAAGACCCTGGAGCTGCCTAATAAATTACTTTAAAAACCTGTCTAGTGTGTTTTTTTTATTGACACTCCCCCCCAGGTGAATTGTTAGGGGTATGATGTACCCCATACTCATTCACATAAAGTGGGGGGCCGGGATCTGGGGGCCCCTTATTAAAGGGGGCTCCCAGATTCTGATAAGCCCCCCACCCGCAGACCCCGACAACCAACAGCCAGGGAAGGTGCACCCACCCCCCATGTTGAGGGCACGTGGCCTGGTACGGCTCAGGAGCTGGTGCTTGGATAAGGGTCTGGTATGGATTTGGGGGGGGGGGGGGGCCATGACGTTTTTCGGCGTGGGGATTCCCCTAAAAATCCATACCCGACCGAAGGGCCCGGTATGAACAATTTTTTTAATTGCCGTGGAGGTCAAAGTCGCATCCCTGCTGCTCACTGAAGTCGTACTTCAAGTCGTGGGGCAAAGTCGGATCCACAGTCATATGACTATCTTGTCAAAATAGCGGCTGCGAAATCACGGCAAAATCGCGCGACTTTGGAGTAGCACAAGTGTGAAAAGGGGCCTAAGTATATATACATATATATAAAAAAAAAAAAAAAAAGACAGAGATGGTATCCTTAAATTTAAGAGTTATATTGGCAGATTAGGAGTCTTCCTGTACTAACTCCTTTAATAAAGATAAGGTACAAACTTCCTCATGCTCAGCTGACTGTACAGAAGCAACTAGAACTCCAGGGAATTAGAATTGTATTCTGAAGGAGAAGGCATGGAAGCAAGCTTGTGGACCCTTCTACTGAGTCCGCTATCATGGCTGCAATTTTTCCCATAAACTCAGATTTAGTTGCGAACAGTTCCTTCCCAGATAAAACCAAAGGAAGGAGTTACCCCTGAAGGGGTTAAAGGAGACTGAATAGTACTGCGGCTCAGGCTGATGTCAGTATTCTTAGGACACTAACAAAAAAACTGGGGCATGGTATGAATAGGGGGTTATACTGGGTTGTTTGCCAGTGTCCAATTGCTTGAAGGCAGCTGCATACACCAATGTTCCTGAAGATTTCATCCTTTGCCTCTAAATGTAAAAGTAAGAAAAGCGATCGACATTCTAAAAAAAAAAAAAAAAAAAAAAAAAAAAAGCATTATACCAGTTTTCTTACCTTGTGTAATAACGCCATAGATGTATCCTTAATCAAAGTTTTTGTTTTCTCTCCAATTATTGAAATAAATGTTTTGGTTTCTGCCATTAACTTTTCATCGTGCAACTAGAACAGAAAATAAATGATTATGAATATGAAGCACCAGTGTCTTCAGTCGCTGCTTAGTAGGTGATGCGTGTGGGAACTTATCTGTATAGGGGTTGGACTGAAGTTCAAGCACTGAAACACAATGGTTCTAATAAAGCATAAGTTCAGAAGCAAATCTTTATTAAAGCGGAGGTCCACCCTAAAGTGGACCTTCCGCTCATCGGAACCCTCCCCCCCTCTGGTGCCACAATCGGCACCTTTCAGGGGGGAGGGGGGTGCAGTTACCTGGATAATCCAGGTAACTGCACCCACTTCCGGGATAGCTCTCTGCGGAAAGGGGCGTAACTTATGCCCCTTTCCGCAAGTGCCCGCCCCTTCCCGCAAGTGCCCCGCTGCCTGCTGGGAAACACACAGATCCCAGAGGCAGCGGGGACCGTCCTCATTGCGCAGCGCGGCTCGCGCATGCGCAGTAGGGAACCGGGAAATGAAGCCGAAAGGCTCCATTTCCTGATTCCCATACCCAAGATGGCGGCGGCAGCACTCGAGTGTCGATCTAGAGATCGGCTTCGGGTGCCGACATCGCGGGCGCGCTGGACAAGTAAGTGTCACCATTTTAAAAGTCAGCAGCTGCAGTATTTGTAGCTGCTGGCTTTTAAAAAAAAAAAAAAAAAAAAAAAAAAAAAACGCGGAGTCCCGGTGGACTCCCGCTTTAATGTGCACGTTTTGTTGATTTTCTCAGAAGAACGAACTTCAACGAGTGAACAAAGTAGCTACATTACTATGTTAGCAAGGCCTCAGAACAGATTGAGAGACCTCAGCATAATGGCATACAAGGTTACATTTAGGGTTGCAACTAATGATTATTTTCATAATCAATTAGTTGATTGATTGTTTCGATTAGTCAGAAAAAAAAACCAAAAAAAAAAACCTGAGTTTGGTATAAAATTTTATTACGTGAAGTTTAAAAAAACATAAAAATTTGTTCTTGATTATTTATATTAAGTGGTAAATATAAATAAGCTATACAATTAAAATATCTAAACCACTCTGAGAATTTAAAGAGATGTATATACTATTTGGTTGAATCTGGTGCAGACCAGACTCCGAGATAAAAAAAAAAGTTATTTCAAGAAAAAGGCAAAAAAAAAAAAAAAAAAAAAAAAAAAGACCTTAACCACTTCAGCCCCAGAAGGTTTTACCCCCTTAATGGCCAGAGAACTTTTTGCAATTTGGCACTGCGCTGCTTTAAATGGGTCATGCAATGATGTACCCAAACTAAATGTGCGTCTTTTTTCTCCCACAAATAGAACTTTCTTTTGGTGGTAATAGATCATCTCAGTGATTTTTTAATTTTTGTGATAAAAAAAAAATCCAATAAACTCAATTTTTTCATATATTTAGGCCAAAAAGTATTCAGTCACGTGTCAAAAATGTCAATAAATGTATATTTATTGGTTTGCTCAAAATTTATAGCGTCTACAAACTAGGGTACATTTACTGGAATTTGCGCAGCTTTTAGTTTACGATTGCCTATCTCAGTTTTTGAGGTAATAACATGGCAGGGCAGTAAAAAAAAAAAAATAATCTCCACATTACCCCTTTTTGGAAAGTAGACACCCCAAAGAGTTTGGGGAGAGGCATGTTGAGCCCATTAAATATATATATTTTTTTGCCATAAGTGATTGAAAAAGGACAAAAAAAGTATTTTTGTACACAAAATTGTCACTTAAATGATATATTGCTCAAACATGCCATGGGTGTATGTGAATTTACACCCCAAAATAAATTCTCCTTTCCTACATGCAAGACTTTTTGGGAGCCTAGCCACGTACATGGCAGCCAAAAACCAATCGCCGCCTTCAGGCTTTCCAAAGGCGTAAATTGTTGATTTCACTCCTCGCTACCTATCACAGTTTCGGAGGCCATGAAATGCCAAGATAGCACAACCCCCCTCCCAATGACCCCTCTTCAGAAAGTAGAGATCCCAAAATATTTGAGAGGCATGTTGAGTGTTTTGCAGATCTCGCTTTTTGTCACAAACTTTTGAAAATTGATAAGAGAAAAAAAAAAATGTTTTTCTTTCTTAATTTTCCAAAACAAATGAGAGCTGCAAAATACTCACCAGAACGCTCAGCAAATACTTTGGGGTGTCTATAACAATAAAACGACAACTATTTTTGCCTTTATTTTATTTTTTTCCCCCTTTTTTTGCACTTTTAATATACGAGATCGACACGACACAACATCTTCATTGGGGTGCTCTTTGGGTAGGGGTATCAGGCAGGACATCTGTAAAATGCCTCTCATGCAGGCGGTTGTGATGATCTCTTCCTGGAATTTTAGGAATGATCCACTTCTTCCTGACACTTTGTATAGTACAGAAGCATTCAACAGAGCAAATTGGAATAGGTATGCCGACACTTTTGTACCAGCGCCTGGCCTTATGGGCAATTAAGTACAGCCCCATCTGGTCGATGAAGTCTACCCCTCCCATTTTATGGTTGTACTCAGGGACACAGAGGGGCTTCTCAACACCAGTTGCCATTATAGTTTGGACTGCCATGTCTGCGTGAATGGAAGACAGAACAAAAATATTTTGCTTGTCCTTCCACCTCACTGCAAGCAATTTATTGTACCTCAAGCAGGCTCTCTTCCCCTTTCTAAGTTGGTTGGGGAAGCCCTGGCAATTCTATTACATGGTGCCACATGTGCCAATGCCTAATTGAAAGAGGTGTCTAAAAGGGTCCACGCTTGTATAAAAATTGTCCACGTATAAATGGCACCCCTTTCGGAATAAGGGTGACACCAAGTCCCAAACAATTTTGCCGCTGCTCCCTATGTAGTCTGGGCAGTCAGGGGGCTCCACGCTGCTATCTTTCCCCTCGTAAACCCGGAAACTATTTTTGGAGTCGATCATATTCAGGGTCCCCCTGAAGACAACAGAGTTTATTGTCGTGGAAGTGCATGAACCGCAAGATTTGCATGCATCTAGTCCTGGCCATGGCAGCAGAGAACAGGGGCATATGATGAATTGGGTCAGTGGACCAAAATGACCGCACCTCTCTCTTTTTAGTAATGCTCATGAGGCTGGATAGGCCCAGAAAGGTGTTAAATTCGGGAACCCTTAAAGGGTCACTGGCCTGGGTGGCCAGTGAATGGGCACTGCGAAAGTGGTGGACTGCCGATCAGGATTTGCAAGTGCATCAGGAAGGACACTTTGGGCTTTACAGGCCTGTGTTTGAACTCTTGGTGGCTGTGGGACACTACTTGTGCTAGCCACCGCACCAGCTTGAACTGCACTTATGGCACTCGCCAAATCACCAAGTGTTACTGCAGTGCTGGTTTCTCTACAACCAGGATGTACTAGTCCACTGGCGCTTGCCAGTTCACCAGAGGGTTGAGCGGCACTAGTACTGGCACTCTGCTGCATATGAGAACCATGTGATTGTTGCACCTCAGCAACAGAAGAACGAGGTTGGGCACATCTGACCTTAGCAGGGACCACCACCCAGTAGTCAGAGCCATCTGTCAGGGTGCTCTCTACAGGTTTGAATATTGAGCCTGAATCGGATTCTGACAGTGAAGCTTTCCCTGTGCTTGCATTTGTCATTCTCAGTACCCTGTAGGCATCTTCACTAGTGTACCTTAATATTTTGGCCACTAAATTTACAGGTACCTAGTGTGACTCACAGGTTAAAGCAGGAGTCCACCGGGACTCTGCGTTTTTTTTTTTTTTTAAAAGCCAGCAGCTACAAATACTGCAGCTGCTGACTTTTAAAATAGTGACACTTACCTGTCCAGCGCGCCCGCGATGTCGGCACCCGAAGCCGATCTCTAGGTCGTCTGTCGGGTCCTGCCGCCGCCATCTTGGGTATGGGAATCAGGAAATGGAGCCTTTCGGCTTCATTTCCCGGTTCCCTACTGCGCATGCGCGAATCGCGCTGCGCAATAAGGACGCTCCCCGCTGCCTCTGGGATCTGTGTGTTTCCCAGCAGGCAGCGGGGCACTTGCGGGAAGGGGCGGGCACTTGCGGAAAGGGGCGTAAGTTACGCCCCTTTCCGCAGAGAGCTATCCCGGAAGTGGGTGCAGTTACCTGGATTATCCAGGTAACTGCACCCCCCTCCCCCCTGAAAGGTGCCGATTGTGGCACCGGAGGGGGGGAGGGTTCCGATGAGCGGAAGGTCCACTTTAGGGTGGACCTCCGCTTTAAAGAGGACCTGGTTGTTGAGGACGGTTTTAACCACTACAAGATAAACTGCTAGTGCTAGCAGAGATAAGGTGTGGCTCTGCGGTTTTGTTTGCCCTGTATTGGAAGTGACAGTGATCCACTGGTCCTTCACTTTGGATGGGCTGGGCAGAGGGGCTAGCAAGTGTCCGGGTTGATCCTGCCAACGCTGCGTTTTTAGGAACACTATACTATTGGGGATGCTAGTATAGCTCTGATCAAATCAAAGAAATTGATCCATTCAGACACTATTTTAGTCATGGAGGTATATAGTGTGTGTGTGTGAAGTAGTGTTCTTAACAATCAAAGGGTTCAAATCTGACGGTGTCTGGGATTGACACTAACTGACATCACCTGTGACACTAAAGCAGTGATCAAAAAAAGATCTGTACACTATACAAATGACACTGACAGGGAGTGAAAGGCTTAACTGGGGGGTGATCAGGAGGTTAAAACTTTATTAGGGAATAGGTGGTGGGACCATGACACTATACAAGACTGATTCTGATGCTAACAAGCATCACCATGACACTGATACAGTGATCAGAAAAAAAATCTGTACACTATACTGACACTTGTCAGATTTTCAGACAAGACTGTAATATAATATTATGCATGACAAACTCCCTTGTCATAGACAGGTAGTTTGATACAAACTACCTGCGCCAGCTGTCACCAAGACATTTAGTAGGAGCAGCATGCTTTTGAAATCATCTGTCATGGTGGGGTTAATAAAACATAAACAAATAGCCCTTTATAGTACAAAAAGAGCAGATAACTACTATAAGTATATATATATATATATATATATATATATATATATATATATATATATAGACACACACAAACCCCTCCAACCAGAAGTAGGATACGCATAAATCTTTTACATTGAAGCAGTACTAAAGGCTGGGATTTTTTGCATGGATATATTTTTAAATATATAATATATATATATGCACAATACTGGTAAACTTTAAATTCAATTGTAACACCTTATATTACTTCTAGTCTATTACAATATCTCTAGTTTATCAGCCTGTAGCGTCTCTGGGTTCAGATGCTGATCTTTTCTGCACAGAGCCATCAAAGTGATTGTAAATGTTGGATTTTTTTTTTTTTAATCATAAACGTCATACTTGCCTGCTCTGTGCAATGGTTTTGCACAGAGCAGCGCCAATTCTCCTCCTCTGGGGACCCCCACCAGCAATTCTGGCTCCTCCTACCTTCAGAGTTCCCCAATAGAAAGCCGCTTACTATGGGGGTAGTCGTGCAGGCTCCATCCTTAGCCACATTGTGAGCTTCTGTTGATACACACGCAGTGCGGCAAGGTCCCCACCCCTTGCTCCCTTCTCACAGGTTTGATTTAAAGCAGCAGGACCCAATGGACCCTGCTGCTGCATCTAAGTCCTGTGAGGGAGAAAGGGAGCGGGCACAGCTCTGGATCAAGATCGGGATCAGGTAGTTATAGAGGGGGGCTGGGGGGAGCTGGTGTCAAAACGTTTTACATTAATGCAGAGAATGCATTAAGGTAAAAAAAACTTCTGCCTTTAGAATCACTTCCTTCTCCTGCCAAGGAATGCATGTCAAATTGAAATAGTGTATTGAGTTTTTAATCCTGGATGTACATGTATAAGCATTATTGAATAGGAATGGCACAGCACTGTTTTTCACATACTTTATATAGGGTTATACCAGTATACCATTCAATCAACTGAGGGAGTAGATGTTTTCCAGCGTCTTAAGCCCCATACACACTATCAGATTGTCTGCTGATTTTTTTTCCTTCAGTTTTACCAAAATCATGTAGTAGAAGGGCCTGCCTGATTGCATACAAATTGAAACTCCTAAGGTTTGACCTCATATTACATGGTTTTGGTAAATCTGAAGAAAAAAATCACTAGAAAATCTCATAGTGTGTATGGGGCTTTAGAATCACATTCATGGCAGCAAGTAGAAAGAAGGGTATTCTACCTAACCTTTTTCAATACTAAGGCCTCATGCACACTGGACGTTATGATAACATTATAATAGCGCCAGTAGCTTAGCAGTGAGTTTTTCAAAGTTCTTCTGCGTTTTTGCAATAGTTTTTTTTTTTCTTCAATGGGATCAAAAGAGTTAATAAAACGCTGGTGAGCCGCGTTTTTTGAGCGTTTATCAGCGTTTTTAGACGTTCGAGCATTCTTACAGCTGAAAAACTTTTACGTATCACAGCTAACAGGCTTAGTTAACTTTTGCTTTTTTCTTCAGTTTTAGGATTCTGCAAATATAGGATTGTTTGGCTTACTGTACACTTTATTTTGTATGCATTTAATGTAATGGCACAGCGTTGTTGATTGAATTGCAGTTTGTCCAATTAACTCTTTATTGTGGGGGAGTAAGCTTGGGGGTTAAAAACGTTTTACTGTTGTCTGTGCCTTCCTTAACCACTTGGCAACTGCTGTAGTCAAGCCAACGTACATCGCTGCTTACTGCCAGGCTTAGGGCACGTTTTGCTACATGTGATTGTACACAACGGGAGTCTGGACCCGTCAGAGGGACCTATTGGATAGTGTGAAATCACAGCCTAGAGCTCTGGTAAACAAAGGGTGATATGTGTCGGTTTGTCATCCTGCAAAGCAGGGATGAGAAACAGATCTGTAGTAAAAGCAGCACACTTTACACATAGTTAGGCACATGTTTAACCCTTGATTGCCCTGGATGTTAACCTCTTCCCAGCCAGTGTTATTAGTACGACGACAGTGTATAGTATTATCACTGATCACTATATTAATGTCACTGGTGATGCCAGTGGCAGTTAGTCAGTTCCCCCCAGCCTTTCAGGCAAACCAATCAATATATACTTATTGGGATTATTTTAAAAATTTGTATAAAACTAAAATGAAACAAAAACTTAGAAGAATACATTTTGGCTGAAATGTATGAAGACTTTTTTTTTTTTATTGGATATGTTTTATATCTGAAAAGTAAAAAATTTGTTTTGTTCCCCAGGATTTTTTCATAATTTCTGGTCTTTTTTGTTTACATAGCAAAAAAAAAAAAAACCCAGTGGAGATTGCCACCAAAACAAAGCTCTATTTGTGTAAAATAAATGATATAAATTGGGCTTGGGTACATTGTTGCATGACTGCGCAATTACCAGTTAAAGTAGTGCAGTGCCGAATAGCAAGAAGAATTTGCCTGGAGTTAAGCTTTTATTTAAGTGTATCACTAAACCTGCACACTGCATGCCTCAAATTTAAACATTTCTTCTAAAAGTATTTAAAGTGTTCTTGTTACCCAAAGCAATTCTTCTGATCCTTTTCTAAGACAGTTCTAAAAAAAAAAGTGCAGATTCCCTTATCAACACACTTGGTGTGGATGGTAGAACTCCCGCAGCGCTATTGTGTTCTTCTGCCGGCGGGGAGCTTTCTCTGCCAGCAGAATACAATAATCAGTGTTGCTGGCTATAAAACCCAGAAATTGCTGGGAAAAACAAATAAGTCTGGTTATACACAAGTCGATCGCTAGATCGACTGTGTACAACCAGGGCGCCCTTTAGCTGAACTGGCTAAATTTTGAGTGATGTATGGGGGGTCTAATACATTTCACGAAATGACTGTAGATGAATAATTGCTAGCCCTATATACAATTATAATATGTTGTCTTTTTAAATGACTACAAAGGACAAGGTCATACATTGGTTAACATGGAAAACACGCATTTCACCCAACTGTAATAAATTGATACTTTTAATGCATCAAGTGACCGTACCTTTGTACTTAAATGATCATCTATATAATTTGAAACGCTGTGCTGTAAACATGTACCAAATGCTCTTGTTATGAGCTGCAAGGTCAGTTCACATTGACTGCACTCTTGTAAATTCTCCAGTAATGCAACAATAGGAGTTTTAGCAGGACTCAGCAGGTTTTCTCCTGTAAGAAAAAAAAAAGGGAGGGAAGAGACTGGTCCTAAAATAACATTAACAGTAGTCTATTGTACCATTACTATTGTCTGTATATTAATGAACTTTATTTTAAGCAAAGTATGCGGTGCACAAATCCAACCATAGATATTCAAAATACTGTTACATGAACCCACACTAATAAGTAACTAAAGATAAAAATAAAAAACAATTAGCGGGTTTGTAGGATGATAAACAGTGTAGAGAAACTGGTCACTGTTTGGAAACCAACACTTCTAGAAATTATGCATTCCTGATTCCCCATTGTTGTCCCTCCCTACAACTCCTACATCACTACTGTGCCCTGTAGAGAAATAGTGGGGCAGGCAAGAGGTACCGTAATTGCAAGGGGGACCAGAAAATTGACACTGTCGGAAGTGTCTGTTTCTGAAGATTCTTCAGCCACAGGTAGCCCTTTACTGCCAAAGCAATTGGCAAAGTGGGCAGCAAGAATGGTTAGTATCCAGGTTCTTTACAGGTACAGCTTTATTTTAAATATTCGTTTTAAAGATGAATATATGAACAGTTAGTTTCCAAATTTTGGATATACACTGTAGGCTCTTAAACAGCCAGTTGAAGTGACTGATAGAAAATATTGGCGATGGCAACTGGCAGCATCTAGCATTTGAGAATCTAAGCCTGCATTTCAAGGCCTGCCCAACTGTCCTACTTATAACAAAGGGTTCTTACTCTAACTCCTGGAATTCGGTTTCATTTTATACTAGCAAATATGTTTTCTTCTATTTGGTGATCAGTGGGAAGAATGTCAGTTTACTCAGAGGAAGAAAGGGCTGAGCTTATTTTGCTTTGGTTCGATCTTTGAGGCTGAAGGCTGGAAATGTGCTATTAATACAAGTGCAATGGGTTGGAGGGTGGGGAAGGAATATAATGTATCCAATCCGTCAGAACAAGAAATGTAAAATACGTATTTTTTTTATGGCGGGAGGAATTCAAAGAAGGAAAGCTTTTTCATGTGTGACATGTAGTGACATAACTGAATTAATATGGTGCAGGTACCCAGGAAGCTGGCACTTATGCATAATAAGCTGTCTATTGGCCAGACTAGAAGGTGCCAGGTGACACATCAATGGGGTGAAAAATCCTTGAAGGGGTGGTGTCTCAATCTTAGCAGTTCTACAGAGAGGTTCTCAGTTACTGGACATGTGGGACACCAGAGCTAGATATGGGGGAGATAAGCCTGATGTCTCACCTGAGAGTTTGGAACCATGCACAGGTAATGCCAGTGACTACACGCGTTAGATAAAGGGAACAAACGCTGGCTACCAGGGCACAGTATGCCTTCATCACATGGTGCTTCAAAGTGCTTCTCACAGTGGTTAATAAAAGCCTATTACCCCATATGTGCCGAGTATACACTGAATCAAGTGCGGTCATTGTACCAGGGGCTTACTCCCAGAGACGTGCGGACACAGAATGAGGTTCATGCAGGACGCTTATTTCTGAAGAGTAAACGAAAGAGGAGGGATGTATTCAGCATTATATTGGGGGGAATGGGAGGTGGGATGGGTGTTGTTAATAGAGTGGACATAGTTATCCTGAGGACTAAACTCTCAGCCATAGCTTCAGACAGTAAGCGGGGCATTGTTACTCAGAGAGATTGGTGGCATCCTTAATAACATTTAACAAAATCACATAAATACCCAGTTTAACTGCTTGCTGCCCACCCACAGTCAAATGACGGCGGGCGGTGCAGCTCTTGTTCTGGGCCACCGTTGTTGCGTTTTTTTTTTTTACCAAAAATATATAGAATACGTATTGGCCTAAACTGAGGGAAAAAATACTTTTTATATATATTTTTGGGGGATATTTATTATAGCAAAAAATATTTTTTTTTTCAAAATTGACGCAATTTTTTTTTGTTTATAGCGCAAAAAATAAAAACTGCAGGGGTGATCAAATGTCACCAAAAGAACGCTCTATTTGTGGGAAAAAAAACTGGATGCCAATTTTGTTTGGGAGCCACGTCACACGACCATGCAATTGTCAGTTAAAGCGACGCAGTGCCGAATCGCAAAATGTGCTCTGGTCAGGAAGAGGGTAAATCCTTCCAGGGCTGAAGTGGTTAAGTAGAGTTGCCACCTCATCCCTTTAAACCGGAAAAACTTTTGAAACTACACAGGTTCTGAGGCTAATTAAATGCAGATGAGGCACAAAGTGAGTTTAATTACCACCCTAATCAGCCACAGAGCCTGTGTAATTAAAGTGGTTGTATAGTCAAATTTGGGACTTTTACCTACAGGAAAGCCTATAAGGCTTACCTGTAGGTAAAAAAAATATCTCCTAAACCTGTGCGGTTTAGGAGATATACCCCTTGCAATGCGCCGCTGACTGCAGCGGCGCATGCGCACAGGGGATTCTGGGCTGAAAGTCTGGCAGACGCCGAACCCTGCCGGAGAGAAATCTCCCACACGCATGCGCAGGAGTGACAATATCGCGGCTTCGGCCACTCACAGCGCCGGAGCCGCGATACCCTGAAGAAACGCAGAGGGAACATGTCAGCTCCCTCGGCGTGTATCAGGCCAGATGTCGGGGCCTCGTTCTAAGGTAAGTATTTCATAATGAGCTAGTATGCGGTGCATACTGGCTCATTATGCCTTTTCCTTTGCAGGTGAGAACAAAAAAAATTCAGCGGGTTTACAACCGCTTTAATATGTGTTCGGGTTTAAAGGGATGAGGTGGCAACCATAATTTTAATCCATTTCTTAGCAAAAGTCAGTGACATATCAGAACATGCAGGAGTCCAGAGCTATAAAAGGACAACACAGAATAAGGCTTCAAATGAGCTTTAATCAAACATGATGTGTACTGAGATTTAAATGTAACAGCTGATCTAGTAGGCTTGCTATGTACTTAACCGAGAACAGCAATGTGGAAGATTTACTAAAACTGGTATACACAGAATATGGTGCAAGTGTGCATAGTAACCAATCAGCTTCTAGGTTTTATTGGCAAAGCTTAAAGCGGTAGTAAACCTGCACATTTTTTTTTTTTTTTTTAAACTTGCAAAGCAAAAGGCATAATGAGCTAGTATGCCCCGCATACTATCTCATTATGAAATACTTACCTTAGAACGAGGCCCCGACATCTGGCCCGATCCACGCCGAGGGAGCTGACATGCTCCCTCGGCGTTTCTTCCGGGTATCGCGGCTCCGGCGCTGTGAGTGGCCGGAGCCACGATATCTTCACTCCCGCGCATGCGCGCAGGAGATTTCATTCCGGCCGCCGGCCACTGCCGGATTTTCAGGCCGAGAATCCCCTTGTGTGCATGCGCCGCTGCAGTCAGCGGCGCATACCGAGGGGGATATCTCCTAAACCGTACAGGTTTAGGAGATATTTTTTTTACCTACAGGTAAGCCTTATTATAGGCTTTCCTGTAGGTAAAAGTTAAAAAATCGAGTATACAACCACTTTAATCGCTTCCCGACCAGCCTCCAGTTATACTGCAGCAGGTTGGCACGGCTGCGCAAATTCCCATAGTTATACGTTGGCTCTTCAAGACGGTATAGCAGGTGTGCGTGCGGGTTCCCAGAGCCAATGCATGTGCCCAGCACGCGCGATGTCCACCGAGCACCTGCGGTCGTTCCTGACAGAACGAGAATCTATGTGTAAACACACAAATCCGAGTTCTGTCAGGGGAGTAGAGACAGATCGTATATTCCTACTAAGTAGGAACAATATGTCCCCCCCCCCAGTCACTCACATCCCCCACAGTTAGAAACACACTTAACCCCTTAATCTCCCCCCCCCCGTGTTAACCCCTTCCTTGCCAGTGACATTTATACAGTATTCAGTGGCTAATTTTAGCTCTGATCGCTGTATAAATGTCAATGGTCCCAAAAAAAGTGTCCGATCTGTCCGCCGCAAAGTCGCAGTTCCGATAAAAATCGCAGATCGCCATTACTAATATATATACATATATATATATATATATATATATAAATAAAAGACATAAATCTATCCTTTATTTTGTAGACGCTATAACTTTTGCGCAAATCAAACATGCATTTTGCGATTTTTTTTTTTATACCAAAAATCTGTAGAAGAATACATATCAACCTAAACCAATGAAGAAATTTGTTTGTTTACTTTTTTTCAGGGGATATTTATTATAGCAAAAAGTAAAAATATTGTGTGTGTTTTTTTTTTTTAATTGTCAGCAATTTTTTTGCTTATAGCGCAAAAAATAAAAATCCGCAGAGGTGATCAAATACCAGCAAAAGAAAGCTCTATTTGTGGGAAAAAATTACATTTTGTTTGGTTACAACGTCGCATGACTGCGCAATTGTCAGTTAAAGCAACGTAGTGGCGTATCGCAAAAAATGGCCTGGTCAAGAAGGGGACAAATCTTTTCCGGGGCTCACGTGGTTAATTGAACAAGAAGCTTTGAAGTTAGAATCCAACTGGTTACTATGCACAGCTGTATCAGATTCTGTGTGAACCAATTTTAGTAAATTTCCCCCGAATGTGTATTCAAAATCGGTTTCGCTTTGTTTCAGCAGCACACGTTAAATAGTCATCTCAAAGTAAAATTATATAATATATTGAATTAATATGTGTTTTTCCCCCACAATACCTTTTGTGCATGAACAGGTAGCCAGATTTGCACAATCCAAAGGATACATCTTTTTACCTGTAAAACAGTAAAATTTGAGGGATTAAGCAGCTTCATAAGGCCCCTTTCATACTATCTGTTTTTCTTCCATCGGTCAATGGACCACAATGCATTCCTATGGGCAAGCGGCTGACCATCCGTTAACCCCCGATTCCGATTTTATCAGTTTTTTTTGTTTTTTTTTTAACGTACAAGGCTATGTCCAGATCTGTCAAAACGGATATTAACCGTCATTAACGGACAATGTCCATCAAAGTACGATCAGTTAAAGCGGGGTTCCAACCTAAAGTGGAACTTCACCTCATCGGAACCCTCCGGTGTCACATTTGGCACCTTTCAGGGGGAGGGGGGTGCAGATACCTGTCTAAGACAGGTAATTGCATCCACTTCCAGGTATAGACTCCCACGGGAGTCTAAGCCGTTTCCTGTCCCGCTGTGCTGTCTGCTGGGACATAGAAACGGGTCCCAGAAACAGCGTGGACCATTCCTAGTGCCCTGCGCGACTCGCACATGCGCAGTAGGGAACCGGGAAGTGAAGCCACAACTCTTCACATCCTGATTCCCTCACCTAGAATGGCGGCGGCAGCAGCCGAGACTCAAACGATCGATCGGTCTCAGCTGCCGACATCGCTGGACCCTAGGACAGGTGAGTGTCCATTTATTAAAAGTCAGCAGCTGTAGTATTTATAGCTGCTGGCTTTTAATATTTTTTTTTGGAGGTGGACTCTCTCTTCAAGATCTGTTTTGAAGAAATAATCTGTGAACTTAACCTATGACCCAGGCAATAGCTGGACAATAGGAAGTAAATCCCCAGTACACGCCCAATTAGAAACATGGCAAGAGATGTCTCCCATGAGGAGCTTATAATTATAAATTGTTGGAATCCATTGCACAATGCAGATAGCACACACAAGTACAAAGAAAGGACACAGCAAAGACAAGTCACTCACTGAAAACTGCAAGTCAGGAGCAATAAATATAAATATGTTTGGGAATTATAAGTAATTTTCTAGCAAAAATAAATAAAAAAATTGTAAAACATAAGTGACAGAAAAGGTTTGGTCTTCAGACATATTACCAGCTGTGCTTGGAACAAAAGCTGTAGCCAAATTATAAGCAACTGGCAAAACCACCAGGGAATCCAGGACAATTCCATCTTCACTGAAGAATTCTTCATAGGTCCACTCTTTGTAATGATCTCGGTCACCTCCAAAGCTGGCATTCTGTAAGAGATAACATGCTTCTGAAAATCTCTCTCTCTCTCTCTCTATATATATATATATATTAATATATATATATATATATATTAATATATATATATATATATATATTAATATATATATATATATATTAATATATATATATATATATTAATATATATATATATATATTAATATATATATATATATATTAATATATATATATATATATATATATATATATATATATATATATATATATACACACACACACGCGTGCATATACACATTCAAAAGTTGATATGATCACATTAGACAGAACTGATTAAGAGCTGACCCTGCCTGTTGGTGTGCTAAATAGTAACGCTCTTCTCCAGTATATGCCCTTGTGGCTTGAGTTCCAGCCACTTGTGGAAAAAATAAAAGTCAGCAGCTACAAAAATTGCAGCTGCTGACCTAAAAAACAACCACTCATCTGTCACGCGATCCAGCGGTGTGCTCACCCCAGTTGGTCGTTGGTCTCGCCTGCTGTCTTCGGTCCCCGGCATCTTCACTATGGGCACACGGCTGTGACAGTTTGCGACTTCTCAGCCAGGTGCCCCACTGTGCACTGGATGCAGTCTTCTGGGACTGGTCAGTCACGGTGCTTGGAACCAAAGTGGGAAGCTCCATACACCCCCCCCCCCCGCTCCTGAAAAGCGCCAACTTCCCTTTTTGGGTGGAACTCCGCTTTAAGTATTTGTCTCTTTCTTAGCAGTGTGATTATACAATTTGTCTCCTTGCTAGTAGTGTGGTTGTGCTTTGAAGCCTAAGATACAAAGTGAAATATTGACTTTGATGATGGACCTAAAGAACAGCAGTGACAGAGGTTTAACAAGTTTGACTGCATGGTATGGGATATGTCAATTGTGTTCCCTAGTGAATGACACCCCCCACCCCACCCAGGAGAGTGCTGAGAACTCAGCATACCTAGATGTTTAGGACATAGGCAGTAGGTAAACTGTGTAACCAGCATATGTGTACTAAGCTTTTGATATTACATAGGGCACTTACTAGCAGTACTTAAAAAGGAAATAAAATCGGATTTTTGTATTTGCCATAAAATCCTCTCTTTGTAGTCCAAGTTATACAGCTGCTACAGGCTGGACACTACTAGCATGCCTCAGTTTATAGCAAAGCGGTACCAAAAGCATGATTAAAAACACAGAGGGGTGCGACGTGTGTCCCACATGGGACTCCAAAGGACTTTATCGAGTAGATAAATCTCATTTTGTTTCTTGTCCACTGAGGGGCACAGGCAGTCTTTAACCTTTTTAAGCCGTCCAATTGAGGGGGTGGGCAACAAAGCAAATACATTTTAATATTGTGCTATAGCCATCTGCTCCACAACCAAGGTATCAACAGCTACATAGGTTAGATCCTTTATAGGGATTTTGACCAGTCGGACATGATTTGACAAAGCAAAGTCACAGCCAGAAGTGGGTGCAAGACTGGACCCACTAGTAAGAACAGAGCTCTGGAAAGGGCTTCCAATTGCAGTTGGGTCAATAAAGGCAGGTGCATCCTCCACTGGTATAGAAGTTGCCTTGTTAATGTGAGACACAGCCAGATCCGTGTTAGAATAGACTAAATCTTTACACAGCCATAAATTATTAGGGGGGAAACATATGAGGTTGCTTCCAATCTTAAAAGAAAACAGTTGAAAAAAAAAAAGCTTGCAAAGGGAACATCTTTTCATGAAAATCACCCGAAATTGTATCCCTTAACTTGGGAGTAATAGTAGTAGACTGAGATTTCTCAGGGGTAAGCCGATCAGTAAAAGATTGAGCAACTCAGAATTTGACATAATGCAAAAAAAAAAAAAAAAAAATCGAGCACACTCCATACATTGATTAGACCCAAACATAAAAGGGTGCTGTGATGAAATGGTGGATGGGGCTGTCAAAACATTCACCCCATTACAAGATATCAAACCAGCACACTATGTTCAAACAAAATAACAGGACAAAGAAAGAGTGCTTTTGTTTCAGCTGGCCAATACAAGAGCATTGAAAGCTTTATACAAGTCATATGGTAGTAGATAATTCTATCTGATGGCCAGTCCAAATCATTATAGGTAAAGATCGAGCCCTGAAAATTTTGACAAGAAAAAAACATTACAGTAAAGCCTGCAGATAACGGCAGGGCGGCGGTGGTACTCAACTATGTGGAATAGCATTTTAGCCACAATATCTGATACAACAAGGTATATAGAGGTTTCAAAGGCCCCCACGTGTGAAATACAGTTTCGGGTAAATCTTACATCAACAGTAGTTTGTCAAATAGACGAATCTCCAAAAAAAAATAAAAAAATTTCCTGTGCACAGAATTTCCTAAAACACCTGTTATTTATGGGTTACCCAGGATCCATGAGGGTTTCCATTCCTTAAAATTTTGACCAATTGATGCAGGAATTGAATTGGCTATTCAGCCACTTGCCAAGTTGCTGGACAGACACTTAAAACTTTATGTTGATGAACTCTCAGCATTTACTGCATCTATAAAAGACTAATGATTTCTTACAGGTCTTTCATGGAATAATGGATTCAGGGCCTAACGTAATGCTTGCCAGTGCTTCCTCTATAGCTCCAAACTAAACTCTAGTGGCCTTGAGGCAATTTAGCATTTCTTGGTCTCCAATCTGACTTATGGCCCCCTAGCTTGTTTTAATGGGGTGTCTTGAGATGCTTCTTAAAAAAAAATTTTATTTTTTTTTTTAAATAGGATTTTTTGTACTTAACGTAAAATCCATTTCTCTGCAATTCACCGACCAACACAGCTCCTCTCTTAGCCATTGGGTTGTATACCTTGCCTCTAGGAGAAATACTAGGCAAAGTTGTAATACAACACTCAGAACTTTAAATTCCACCCATGGGGGCAGTCCCTTAGGTATCAACCCTCCTGCCTGCTAGCAGACCTCAGTACGTCAACAAGCAGTATAACAAAGAAAAAAGGAGGGGCGGGTGCTGTGTCGGTCGGTGAATTACAGAGAGAAGGATTTTACGGCGAGTACAAAAAATACTATTTTCTCTTATATTCACCGACCGACACAGCTCCTTTTAGCCATTGGAACATCCCCAAGCAGTGCCAAACGAGGGGTGGGAAAACAGCATAAAACTTCATCCACCGTGGCAAGTGGGAACTAGTGAAACTTTACCCACAAAAAACAACAGTGCGTGGAGAAATCCACCACAAAACCAGGGTACCCTCAACAGGAGCGACTACCCACAACCACACAAAAAACTGCGGAATGTAATGCAACAGAGCATTAACTTAACGGTACTGTGTTTTTATGGAAAAACCAGGAAAAAAAAAAAAGGAGTAAAATATTGAATATTCAATTGCAACTATAAGGCCGCCTGCAAAACTTTGCGGCCAAAAACAGGCATCAGCCGATGCACTGACGACTACCTTGTAGAACTCGGTAAACGTGTTGACAGACGAACAGGTCGACACCCTACACACCTGAGCGACAGACGCTTGGTGTCAGAAGGCCAGAGACGTTCCGATTGCCCTCCTGGACTGGGCCATCCCGGAAAGAAGGGCACCTGCCCCTGTAAGGCGTAGGCTTGTACTACGATCTGTCTGATCCACCTGGAAATGGTGGCTGATGAGACTGCCATACCTTTCTTGGGACCAGCTACCAAGACAAACAGCAACTCTGACTTCTGAAAGGGAGCAGTGGTAGACAAATACACTTTCAGAGCCCAAACCACGCCCAGAGCGTGAAGGCCACCTCCTTAGGGTGTTTTGGCCTAGGACAGAGATGGTAACACCATGTCCCCATTAATGTGAAAAGCCGCGACAACCTTCGGTAGAAAGGACGGTTTCGAACGCAACACCACCTTATACTATGGATAACCAGATAAGGCGACTTGCCAGACAAGGCCGCCAGTTCCGAAACCCTCCTGGCCGATGTGATGGCCACTAGGAAGACCACTTTCTGGGAAAGAGTAAACAAGGGAATCTCCCTGATATTTTCAAACGGCGGTTTTTGAAGAGCCGACAACACCAGGTTCAAATCCCAAGGGGGAAATGGTGGACGCACCGGAGCGATTACGTGTCGTACCCCCTGAACAAAGGTACTCACTAAGGAGTGCGATGCCAGGGGTCATTGAAAAAAGACAGCTAAGGCTGATATTTGCCCTTTGATGGTGCTTAATGCCAATCTCAGGTCAACTCCTTGCTGGAGAAACAGCACGATCCTGGATATGGCAAGGGAGCACGGATGCGATCCTTTCTCCTCACACATGGAGATGTAGGCCTTCCAGGTAAGATGGTATTATCTTCCAAGAAGAAGATTTCCGTGCCCTCAACATAGTTGGAATCACCGAGTCCGACAGACCCCGGTTCCTCAACACCTGGCTCTCAATAGCCATCCCGTTAAAACAAGCTATGGTATAGCAGGATGGAGAATCGGACATTGAGATAGGAGGTCCTCTGGCAATGGCAGACGCCAGGGAGCGTCTGCCACCAGACGCACCAAGTCTGCGTACTAAGGACGCTGAGGCCAATCTGGGGCAAGCCTGATCGCTCTCAGTTCGAGCAGATTGATCGGCAACTCTGATTCTTTTTTCATCCAGAGGCCCTGAGCCGACTGAACCCCCATTATTCCACCCCAGCCGAAAAGGGTGGTGTCCATTGTGATCACTGTCCACTTTAGAGGTAGGAACGACTTTCCGGCCTGAATCACTGTAGAACTGGGAAAACGGTACAGCCTCAAAACGAGGTCACCATGAGCCCCATGACTCGCATGCAAAAGAAAGCGACGACCACCTGCGGTTCATCAGCAGTCTTACCGCGGATCTGAGTCTGCAGCTTGTCTGAAGGGAGAAAACTCTTGCTTCCATGGAGTCTAGCAGCAAGCCTAGGTACTCCAAACGCTGAGTCGGTACAATCACAGAGTTCTTAGGTTCAACAGCCACTCAAATTCTTGCAGAGTCTGCATGGTGATCGCTACATCCTCCTCTAACTCTGAAGCGGAAGATGCTCTCAGGAAGAGATCGTCTAGATATCCCACGTTGCCGTAGCAATGTCAAAACCAGAGTCAAAACCTTGGTAAACACTCCGGGGCTGATGTCAGACCAAAAGGGAGAACCACAAAATGGTAGTGGGCTTCCCCGACTGCAAATCGCAGAAACTTCTGCTGCTACAGGCATATAGGTATGTGCAGGTACGCATCCTGGATGTCCAAGGGCGCCAGGGAGTAACCTTGATGGAGTGCAGCAACTACTGGGCGACCGATTCCATTCTGAACCTCTACACCTTAAAGTGATAGAGGGCTTTTGGGTCCAAGATTGGACGTACCCCTTCCTTCTTGGAAACTACAAACATATTTGAGTAGAATCCTTGGAAACGTTCCGATTCCGGAACTGGTACAACCACCCTGTGACTCAGCAGATCCCTTACTGCCCCCACGAGGGCCTACCGGGGAGCCGGGTATACTGGAAGGGAAGAATCTGGCGATCAAGAGAGCAACTCTATCTTGTAGTCTGAGGAAATCAGGTCGCAGGTCCATTGGTCGAAAACCGAGGGGAACACTGGACTGCAAACTCCCGAAGGCGACCCCTCACCCGAGACATGGGTGGGGACAAACCTTCATGCGGTAGCACTTATACTCGCAGGCTTGTTAGGCTTGCGGTTCCAGGGACGTTTTTGTCCGTCCGTGGTCATCCTGTCGGGCTGGGGACGTTATACCGAAGCTTCAGGCGGACGGAAAAGCCGTTAGTGAACGGAAAAAAGAGGGCCCTTGCCTACAGCGTGGCTCCTTAGCCTTCCTGGCTTGTGGGAGTAATACACTGTTACAACCGGTGGCAAGCTTACTAATGCCATCCAAAGAGGCTCCAAAGAGCCGTTCGCCAAGGAAGGGAAGATCCATCAGGGCTTTTTTTAGATGCCTGGTCAAAAGACCAGCAATTCAGTCATTAGGCGCCTCAGTACCACAGCTGACACTGAAATCCTAGATACAGAGGGAGGTATCCAGGGCCGCGTCAGAAACGTACTTAAGGCCTTGCACTAGTTGGTCTGCCAGTTTTACGCAGACAGGAAAAGCCTGACGCTCTCCCAATTCGCGGCGCAAACGTTTTGCCCACTCAGTGACTGCGACACAAGTGCGGATGCCAGTACTGGTCGCACAACGGACCCCACAACCGTAAACAAGGAACGAGCCACTGCCTCGGCCTTCTTGTCCGCGGGATCCTTAAATTCAGGAGTTCCCACTACCGGGATTCCTGGTTACTTATTTAACCTGGATACTGGAGGGTCCACGTCCGGAGGAGCTGAGCACTTCGTGAGAAGGCTTTCCTCAAAGGGGTAACACACCGCCCTGTGTCTGGGGACCAAAAAGGTCAGTTGCATTCGACCCCATTCCCTGTAAGTGAACTTGTAAAATAAGTCAGGTACAGGAACATCATAGGTGAACATGCTGGCTTGCAGGACCCAAAAGGGACCAGTACCTCAGCAGGGGAACCTGCTGGCTCCTGAATCTTCAGGGTATCACGAACAGCTGTGATAAGTGCTCCAACAAGCGCTTTTTTTGCGCCCGGACCTGAACGGGGACTCATCCTTACTGTCCGAATGGTCCTGGTCAGCATCATCTGACAAGGCAGAGCAGGGGTCACCAGCCTCATCAGGGCCTGTGTCTGTGCCACAGAGCTCTCCCTAGAGGACGGGGGGAACAGGGGCCACCTTATTACACCCATCTTCCCATGCACTGCCTCCATCTAGCAAAGAACGAGTTGAGGACTGCCATCAGGGTGTCCATGGGCATTTGGCAGTCTGCAGGTGAACCGGTTGCCATTGCCTGGACTTTGGGGTAAAAAACACTAGTTTCTGAGCCATGCTGACCCTATCCTGTCTGCCACCAGAAGGGGACTTAGGACAGTGACAGTTCCACCCTCCCTGCTGCCGCTGACTGAGGGGCTCATTCCTGCCAGACTCACCACCCTGGAGAGTTCTGCGCTGTCCACAAGTGGTGCCTGTAGTCCCTGAGTGTGCCCAGGTACAGAGGAAACCAAAAATTTAGTTGGTGATAACCACTGGAACAATCGCTAAAATGATCAGAAAAATGCTCAGGCTTCAATAAAATGGCCGCTCAGCGTCCAGTACACAGACAGGAAACACAGGGAAAAAGGTTTTGAGCACGAGCCATGCTGCTGTCAGGGAACACCGAAATATGTTAAATATGTCAGGCTTCCAGAAAATGGCCGCCAGTTCCTTGAATAGGAATCGCATAGAAAATGGCAGCTGAAGCCTAGACAGCCAGCCTGCTCTACCCACACCTAAAATGGCCGCCAAACATCACCATGAGGTAGAAATAAAAAAAAAAACCTGCAAAGCCACAGCGCTGCACCATATCCAGCAGGCCCTCACAGGCACCTTTTAGTGGCATACCATACAGGCCCCAGGACCACCGCCATTCAGCCATCCCCCCCCCCATGTCAGGTGAGAGCCACAGAGAGCCCATATATAGGCACACACACACACCGCTCAGCAGCCACATGGGGGGGGGGAGGGAAGATAGGGACAGAAGAGAGAAGATAGGGAGCCCCCGAATCGACCTCCCAGGGAATGCCCAGCTGTTCAGCCCCGTCAGAACAGGGAGAGCTGTACTTACCAGTCCCGAAGAGCTGGGAGACATTCCACTGTAGACCTACTCCTGATCAGTACAGGGAAGGCTACTGGCCTCGGCATACTGTGACGCAGACATCAGTGGCCCGGTCATATGTACGCCCCGGAGCATAAAGCTCACCGACCACCTCTGGAGCTGAGGTTTCTTATGGCCTGCCGAGCCGTAGCTGCGACCTGCACATGCTTGATGGCTGGACTGAGGAGACTACAAGGATAAGTGAACCAGCCTGTCACCCAGCCAGCTGTTGATAGATGATCACAGGATCATTCATCTTGCGCAAAACACGAAGCTTCTGCATAAAAAAAAAACACAGACCCAGGGTTCCTAGGTCTTTCTCCTTCACTAGGCAAAATAAAACTGAGGTCTGCTAGCAGGCAGGAGGGCTGATACCTAAGGGACCGCCCCCATGGGTGGAACTGAAAGTTCTGAGTTTTGTATTACAACTTTGCCTAGTATTTCTCCTAGAGGTAAGGTATACAACCCAACGGCTAAGAGAGGAGCTGTGTCGGTCGGTAAACATAAGAGAAAATGTTCTTCTTCTGAGAATACGATATTAAAGCAGGTTCATGGGATGGCCATGGGCAGCTCTGTTGCCTCATCCTTTCCTAATCTCTCTATGGGATATCTGTGTCAAATATATGCACCCTTCAGTGTATAGCTGGTACTGTCAAGACTATAGTGGAGATGTACTGATAACAGCTTCCTGATCTGGGAGGGGACTTAGCAGGTTGATTAGAGTTTTCAGATTTTTCTAATTCTTTCTTTCCAGGTCTGAATTCAGCTTAAAACACTCATCCTCCATATTTATTCTTTCGGACATGTAGGTATTCAACTTTTCTAAATGCACGATTGCAACCCATGGTCCCAATTCAAAAGTGCTCACCCATGTCATTTGACTGAGGGTTTAGCTGTCTTCTGTTTTATGAGTGTTATGCGAATCTGCTCTGACACACAGGATTGTGAGAAAAAAATTTAAATCATGTTTCTGAAATTCAAGGGTAGGGGTTGTCCTTTTTATATAGATATTTACTAAAGCTTCAATCTATATTAAAGGGGTGGTGATAACAAAAACATCTATGTAGCTGATGGATCTCTACATTCCAGGGTGAAAAATCTCCCACTGTTTGCTTACAAATCCAACAGAACAATTTGCATATCTCTGATGCAAACTGACCCTGTTGAACAAGTAAAAGTGCTTACGTTTTATAACAGGACGGGGTTCTATGACACACATTGCAAAAATATGGAGACAGCATGGGAGCATGTTTGTTGCCTCTCTGATCTCAATCAGAGTACAGCTGCATAATTTGGGTCATAACAATCTTCATGATAGTGGTAAAAACCTTCAGCAGAAGGGGCAGAGGACCCAGTCACACCTGATGGATTCAAGGATGACTCAAAGTACGGTAGAGGCTAACTGCAGAGGATAACATGACTGCACACTTGAGCAATATCAGTAGGCATGATGTAAGCTTCCCCCAGACCATTAGAAGTGGAGCTGGGGGCGCCCAATATAGCCAGACTGTCTCCCCATGTGGCGTGAATTAGAAATGTTGCAAGTGCAGAGTGGTTAGGTAATATACAGGCTCAGGATAAAGGACAAGGGCTCAAGTATTCACAAAGCCCAGACAGCTGACTGCAGGTTGAGGGTCAGATAGTCAAAGGTAATCAGTCACTGAAGGCTGGAAAGAATGGCTCAAAGTTCCATGTGGCTCCTTGCAACAGGAGCAGCAGCAGGGAGATGCTGTATGGCGGGAAAGAAGATTTAGTTCATGTGAGTGACCTTCCACCCAGTGACCGGCTTCAGCACTCAATCCCACAGCATTAACTCCTTCAATGGCAAATCCAGCAGGAAAACAGGAAATAATGGTGGTCAGTGATAAATAAAAATGAGGGATTCTTCCTGCTGCCTTCTGAGACACACAGAGGTTCCCAGAAGACGGCAGGACCATTCAGAAAGCACACCGCGACTTGCAAATACGCAGTAGAAAACAGGCTGTGAAGCTGCAAGGCTGCTTCTTACTACAGATGACGGCGCCTGCACCGAAGACAATTAATGAGTCGGCTAGGGGTGCCAACATTGCGGGATCCCTGAACAAGTAAGTGTGCTTGTATTAAAAGTCAGCAGCTACAGTATTTAATTTTAGTATATATATTTTTTTTTTATACAGATTGGAACGCCTCTTTAGGCACACAATGAAGTTGGTCAAGAAACAGTTACATTTTTAATTACGCAAGTGGTTCTTTATGGTTAGATGTGTTTCTTAGCAAGCGTGTTGTACAGGCATATGGAAACTGGTCGGCTCACACAAACACATTCTCGGGAATGAACTTGAGGGACTGGTGTCTTTATTCAACCTTACCAACTATGTAAAAAAATGATCACTCAAAAATACATTGCAGAATGTCTGATATGCTGTGTCTGCTGTAATGCAACTCACGTGGTTGATGATTAAAACAGGCACATCTAAGCATGCAGGCATCCGAGGTAAAGCTGTCCACATAGACCACCCCCCTTACCACCATCATCCCTTCCACGCTGTGCTCCATGACCGTTTCAATCGCTCTACTGCAGGGTAGTCATCCTGGTCACGATTGCAGACTGACAGCGGTGAGAGCAAGCAGTGTGGGGCATGGTCTATGTGGACAGCTATGCCTGCATACTTAGATGTGCCTCTTAATCAACAACCATGTGAGTTACTAAATGTTGTAACTTCATGAAATGTAACCATATTGCTTCACTTAGAGGTGCCTCTCTTTCCTTTTATACTCTATAGCTCCTGCTGGATTTAGCTTCTAATCACCTAGTAGAGGCTGCAATTTGTGGATAGACATTTTATGGTTACACAACCAATCACATTGCTATAATATTTTTATATGGACTATAAACCGAAGTACCTATGAATGAATGGTTGTGGAATGAATCATAAAAGTTTCCATTATTTCTTATTGGGAAATTCGCTTTGATATACAAGTGCTTTGGATTACAAGCATGTTTCTGAAACGAATTATGCTTGCAATTCAAGGTTTTACTGTACAAAGTTTTAAATGGCTGCTAACAAGAGAGTTCAATATAAATGAACTAAAACGTCTCCTACACTTGTATATACCCATTTAACTTCCACCAAGAGTTCTGTATGTTCTAGTATGTGTGTTCTACCCAGGATTCATTCAAAAACATGGAGCTTGGTTATTTACTGTAGGTACAAGAACACTGATTAAGGGTTCTTAGATTTCTAGACGTAAATTTGAATCAGTTATGTGGATTAACATGCTGGCTTACATACCAATACATCTGCTTGGATGGTAAGATGGAGAGGCACAGTGAGAACCTTTACTGTTCAGTGATAACTGTTTACTTATAAAACCAATGAGGCTTTATAAAGAATAAATGCATCAATATATACAAGAGTAATAAACTATAAGGAAATGCACAACACTCACTTTGGTAATAAATCCATAATCTTCAATATGGCATTGTCTGTAAAGTTCCACAGCAATATGTGTATATTTACAAAGTTCCAAAGCATCCAGCAAGAGATCTGTGAAGTTAAAAAAAAAAAAAAAATCGTGTAATGTTTAGGCCAGTTATGTCATGCAGTGTAATTGAAACTTCTATTTTATATTTTCATCTTCTTCTTACTATCATTATTATAAGTGAATTGGAAATGCATTAAAGTGATTGTAAAGGCAGAAGGTTTTTTATTTTAATGCAGATAAAAACCCTTCTGTGTGCAGCAGCCCCCCTCATACTTACCCGAGCCCCATCTAGATCTAGCGATGTTGTAGGAATGTCTCAGCTGCCCAGGACTCCCCTTCTCATTGGCTGAGACAGCAGCGCGGCGCCATTGGCTCCCGCTGCTGTCAATGAAATTCAGCCAGTCAATGAGGAGAATGGGCGTGGGCTCTGGCTCTGGCTGAATGGACACAGGGATTTGTGGCTTGGCTCGGATGCCCTATAACAACCTGCCTGCTGTGGGGGCACTTATCAGGAGAGAGGGGCCAGGAGCACCAAAGAGGGACCCAAGAAGAGGAGGATCTGGGCAACTCTGTGCAAAATCACTACACAGAGCAGGTATGTTTGTTATTTTTAACCACTTGCCTACTGGGTACTTAAACCCCCCTCCTGCCCAGACCAATTTTCAGCTTTCAGTGCTCTCACACTTTGCATGACAATTACTCAGTCATGCAATACAGTACCCAAATACATTTTGTTCTTTTTTTCATACAAATAGAGCTTTTTTTTGGTGGTATTTAATCACCTCTGGTGACACATTTTTCTTAGTTTCTGTGATAAAATTTTGCAAATTATTAATTTTTCTTCATAAATTTTTGCCACAATTTATACTGCTACATATCTTTGGTAAAAATATCCCAAATTAGTGGATATTATTTGGTCTGTGTGAAAGTTATGCCGCGTACACAAGAGCGGAATGTCCGACTGTTTACGCCGAAAATTCTAACTGACCTAGAAATAGAACATGTTCTAAATATTTCCGACTGAACCAATTGCTACTGGGAAAACCGCTCGTCTGTATACTGTTCCGACGGACCAAAAACAACGCATGCTCTGAAGTACGAGACGGAAGCTATTGAACTTCCTTTTTCAAGTCCTGTCGTACGTGTTGTATGTCACCGCATTCTTGACAGTTGGACTTTGGTGTGATTGTGTGTACGCAAGACAGTTTCAGTGGAATTCTGTCGGAAAAACCTTCAGAGTTTATTCTGACGGGAAAACCGGTCGTGTGTACAGGGCTTCAGAGAATCTACAAGCTGTGGTGCAAATCATAAAAAAATGTAACACACCTGATGTACTGGTGGCCTATCTCATTTCTTGTGACCCGAACAAGCCAGGAAAGTACAAATACCCCCCAAATCACCCCTTTTTTGAAAGTAGACATTCCAAGGTATTTAGTAAAATGCATGGTGAGGTTTTTGATGTTGTCTTTTTTTTCCACAATTCTTTGCAAAATTAAGATTTTTTTTTACCCCCACAAACAATTGTCATTGTAATAGGTTATTTCTCTCACATGGCATGTTTATACCACAAAAGGACACCCCAAAATACATTCTGCTACTTCTAAGTATGGCAATACTGCATATGTGGGACTTTCTCACAGCCTAGCCACATAGTGGCCCAACATGCAGGGAGCACCATCAGGTGTTTTAGGAGCATAAATGACACATCAAACTTGTTGACTACCTATTACACTTTTGAAGGCCCTGGACCACCAGGACAATGGCACGTGACACTGATGTGGCACTGATACACGACACTGATGCCACATGACACTGATGACAGATGGCACCAATACGTGACACTGATAACAGATGGCAAGTGGCACTGGGGACAGATGGCACTGATAAGTACTGTGGGCACTGTGTTTTATTTAGTATTCACTCACGCTGCAGCACAGAAGCTCTCCCTCCTCACACACGGTCTCTGTGTGAGGAGGGAGAGCCGGCAATGAGAGATGATCTCATATGTTTACACTTGAGATCATCTCTCATTGGGCATGCCGATCTAATTCTAAATGGCCGCTGTGATTGGTCATTTAGCACAATCTGTGACACGGCCAACACAGATTTTCCCCAATGCATGCCCGCAGGGAACGAGTAAACAGGAGGATGCCCAGGGACGCCCTCCCGGTAATTGAGCGCGTGCTGTAGCCATCTTTCTGTTATAGAGCGGGCGACTAGTGGTTAACAAAAAAAAAAAAAAAAACATGAGACCCAAGTATCACTTTATATTCAATATAATAAACGTGAGTCAGATACAAGAGCTGTGGGCCGAATCTGGGCCTTCCAGCCATTTCATGTTGCCCCCGCACCTTTGCTGCAGCTGCGGCACCCCCTTCATTTCCACCCCCACTTTGTTTTAGCAATGGGCAGCACAGAGGAGAACAAAACTCCTCTGCTAGATCCTGGCTTTTGTGTGCAGCTGCAGAGAGTTTCTCATCAACTCTTCCTACAGATCCTGTGCCACTCTGTGCAGCCCAAGCACTCCCTCGTTTCCGCCGCCACCCCCCCCCCCCCTGCTCCAGATCCTGTATTTTCTGCCTCTCAGCTTCTACACCAGCTTCTTTCAGGCAGCAGGTAAGTGGTGTACACTATGAGATGTAAGGGAGGTTTGAGGAGTTTTGGCTTCTGAAGGTTGGGGGGCGAGGGGGGGGGGGGGCGCTAGACTGGACATCAATCTATCCAATGAGGACCAGAGACAGCGGCTGCAGCTGCTGTGCTCGTCCCCGTTGCTGGAACAATTGGCTCAGGTAAGAAAGGGGGGGGGGGGTGCTGTAGCACAGAAGGTTTTTCACCTTAATGCATAGAATGCACTATGGTGAAAAACCCTCAGGGTTTACAACCCCTTTAATCAGACATATTAGCCTCCATGATTTTGATACTTCTGTGAAAAAGGTCACAGTGTATTTTTTTGGCAGAGGTGAAATTAAAAAAAATTCTCCTTGCTCCTAGCAACATTTTTTCTTTCCTAGCATTTACTGCCTGTTGCACGTGAGTGGCACAGCATATACATCTGCTTCTATTCCAGAAGAAGGCACTGGACCCAAAAATAACAGAGCATATGAAAGTGGCAAGGGAAAGATTAGTGACTGGAATTGTGGAGCTGTTAGCACTTCAGCAGGGCAAGTCTGGAAAAATGTGAAATTAGGCCATTTATACTTTCTTATGGCAAGAGTTGCCTACCTTCAGCCTTCTGCTACAAAGCTGAAAGGCAGGCACATACACATACATTGTCACTGAAAATGTTGCTTTGCTCATTCAGGCAATCGCTTGTCGCTCCTTCCTCCATCCCAAAAAACTGAGTTGGGGGGTTGCTGTAGAGGAGAGTGGTAGGGGGCATTTACATGAACACTGTCACTAAATTGGCAAAACGAGTGCGTCTTTTTAAGAACTTTATTGGTCTACCAACCTTCTGTACTGCTATACTCTTGCACTGTATTAGTCAAACAGAGAGGCAGGGGCAGCAGTAGAAGCTAAAAAAGCTCTGCAGAGTACCCCTGCTGACAGGAGGAGAAAACAGAGTGATCACCCATCAGTGGGATGCTGCCATTTCAGTGTCTTCTCAGCAGGCAGGGATTAAGTTCCTGACCTAGCTGTTCTGCCACTATAGTTTAGAACAGTGTTCTCCAACCTGTGGCCTGGGGGCAAGATCACAGCCTTTTGTTTTCTTTTATCCGGCCCTTGGAGCACGATCTCATCCACTCATACAACAGTGGGGCATAATCCCTCCCAATGACACCAATGATGGGGTCCCATTTCTCACAATGACACCAACAATGGAGCCCAATTCCTCCCTATGACACTAATAACAAAAGTTTGGAGACCCCCTGGTATAGAACAAGGACCTAGCTGTGTCATCTTTCAGGTCTTCCCAAACGATATGACTTGCTAAACAGAATTACAAATCCTTCAGAAAGAAGAGCAGTTCACATAAACATAATTCTGTGTATTAAGCTACATAATCAGATTTAAATTGCTTTCCGTGGCCATCTAAGGGACATTTTCTTAAATATTTTGCCTCCTTACAATTAACCAGGACAGAAAGAAAGAAGAAATCTCCAAGAAGGAGGGTGACAAAGAAATACCTTACAGTAGGAGCCCTGGCAGTTTTTTTTTAGCCTTGGGTGATAAACAGAGATGAAACACATTCGCTTCTCTATATGCATTGAAAAATACAGAATTTACACAGGATCTCTCAGCTTTGAAAAGCTGGGGCCTTTGAGCTGAAGCTACACTCGGAGCAGATCAGTGAGAGAACCTGACAGTTGATTGGAGGCAAGGGACACACCACCTCTCTCCTGTCAACTTTTTCTCTTCTCTAGGGGTCAGAAAAACTTGTCAGAAGTGACTCATACAGATAGAGAAATGAGGCAGCAGAGACAAATGACACTAAGTGCCTTGGGTTGAGCCAAGTACACACTATAGAGGGTTATGCTTTGGTCATACTTCACGTGTGAGGTTTAAAAACACTTTAAAGATAGACTTGTTCCATTTAAAAATAGGATTTTTGTACTCAACTTAATACATTTCTTGGTGGTAAATAAGGATCAATAGAAACCTTTCACCGTGTGGTTATACTGATACTGTTTTGTAGCAAAGCAGTACCGAGAGCAAGATCATAAGCATAGACCTGTTTGTCCCCAAATGACTCCTAGAAAGGAATTTTACGTTAAGTACAAAAATAGTATTTTTCTCCTGTCATTTGAGAGACATGAGCATTTTAAAACCATTTAAAAAAGCAGTTCAACTGAGCAAACAAGCATTAACAGACTCAAGAAAACACAACATATAACTGGGGATTTCCTGCAGCTCAAGCAGTTGCCTGAAGGACCTTATACTCAAAGCTGGCAAGTGAGGTAGCAACAACCATCTGATAACAATTTAGACATGTGAACAGACCAGGTGGAAACCTTGAAATTCTGAGACATGCCATGACGACGCTGCTCCCGAACCACATGTCCTCACAGCAACTCGCTATGCGAGTTGCGGAAGTGACCTATGATTCACCCGGTCAGAGGAACACTGGAATACCTTACCTCAGAGCCCTGAAAGGGACTGGCAGATGCCAGGAACCAGAGTGCTTTGCCTTGCAAGCTTGCTGGTTAACAGTGCACAGGAAGAAACCTATTATAGTTTACCAGGTGGTTATCTCTAGCCAGGACTATAGCCATAGATCTGTGATAGGTTGTGAAAGGCACACACCCCTGCTGGGGTCATGCAAATATCATTTGTTAAATTAACTTCCCTTTTTGCAATACCAAAATCAAAACATGCAAACTCACCTCTTTGGCCGCAGCATTGATGTGATGTTGCAGCTCTCCTCCACAGGCTCTACCACCGAGAACTGAGCTCTGATCGCACAGCTCCGTCTTCCCGGAACAGAGAGTGGGGGCTGTTAAGTCACCTCTCGCTACCCCGCCTCTTTTAGCACTAACTGCGGAACCAAGCTGAAGAGGGGGTGCGAGTGGCTGGCTCAGGTTCTCAGTGGCACACAGAGAGGCTGAGCAAGCTGCCGATCAGGCGATATGCAAATGTAATTAATGATCTGGGGAAACCTGCTTCTGTAGGTTAACTGGAGAGACCTCTGGGATTTCCAAAATCTAGCCTGAATCTGCTACTATCTGTTAATAGAACATTTTCCAATTAAAGGAAAAAAAAAGCAGAATGATGAGAAACACCCATTCCCCTAAGGAATTCAAGCAAAACCAAGCAAGTGTGTTGAAGGAGGGGTTACAGCCTTCAGAGGGTTGATCTTCACTTTCCTATGTGCCTAGAGTCCATTTTGCCTGCAAAAAATTATTGTTAGCAAGGGTAATATTCAGCAGCAGCAGTAACATATCTGCCATTACCATTCAATACCTTAGTAGATGCAAGCCCACAATGCCAATCTTTACCTGGACTGCTTATTGTGACTGCCTGACAAGATAACTGATGAGTGACGGCAGGCAAATTCATTCCAGAAGGTATTACCATTGGCGTATTTGCTTCCAACATTTGGCACAATTTCTGAGAAACAAGGAAAAGTAACTTTCCAGTCTGAGAATTACAATGATGCTCATATAGATCCCTAAAAAAAAAAAAAAAGAGAAAATGATGTAGTGAATGCAACAACTTTGTTCTGGATGGTAGCAAGAAGTGTACAACATAACTCCTTTCCACTGTACCGGCAGATCTGCAATGACTTTTCAACCTTTCCAGCTGACAGAGCTCTCAGGGCCAGTTCTGCACCTAGTTCTTGTTCTGTGACTTGTAGAAGCAAGGCAAGTCTGTATAACCTGGATTCTGTTGATGGCACCTTGGAAAGATGGTTAGTATTCGGAATCTGTTCTGTTGTCTTTTCAGATTTAGACATGGACCTGGTAGTCTCATAAGCAATAATATGCTCTTCTCTAAGATGAGACAGAAAAGATCGGTTTTCATATTCATCCAGTGAAAGGAATATGTCAAAATCTTCCTGTAATAGCAAAATGAACAAGTTATTAAATGGCTACATATTTTAGGACAAATCATTCACAAAAAGATTCTCTCTTCTGTATTACTGTCACCTAATCCGCTTAAATCGTGTTGTGGAATTATTGTATATTATTTCACCATCCATCCACTTAAAAAGTGTTACTAAACCCAGTAATATGAAAATAGTTCATTTCCCCCAATCCTATGGTCTTCATAGAAGATGCATTGCACAATCTGCCACTTGATGCTTATTTCTCACCACACTACACAGTGGAAAGGGCACACCGCATCCCACCCAAACTGGGTCCCCAGGCTCACCCCCTCGGACCTTCAGCCTGAAGTTACTCAATTTTCATGATAGAGATGAGATACTCCAGGCATCCTGTACCTTAGGGGATCTGCGTTACCAAAATAAGTTAATGATTTTCCCTGATTACTCCGTGGAGACCCAGAAGGAAGGCTATCGATGAGGTTACGGCGGCATTGCCAGCCTGCAGTATTCGTTACAGTGCGTTTCCTGCTCATCTGTGGGTCCAGGATGGAGAGACAGTCAGCTTTTTCACCTCCCCAAGGGAAGCCTCTGCCTGGCTTAAAACCCTGCCTCATCGCTGATCCTAGGATGTGCGAGTTCATTTAACCATTGTCTAAAGTTTTTTTGGATGCCAGCTCAGCATTGCTGATCTGAACTGTGCGAATCGCCTAATGAGGCGCCTTAACTTTCCAGGAGTGGATTTATAATGCACCTGTTGTGCCTTTTAGGTTTCATTTACTGCAACCCAAGTATGTGCCCCTGACATAGTCAGGTGAACTGTTTTGTTTCTCCATTACCTTTTATTTTTTTTCTCCTTTTTAGGGACAGAACTGCTGCAGTCAACATCATGCTGTTGCCATCCTGGCTTAGATATATCTGCACTGAATCAGGACACTATACCCTGTGTAATTGCTTAATTTTATCCTGGCTACATACCAGCATCTCCATGCCACCGCTTGGTGGGTCATGGAATAGCGAGCCTGGCCGCCTGTCTGCGCCCCTTGCAAACTGTTGTGTTCTAATCCTGGAAAAGTTCTTGGGATTTATAACCTCCGTGTTTGGAATGGGGTGGCGGGTGGGGTTCCGTTTCCTTAACAGACTGGGGTGAGTGTGGGGGTTGTTCTGTTCTATATTGTAGTTCTAAGTATTTTCTGTTTAAGGATGTGAAATATTACTTACCAATGTATACTTTGCATATGTTTGCTCTTCTCGGAACCCGACTTGATGCTCAATTATTTGGGGGGGGGGGGGGGATTACCATCCAGGTCCAAGGCTATATGGGTTTGATCTTGTATGGTTAAATCCCCGGCTAAACTTTGGTCACTGGCTTTACAATGTCGCAAGTTTCCATAGTATAATGGAATGTCCAAGTCTAAACTCTGCGGTCAAACGTTTTCATTTTTAAGTATCTTCAGAAATATAACCCCCAGATTTGTATCCTACAAAGAAACACATCTCCAGGGCTCTAGAACCCTGGGATTCAGACGGCAATGGGTGGGTTCTTCATACCATGCCACTTACTCTAGCTATGCACAGGATATAATAGAAGTATTTTAGTGAGGAAATGCCTTCCATTTCAGGCCTTGCATGTTCGTCACGGGTGGTAGATATGCAATTCTCCATGCTTGAATATTTGATAATCTATGGTGCTTGCAGGGATTTTTATTCCCCCTCCGGCTTCCATACAGGTGCTTGCATCAATAATGCAAATGTTGTTGAGTTATAATACTAATGAGATTTTCTTGATGGGTGATTTTAACATGGTTCCCTGCCCGAATCTAGATAGGTTGCACACTCTCTCTCGCGGATCTGATTTCATGAGCTGGGCCATTACCTTCGCCCTCTCAGATGTCTGGAGGCATCTCCACACTAATAATAAAGAATTTATCTGCCACTCCACCACCTTTAAAACCCTTTCTAAAATTGATTTCATTTTTGCATCAGCTTTGGCCCTCTGCTGGTTTAGGCCTCATGTACACTGCTGCTGCTAAACTAACATTTAGGAGCAGTTGGGCATTTTTTTTCTACTGCTCCTGAACTCTCCTATATGTTATCTTATCAGTACATGTACACATGGTCGTTTATAGTCGTTTCTAGGCAGTTGAGTTTAGAGGCCTTTTTTTGGAAAGCAAAAAAATGAGTTCAGACACTGAGATTAGAGGGATTTCAAGCACCAAATGCTTCTAAACGGGGTAAAATGCGTTTAGCCGTTGTTCATTTACAGGCCTTTTTTCCAAATGCTTCTAAACGTGGCAAAACAGAAGTTTTAAACATGGGTCTGTAAAGTTAAATCATTCAGGAGAGGATGTAAAAACATTCCATGTACATTAGGCCTTAGAGAGGTGCATATCCTGTCTAGGGGTATACCCGATCACGCACCACTGTGCTTAACCATTTCCCTCACTACCCCCCCCCCCCCCCCCCCCCCCCGGGTTCTAGGCTGTGGCGTCTCTCCAGGTTCTAGGCACTAGGAGAGGTTGCAAGAGGTTCTCACAGCTTCTTTGTGTAACTACTGGATCTCCAATTGGGGTGGGGGGGGGGGGGGGGTGTCAGCATCTCCTGTGGTAGGGTCAGAGGTGAATACATAGTCAAGATATCTGGATTAAAGAGGGAAGCTGCACTCTCTGAGGAACTGGAGGCTGAGGCGGCTAGATTGGAGGCTGGGTATGTGGAGTCCCCATATCGGGATGCGTACACTGCCTGGCGGAGGTCTCCGAGACAGCTCTCGATTTACAGAACAGAGCAAACCAAAAAGGCTCTCCTATATTCTTCACAGAGGGGGTTTGAGTTTGGTGATAAAAACGTCCAGCTCTTGGCTTGGTTGGCAAAGGGCCAAGGCACCTCCACACATTGCTGGAATTAAGGACCCTCTTTACTGAGTCTAATACGTTGGCCTCCCTGCTGGATTCCATGGAGGAGACGCTCATTGCTCTGATTCCCAAACCTGGCAAGGACCTGTGAGGACACACACTATAGACCCATATCTCTATTAAATGTCGATGTGAAAATCTTTCGAAGGTCCTGGCTAGCTGTCTCTCCTCGGTGATTGAGGCTTTAATGCATGTGGACCAGACCGGATTTATGCCACGCAAGGGAGCGGATATCAATGTCCATCGCCTCTTTCTAAATCTGTCCGTGCCGCATGACAACCCCAGGCGCTAGGGTTATCACATCCCTAGACGCAGAAAAGGCATTCAACTTAGTTGAATGGGAATCTCTGTGGGAAGTCATGAAGAAATATGGGTTTTGTCCAAAGTTCCTGCATTGGCTCCAGCTGTTGTATAGGGCACAGGTCCGCACCAATGATTGGCTCTCTTTGGCCTTTCCCCTCTTTAGGGGTACACAAAAGGGATGTCTGCTGTCCCCATCTTTTTGCTGTGGAACCCCTGGCCAATTTGATCAGGGTGTTACCTGAGGTACTGGGCTTGAGGGAGGGGATGCTGGAAGAGAAATTATCCTTATACACAGATGATGCCCTGCTATACCTTAATGATGCGGGCCCATCTCTCCTGGTAGTGCTGTGGATTTTTGACATGTTCGGCTCTTTTTCGGGCATCAGGATTAACTGGACCAAATCCATCCAGACGCGCAGGCAGTTCAACTGGGGGTCTCCTCCTCAGCTGGGTTGAGTAGAGGAATTTAAATACTTGGGGATACAGATTACTCGAGATACTGTGCGTTTCCATGACCATAATCTCCTCCCCATTATCTATGCTTAAGGAGAAATGCAAATCTTGGTCTAACCTTCCCCTGAATCTGTTACGTAGGATAAACCTTGTGATGCCCCTTCCTAAATATAACTACATATTCCAGAACTGTCCGTTTTGGGTCCCTAGGTCCTTTCTTACAGTAGATAGCTGTGTGGGATCTTTCATTTGGAATGACGCCACCCCCGTCTAGCCAAATCCACTTTGTGTCTTCCTACCAGGTTGGGAGGGTTGGCGCTACCCAATTTTCAATTCTATTTCTGGCCGGCGATGTTGGTGTCGGTATATTGGTGGTTTCAGGGTTCCAGGGCTTGTGCGGCTACGTGTCTGCAGGCGGCCTTCCTGGGTTCCCTGTCCGATCTCAGGAACTTTATCTACTGGGGACCGAGGGTCTATAGCCATGTTCTGTCACCAAGAAGTGCCACTTGGAGGGTGTGGGGGGCTGCTGTTCGCCGCTTTAGCCTACTAAATCAGCCTTCAGCGGGTCACCCCGACATTGATTCACCTGCGCACTGTCCCTGCCCCGAAGTGTGTGGGGGCACACTTCAGAATTAAAACCATACAAGATATTGCTCAAGTGGGCTCTCTAATGTCATATTCTCAACTGTATCGGATGTTTCATCTACCTGGTTGGATGGGGTTCTGGTATTTATAGCTCAGCCATGCCTATAGGGCACTGTTCCCGCAGCTGCCTAGCCTCCAAGCTAGCCCCATTTGAGGAGTTACTAACCCCAGGAGAAATGAAAAAAAAACACTCTACTCTATATAGTGCTCTGCTTACAGTAGATTCACCCAAGGTTGATAAGTGGTTTGACTATTGGCAGAAGGATCATCCATCTTTCGAGAGGACTGGGAAAATTGTTTAGAATAGGGTCTCAAACTGGTTATTTCCTCCAAAGATAAGCTTATACAAGTTCAATGTCTACACTGAGTATACCATACTGCTAGGTTGCATAGAATCTTTCCCAATGGATATCCTGTATGTCCTCACGTGAAGTATCCCCTGGTTCTTACCTTCACATGTTTTGCCCCTATGTTGCAAAGTTCTAAGCGGAGGTATTTGAATTAATGAATGTGAAATTACAGTTGGCACTCCCAATTACCCTGTCTCTTGCATTATTGGGTATCACAGATGATGAACAGAGATCACACCATACTAAGTTATTTATAGGCCATCTATTTTATTATGCAAAAAAAGGAATATTGATAAAATGGCTGTCCCATCTCCACCTGTACTTTCTTCCTGGGAGGTTATGGACGCTGCACTCCCCATGTATAAAATTACATATATTAACCGGGGTTACCCATGGAAGTTTGAAAAGGTATGGTCTTCCTGGACTGATTAGCTGGCCAACATTGGTAGAAGGAGTGGGGCGGATGGCCTGGTTGAGGGTTTCAGGACTTGATATATTCTTACATGGATGTGCCTCAGTGGTTGTGTGTACATGGTCTGTGTGACGTTGAGCACTTTCCCTGAAGACAAATTTCTTATTTGTATTGTTCCTAATTGATTATGTAATGCAGAGGTCTCCAAACTTTCTAAACAAAGGGCCAGTTCATTGTCCTCCAGACTTTAGGAGGGCCGGACAGTGGCCAGGAGTGGAAATGTTGCCGGCATCAGTGGGAGTAAACATTGCCACATTTGTTATAAGCTGGAGGAATAGTGCCCCATTATTGGTATCACGGGTAGGCCAATTGTTGGTGTCAGTGAGAGAAATGGTGCCCCATTGTTGATGTCAGTTGGAATACAAGTGTCTCCCTACCTATCAGTGAGAGAATAGTACCTCAAGGGCCAGATAATGGCAAGCCAAGGGCCACATCTGGCCCCTGGGCCACAGTTTGGAGACCACTGATGTAATGCATTGTGGCTATTTTGACTATGTCCCTTCTGTATAATGGTATTGTTAAAAAAATAAAAATAAAAAAATAAATAAATAAAAGAATACTGCCACTATATACACCTTTTTTGGATAATCTGTATACCACTGCTACATAATAATTTCACAGTTTCTCCAGTGCTGAGAGTTCATGTAGGAGATTTCCACTACAGCCTGTATACACGCCCACATGTGATGTCTATATTACGTGACCTAGCTAGCTCCGAGGACAAGTAAATGTCTCTCCAGCATAAAAGACAACGGAGTATGTGCAGGTCAGCTATCCTGCCTGTGTTTAGCTGGCCTTTCCCAGATAGACAATGCAGGGGGGGGGGGGGGGGGGGGGATCTATGCATACAGGATAAAACAGCCTTTTTACACAATGCGGAGGATTACCCCTTAAGTTACACACTGAGCATAAACGCTGCTTTCACACTGGAGCTCGCGGGTGTTGACAGTAAAATGCTGCTAGTTTTAACGGCGCTTTACCGTCATTTTATCGGCACTATTCAGCCGATAGCAGGGCGCTTTTAACCCCCGCTAGCAGCCAATGAATGGGTTAAATGCCTTGCGTAGCGATTTGCAGGCATTTTGGCAGCGGTGCCCATTTATTTCAATGGGCAGAAGCAGTGGAGGAGCGATGTATACACCGCTCCAAAGATGCTGCTTGCAAGCCTTTTTTTAAAGTCTTGCCAGCACATCGCCTCAGTGTGAAAGACTGCAGGGAAGTCGTTTTTTTAGGCACTTTACAGGTGCTATTTTTAGCTCAAAAGAAAAATGCCCCAATGTGAAAGGGGTCTAACAAGCATGCTATGCTGCATATACAGACTAATTTTTACTGTTGTGGGTTTAGTAACACTTTAAAAAAAAAAAATATTTATGATACCACACAATGCCAATTTTTTTTTTTTTTTATCAAAATAAGTATAACACAGCAATTAATATTACCAAATGAACACTACTCTTTTGTGCTTTACCAACAGTACTGTTCAAAACATGGCAATTACTGTTTGTTTTTCAAAATGCATACTCCCAAAGAGCTGGTGTGTTCCCCCAAGAAAACCAATAAAACGGGTTACCAAAATATTATAACATATTGACCTAGCATTATAACATACCAGTATAGAATATAACTTAATAGGATATATGAGGCCTTACCTGTAAACTAGAGATTGCTTCAAACATTTTTAAATTGGTTTCAAAAATCTCTCTTTTTAAAAGATCTAAAAAAAAAAAAAAAAAAAAAAAATTAAATGAGGAATGATTTTAACAACGACACACTGTAATCAGGTAATCTTAATTTTTCGGTTATGCAAAATTTGTTAGCTGGGTGGATAGCGCTGTATCTTCTACAGGTTAATTGTATAACTGTCAAATTGCTTTTTTGCCTCTCGTGGCAGCAACTGTCAAAAATGTATTCGG